>NW_027310000.1:0-335109 GCF_047496795.1 Chiloscyllium punctatum | reverse complement strand
CCGATGGAAGGTATTGTGGCTGCTGTTGGGGATTGTGAACAACCTGACGTTCAGTACAGGGTTCATACACCGACTGCACAATAACGTGGGGACCGTTAATTTAGGCATATAAACTATTAGGAAAGTCACGATAGACTGATGAATGGACTCTCTAAGTTCAAATAATGGTGATCTTGTTCATGTTGATCTTGTCCAGTGCATGTCCTGTGCAGTGTAACCTGTGTGCCTTACTCTGTCCAAGTCTATTTCCACCCTATAATCTGTCTGACCATGTTTACTGTGATCTATCTCCACTGCTCATGAACAAAGTGTTTCCCTGTACTGAGATACACGTGACAATAAATCAAACCAATCAATCCTGGGTAAAATATGAAATTTCTCTCCCTATGAATGTCTCTTTTGGAAATAAGTAATCGCTGCCACTCATCGTGTTTCAGCGTCACCATTTCTTCATCTCTCACAGCTCTACAGATTAAACACTCAGCTTATTCACTCTATCCTCATGTTACCATCACCCGTATCTGTGGTAAGGAGATCATTCCTTACAAAGGAGATCAAACTGTCCAGAGTGCCCCAAATGCTCTCTCA
Organism: Chiloscyllium punctatum; assembly: GCF_047496795.1. Classification (NCBI taxonomy): domain Eukaryota; kingdom Metazoa; phylum Chordata; class Chondrichthyes; order Orectolobiformes; family Hemiscylliidae; genus Chiloscyllium; species Chiloscyllium punctatum. The sequence continues at coordinate 334,521 of NW_027310000.1, read as the reverse complement.
GCAAGCCTCTACAACAGCAGGAAGATGGCTTTACTTATGTACTCGAATCATCTTACAATGAAGGACAGCATACCATTGACTGCACCCATTACTTACACAGGGTTTGATTCAGAGCAGTCAGCATCGACGTGTGAGTGGGAGATCATGCTTCCCAAATTTCTTAGAGTCCTTTGGTGAAGTGATCAAGAATGTTGATGAGGGCAGAGCGGTTAACGTAGTCTCTATGGATTTCAGTAAGGCCTTTGAGAAGGTTCCACATGGCAGGCTGCTCTGGAAGGTTCCATCACGTAGAATGCTGGGGGAACTGGCCAATTGGATACACAGTTGGGTTGTTGATAGGAAGCAGAGGGATGAATGGAAGGATACTTGTCAGACTGGAGGTTGGGTCCAGAGCTGTTTGTTATCTATGATTTGGTTGAGAATGTACAAGGTATGATTAGTAAGTTTGCAATGACACTAAAATAAGTGGCAGCATGATCAGTGAGGAAGTTTATCAGAAATTACAGCAGGACTTTAATCAGGGGGGCAACTGGGCTGAGAAATGGCAAATGGAATTTAATATAGATGTGTGAGGTCTTGCAGTTTGGAATCTCAAATCAAAGCAGGAGTTTCATGGTGAATGGGACGGTCTTAAGTGTGTAATGGGCAGCGAGACCTTGGAATTCAGCTGCACGGTTCTCTGAGAGTGGAGTCACAGGTAGACAGGGCAGTGAAGAAGTCCTTTGGCACATTGGCCTTCATCAGGCAGGATATTGAGGATAGAAGTTGGGAATTTATGTTGCAGTTACACAGGAGTTTGGTAAGGCTGCACTTGGAGTATTGTGTTCAGCTTTGTCACCTTGTTATGGGGAGGATGTTATTAAATTAGAAAGAGTGCAAAAGAAATTTACAAGGACATTGCCAGGACCCAATGGTCTGAGTTATAGGGAGTGGTTGGACAAGCTAGGACCTTTTCTTTAGAGTGTAGGAGACTAAAGAAGTCCTTATTGAGCTATATAAAATCACGAGGGGTACGGATAGGGTTAATGCTCTCAGTCTTTTCCAAAGTTTAGAGAATCGAGGACGAGACGGGACCAGTTTAAGGTTAAAGGGGAAGGAATAAAAGGAAACCTGAGGGACCACTTATTTACATAAATGGCTGGTACGTGGATGAGCTGCCAGAAGATGTGGCTAAGGGGGGGGGGGGGGTACATTAATAACATTTCAAAAGCATTTGGATAAATATGTGGATCGGAAAGGACTAGAAGGATATGGGCCAGCTGCAGGGAAATGGGGTTAGTGTGAATGGACATTTACAAGGTGGAGTCGAACTCCTTTGTTAATTAAAACCAAACACCCAGAAAAGCTCGCCTAACATCGTAATCTGTTAACATATGAGTGATACAGATCTCCTACATTCCACTATTTAAACAAAAATTAGCAAGTTAGTTTCTGAACTTTAATAGTGAACACTAAACAAAAACTATTCGCAAATACAAGCCCCTCTTTTCTTTGCGACTTACTATCTGACTCCAACTCTGTAAAAATATGCTGTTCCAACAACCCACATATTAAACGTTACAATCTCAAAACCACACAGTCCCTATCTTCCCCGCTGTGTTCACTCTTTCAGCTGCTGATCTCACGTGGTCATATTTTTTTTAAAAATGCAAGTATGTTTTACATGAACATGTGTCTTTGATAGAGAGTGTTTGAGATGGTCAGTTAGCACTCCTGCTCTACAGCAGTTACTCTGCTGTTGGATGGCAGTGGCTCTCCCTCTAGTGTTCAAAATGCTGGATTTATATACGCCCCATGATATAATAATTCTCATAATTTGATTGATTTCCAGGTGTACGAACAATAATATTCAAATTCTATTGGCTTCAGATATTCTGAGCATTATTTAAAGTCTTTGATTGCTTTTGAACTGCTGTCAAAACAGCAACCAAAAACTCAGGCTTCCATTTCCCAGCTAATTGTTACATTTGGAACAGTCTGACCTTTAGCTGGCATCTGTGGCTGTACTTTCGATTCAGCAAAATCCGTCCTATCTTAAAGTGAACAGACATTGATTAGATTCCAGGCAGTAACACACCCCGGCTATCTGTTATTCTGTATACTAACATTCTTGACCCCTCGATTAGATTCCAGGCCGTAACTCATTCTGGGCTATCCGTTATTCTTTATATAACCCACCCTGAACCCCTCGATTACATTCCAGGCTGTAACTCAGTCCGGGGTATCTGTTATTCTGCAGATAAACCACCCTGAACCACTCAATTAGATTCCATGCTGTAACACACCCCAGAATATCTGTTATTCTGGATATAAACCACCCTGAAACCCGCGATTAGATAGCAGGCTGTAAATCACACCGGGATGTCTGCTGTTCTGTATATAAACCACCCTGAACCCCATGATTAGATTCCAGGCTGTAACTCACTTCAGGTTGTCTGTTATTCTGTATATAACCCACCCTGAACACCTCGAATCGATTCCAGGCTGTAACCCACTCCGGGCTATCTGTTATTCTGTATATAACCACCATGAACACCTCGATTCGATTCTAGGCTGTAACTCACACCGGGCTATCTGTTATTCTGGTTATAAACGACCCTGAGCCCGCCGATTAGATTCCAGTCTGTAACTTCCTGTCAGGGTTGAAAGGGAAGGCTGGTAGTTATTGGGAATGCTGGCTGACTAAAGAAATTGAGGGTTTCGTTCAGAAAAAGAAGGAAGCATGTGTCAGGTATAGACAGGATAGATCGAGTGAATCATTAGAACAGTATAAAGGAAATTGGAGTATACTTAAGAGGGAACTCAGGAGGGCAAAACGCGGACATGAGATAGCTTTGGAAAATAGAATTAAGGAGAATCCAAAGTATTTTTTACAAATATATTAAGGACAAAGGGTAACTAGAGAGAGAATAGGGCCCCTCAAAGATCAGCAAGGCGGCCTTTGTGTGGAGCCACAGAAAATGGGGGAGATATTAAATGAATATTTTGCATCAGTATTTACTGTGGAAAAGGATATGGAAGATGTAGACTGTAGGGAAATGTATGGTGACATCTTGCAAAATGTTGCAGATATGCAGAGGAGGAAGTGCTGGATGTCTTGAAATGGCTAAAGGTGGATAAATCCCCAGGACCTGATCAGGTGTAACTGAGAACTCTGTGGGAAGCTAGAGAATTGTTTGCTGGGCCTCTGGCTGAGATATTTGTATCATCGATAGTCACAGGGGAGGTGCCAGAAGACTGGAGGTTGGCAAAAGTGGTGCCACTGTTTAAGAAGGATGGTAAAGAGAAGCCAGGGAACTATAGACCGGTCAGCCTGACCTCGGTGGTGGGAATCCTCAGGGACAGGATGTACATGTATTTGGAAAGGCAAGGACAGAGTCGGGATAGTCAACATGGCTTTGTGCGTGGGAGATCATGTCTCACAAACTTGATAGAGTTTTTGAAGAAGTAACAAAGAAGATTGATGAGGGCAGTGCAGCAGATGTGATCCATATGAACTTCAGTAAGGCGTTCGACAAGGTGCCCCATGGGAGACTGATTAGCAGGTTAGATCTCTTGGAATACAGGGAGAAATAGCCATTTAGATACAGAACTGGCTCAAAGGTAGAAGAAAGAGGGTGGTGGTGGAGAGTTGTTTTTCATTCTGGAGGCCTGTGACCAGTGGAGTTTCACAAGGATCAGAGTTGGGCCCTCTACTTTTTGTCATTTATATAAATGATTTGGATGCGAGCATAAGAGGTACACTTAGTAAGTTTGCAGATGACACCAAAATTGCAGGTGTAGTGGACAGCGAAGAGGGTTTCCTCAGATTACAACAGGATCTGGACCAGATGGGCCAATGGGCTGAGAAGTGACAGATGGAGTTTAATTCAGATAAATGCGAGGTGCTGCATTTTGGGAAAGCAAATCTTAGCAGGACTTCTACATTTAATGGTAAGGTCCGAGGGTGTGTTGCTGAACAAAGAGACCTTGGAGCGCAGGTTCATAGTTCCTTGCCAGTGGAGTCGCGGGGAGATAGGATAGTGAAGAAGGCATTTTGAATCCTTTCCTTTAATGGTCAGAGTACCGATTACAGGAGTTGGGAGGTCATGTTGCGGCTATACAGGACATTGGTTAGGTCACTCTTGGAATATTGCATGCAATTCTGGTCTCCTTCCTATCGGAAAGATGTTGTGAAACTTGAAAGGGTTCAGATAAGATTTACAAGGATGTTGCCAGGGTTGGCGGATTTGAGCTACAGGGAAAGGCTGAACAGGCTGGGACTGTTTTCCCTGGAGTGTCAGAGGCTGAGGGGTGAACTTATCGAGGTTTACCCTGGTGTAAGGGAGTCCAGAACTAGAGGGCATAGGTTTAGTTTGAGAGGGGAAAGATATGAAAGAGACCTAAGGGACAACTTTTTCACGCGGAAAGTGGTACGTTTATGGAGTGAGCTGCTAGAGGAAGTGGTGGAGGCTGGTACAATTGCAACATTTAAGAGGAATTTGGATGAGTATATAAATCGGAAGGGTTTGGAGTGACATGGGCCAGGTGCTGCCAGGTGGAACTAGATTGGGTTGGGATATCTGATCGGCATTGACAGGTTGGAGCGAAGGATCTGTTTCCTTGCTGTACATGTAGATGATTCTATGACACTATAACTCACTCCGGGCTGCCTGTTATTCTGCATATGAACCACCCTGAAACCCTTCATTAGATTCCAGTCTGTAACTCACTCTGGGGTATCTGTTATTGTACACATAATCGTCCTGAATCCCCTTGATAAAATTCCAATCTGTAACTGACTTCCAATTTTAAGGGACTGTGTACATTAGCCACTTCAATCGTTTGATTAGATTCCAGTCTGTATCACACTCCTGGGTATCTGTTATTCTGTATATTAACCATTCAATCCAAAGCTGTTAAAATTGTTCACAGTGTTCAGGGATGTGTATGTGAGGTGCATTAGTCAGGGGTAAATGTGGGGAAATGGATCTGGATGGGTTATTCTTCTGTGGGTCAGTGTGGTCTTGTTGGGCTGAAGGGCCTGTTTCCCCACGGTCGGGATTATGTGAATCATCCGGAACCCTCTCGATTAGATTCCAATGTGTAACTCACTTCCATCTATGTGTGACTGGCATGTTTCAAAAACACCCCAAAACCTTCAATTCTATTCCACTTCGATAAACACGAGGAGCTGCATTTTGGGAAAGCAAATTTGAGCAGGATTTATACACTTAATGGTCAGGTCTGTGGGAGAGTTGCTGAACAAAGAGACTTTGAAGTGCAGGTTCGTAGCTCCGTGAGAGTAGAGTGGCAGGTGGATAAGATAATGAAGGCAGCGTTTGGTTTGCTTTCCTTCATTGGTCAGAGTTTTGAGTATAGGCATTGAGAGGTCATGTTGTGGCTGGACTGGACATCGGTTAGGCCACTGTTGGAATATCGCGTGCAATTCTGGTCTCCTTCCTATCGGAAGGATGTTGTGAAATTTGAAAGGGTTCAGAAAAGATTTACAAGGAGGTTGCCAGGGTTAGAGGATTTGAGCCACAGGGAGAGGCTGAATAGGCTGGGGCTGTTTTCCCTGGACCATCAGAGGCTGAGGGGTGACCTTATCAAGGTTTATAAAATCATGACGCGCATGGATAGGAGAAATAGACAAAGTCATTTCCTCGGTGTAGGGGGGTCCAGAACTAGAGGGCAGAGGTTTAGTGTGAGAGGGGAAAGATATGAAAGAGACCTAAGGGGCAACTTGTTCACTCAGAGGGTGGTACATGAATGGAATGAACTGTCAGAGGAAGTGGTGGAGGGTAGTACAATTGCAACATTTAAAATGCACCTCGACGGGTATGTGAATGGGAAAGCTTTGGAGGGAGATGGTCCAAGTGCTTAAAAAAGAGTCTAGAGTAGGTTAGGATATCTGGTTGGCATGGACGGGTTGGACCAAAGGGTCTGTTTCCATGCTGTACATCTCTACGACTGTATGACTCCGTGATTTTGTGACTCACTACTTGTCATCTGTTATTCTGTATGTAAACCACCCTGAACCCCTCGATTAGATTCCAGTCTGCCCCTCACTCCTGGGTATCTCTTCTGCTGTATGTAAATCCTAAACCCCTCAATTAGATTCCAGTCTGGAACTCACTCCTGGGGATCTGTTATTGGATCTGTGAAATGATCCTTGTTGGATGTTAGACTGAAAACAAGATAAACTAAATGGTCAAATGTTACATTGGAAGCAAGAACATACAAAGCTGTTGGTTCATTTCTGTTCTGTTATATATCTCAAAGTTTCACATTGTGCTGAATTTCTGTCACAATGGGGAAAGTATCAAAAGCTGTTTACTGTCCTGCATGAACGCATCATCATAACATGAATTCTCTTGCAAGATAGGAAATGGAGACAGCTTCTGGAAGGTGTCTGTACCCCTGTGTGTGCTTCTGTGTGTCTGTGATTCTGTGTGCATGTTCAATGTTTTATATATTTTCAAACTGTATTGATGTTGCCAGTCTCTCTTGCTTTTCCTTATTTATAAACTCAATGTTGTCGTTTTGCTGATATAAAATGGTTGCTGTGGACAAATCTAAAATGTCTGCCTGACTGATTTGTGTCAGGAATACTTTCAGCAAGGGAGAGGGGGCAATGTGTCAAAAGCAATTTCCATTCATTGATGCCAGCAGAGATAGGAAATGGAGACAGCTCTTTGAAGGTGGTTAAAATGTAAATCCCAGAACCTGTTTACAGTGAATGTGGAGAGACAATGTGACATTCCAATAAGGTCTGCCTTACTTTCCAAGCTCCTAATATATGAGAGAAACATAATATACAAAACCTGATAGAGCTCAGTCACTGACTTGTAGATTTGCAGCGTTGGATCAGAATAATTCCTGGCGAGGCGTTATCCCAAAGTGAAGGGTTTCTCAAATCCCACACTGACCTTCTGTGGGTTCAAATTGTGTTGTCTACAAATAAAAGAAAATAATGTACCTGCAATTGAACAAAACTCTTTCTGGAACTTTGTGCATCTGTTAGTTTAAGTTTCTTTCAACAGGATTGAAGATAAATTAAAGAGTGAGAGATAGGTGGCACTGTAACCAGAATGGCAGTGCAGTATTAAAGGTATTTTAATACTTTCAGTTAAAGGGGAAAACAAAGGAGGATAGTCTTCAAACAAGGAAACTTGGGAGTCAGTAAAGTTGTGTAGTTTGTGACTGCATTATGTTTGCGTGAGTCAAGATTTGAAACCAGTTGGCCAATAGTACACTTTGTGACTCACTCCCAGTTACAAGTTATTTCACATAAAAAGGTTAACATATCCCTCAATTAGATTCCAGGCTGTAACTCACTCCGGGCTCTCTGTTATTCTGTATCTAAAACTCCCTGAACCCCTCGATTAGATTCCAGGCTGTAACTCACTCCAGGGTATCTATTATTCTTTACATAAACCATCCTAAATCCCTCGATTAGTTTCCAATCTGTAACACACTCTAGGCTATCTGTTATTCTGTAAAGAAACCACCCTGAACTCCTCGATTAGATTCCAGACTGCAACTCACTCCGTGGCATCAGTTATTCTGTAAATAAACCATCCTAAACCCCTCGATTGGGTTCCAACCTGTAACACATTCCAGGCTATCTGTTATTCTGTAAATAAACCACCCTGAACCCCTTGATTAGATTCCAGGCTGTAACTCACTCTGGGCTATATGTTATTCTGTAAATAAACCACCCTGAACCCCTCAATTAGATTCCAGGCTGTAACTCACTCTGGGCTATCTGTCATTCTGTATATAAACAGCCCTGAACCCCTTGATTAGATTCCAGATTGTAACTCACTCCGGGCTATCTGTTATTTTGTATATAACCCACCCTGAACCCATTGATTTGATTTCACTTCCTGACATGTTGAGCTCATGTTCCCAACACAATCTAATCTTAATAATGATCAATGTATCACTGGTCCTCCAATCTGCTGTCACTACCATCATGTTAACTTTCTGATGTTTACGTACATGATTACCTGTAGCAGTGAGTCGCAGGTAGACAGAATGGTGCTGAACACATTTGGCACATTTGCCTAAATCAGTCAGAGCATTGAGTATAGGAGTTGTGGTGGTATGGTGCATCTGTACAGGACGTTGGTGAGGCCACTTTAAGAATACTGCGTACAACTCGGTTTTCTGCAGAAATGACTTACACGAATGTTCCAGGACTGGAGGCTTGAGCTATTGGGAGAGGCTGATTACGTTGAGGTGTTTCCCCCTGGAGTGTCAGAGGTTGAGAGGCAACATTATAGAGGTTTATAAAACCATCAGGGGCATGGATATTCTGAACAGCCACGTTCTGCTCCCCAGGATAGGGGAGTCCAGAACAAGACAGCAGAGGTTGGAGGGGAGAGTGCGAATGATTTAGAAGGGACCTGAAGGTAAATATTTCACACAGAGAGTGGTGTGTGTACAGAAAGTGCTGTCAGAGGAAGTGGTGAAGGCGGATACAATCACAGGAGGAATATTGGCCAAATGCTGGCAAATGGGACTAAATCAGATTTGATATCTGATCGGAGTGAACAGAATGGATTAATGGGTCTGTTTCCATTCTGCATGACTCTCTGATTCTATAAGATGGACGACGAATAATGCTGAAAGGACTTTTCAAGTGGGAATTCTCTTCAGTGGAAGGTTATCGTGTCTCTATGTTCACATTGATTGAAAGCTGTGTTAGTTAAATATTTGACACAGAAGTGAGTCATGCACAATGGGACGCAGACAGGAAAGTGAGGCTGAGACCACAACCTGATCAGCCACAATTTTAGTGCCTGGTGGAGAAGGCTCAAAGTATCTAATGACCCACTCCTGCTCCTCAGTCCCATGTTCCTGTGTTCCATTCAGCCCCTCAAACCTGCTAGACAGGAGCAGTTGGAGGTTACTTACTCCTATAACCTGTTGCGCAGAAACACAGGAGACCATTCAGCCCCTCAGTACTGTCCCACACCGTTTGAAGTGAATTGGGAATGTAATTGGAAAACCCAGGCTGGGTACGAAAGAGGCCCCTCATCTCTCTTCACAGAGCTTCCCCTCTCTGCAACTTGTGCTTCATTTGTTGGTCATGTTGTAGACCCAGATTCAGTGTGAATACAGCCCCCATACCTCACTCAGGGATGGCTCGCAAAATCCTCTGGTCTCCGTGTCTGCAACATTCAATAACAGAACTTCCATGAAAATAACACCCACTAACTTTCCAATAACAGAATGGGAGAACATCAGAAACAGGGGCATGTTATTCACCTCCCCAAGCCTGCCTTGCCCTTCTTTAAGATCATGACTGATCTGCTCTTCGTCTCCAATCTTCTTTCATATCCAATTCTTCATAGCCCTCAACTCTCTGACAGGTCAATTTCCATCTACCTCCTCTTCAAATACGTTCAGTCATCTAGCTCCCCGAACACCCTTGAGGAGAGAAATCTTGACATTCACTCCCACCTGTTTGAACAAAACACTTGCTGCTCCTATATCATGGCCTATTGATGTGAACAAAAGAGGTTGAGACAAGGGTTCAGGTAAAAATGACTGGCCCCAATATCAAGGCTGTGGTTGACTTCTGCTGACATCAAGGAGCTGAAAAAAACTGGACTTAATGGGAATCAGAGTAAACTCTCCAGTGTTTGGGGTCAAACATGGCACAAAGGAAGATGGTCATCATCTCAGTCCTGGGTCACCTCTGTTCGAGATCCTCAGGGTAGCTTCCTCTTCACAAACATCTTCAGCTGCTTCATCAATGTCTCCCCACCCCCACCCTCCCCACCATAAGATCAGATGTGGGGATTTTCGCTGAAGATTCCACAATGTTCAGAACATTTTGTCCCCCGTCAGCTCCTGAACTGGTCTTTGTCCGTAACTAGCAGGATCCAGACTCCATTGAGACTTGTGCTGTTAAAGTGTCCGTAACATTCATGTAACAGCACTGCCTGACACTGCACATTGCCACAGTAAAACAAGAGTTCATTCAGCACCTCGCGCTGGTTTCACAGGAATATGAGGAAGCCATTCAGCCCATTGACACTATTGGAGATGAACAGGGACAGCCCATTCAGTGCCTCCAGCCTATTACTCAGGAAGATAAGGTGTCTAGTGTGATGGACCTCTCCAGAGCCCCTCGAAAATATTTGAAGGCGGTAGCCTAGATTCTAAAGTTTTCTTTTTTTAAAGGAAATGTAAAGTGTCTGTTCCAGATGCAATGTGACTGGTCAAACTACTCGGTGTGAAGCAAAACACCATCTACTTAAATACGAAAGAGAAAATGAAACCAAAGAAAGAGGAATTTAGCATAACGTAATTCTATTGGACAGCTTTACAGAATAATAGATCTAGAACTATTACTAATGAACTGTTCCAATCCAGGGAAATCCCATAAACACAGCCCCTTGGCAAAAAGGAATATTCAGACCCAGATTGTCACAAACATTTCTCCAATCCAAGAGTTAAAAACAGCATCAAGAGAAATTTCAGAGAGGGTAGCAACCAGGAGACATTCACTGAATCTTCCAACTCTGTAGAGACCCCAATCGTTTCTAATGTTACTGAGAAACCAAAACCCAGAGATCGTAATCTGTGAGAGCTGGCCACACCCATTCAGGCTTCATTAAAATCAACCTAAGGCCTCCCTAGCTGTTACTCAAGTGGTCTTAACTAGCCAGCTTGGCAACAATCGTTCAATCTCTCTCATAAAATAAACCAGGACGAAATAACCTCTTAAAGCTGCAGTATTGTCATACTAGTCAGTACAATGTGCTGTCAAACAGGAACCAGGGTTAACCAGTCAGGCCCTTGGCCCTGTCCAATCGGACGAGGTTGAAACAAATCTCTCCCTTGAGTCACTTACACAGGAACAGCAGGAGGCCATTCCCACCTCAATGCACTTACACAGGGGCAGAATGAGGTAATTTTTGCTGATTCCTGATGAATGTCTTATTCCTGAAATGTCGATTCTCCTGGTCCTCGGATGCTGCCTGACCCGCTGTGCTTTATCAGCGATTGATGCTCTACTGTGATCTCCAGCATCGGCAGTCTTAAGGGTCTCCTAATTGTTGCACGAAGATGATGAACAAGTGGGGCAGAGGCTGCACAGACAGACTGTTCCACGTTGTTTCTCTTGGCTCCGTTGTTTATGACACACATGTGGGACTTTAACGTGGTTTTCTAGAGGTGGGCAGGGAAGCCATATGTCTTGTGTGAAATCTCAAGAAGGCATCTTCCATCTCCACAAAGACATCCTGGTGTTCTCTGTGTAGGGTGGAAGCTGGTGGGAATGGCTACCTGTTTCAGATGGAAGGTATTGTGGCTGCTGTTGGGGATTGTGAACAACCTGACGTTCAGTACAGGGTTCACTCGCCGACTGCACAATAACATGGGGAGAGTTAATTAGGAAAGTCACGTTTGACTGATGAATGGACTCTCTAAGTTCAAATAATGCTGATCTTGTTCATGTTGATCTTGTCTAGTGCATGTCCTGTTCAGTGTAACCTGTATGTCTTACTCTGTCCAAGTCTATTTCCACCCTATGATCTGTCTGGTCATGCTTACTATGATCTTCCTCCACTGCTCATAAGCAAAGTGTTTCCCTGTACTGAGATACACGTGAAAATAAATCAAACCAATAAATCCTGAGTAAAGTATGGAATTTCTGTCTCTGTCAATGTCTCTTTTGGAAATAAGTGATCGCTGCCACTCCTCGTGTTTCAGCATCACCATTTCTTCGTCTCTCACAGCTCTACAGATTAAACACTCAGCTTATTCACTCTATCCTCATGTTACCATCACCCGTGTCTGTGGTAAGGAGATCATTCCTTACAAAGGTGATCAAATCTGTAGAGACTGCCCCTAATGCTCTCTCAGCAAGGCTCTACAACAGCAGGAAGATGGCTTTACTTATGTACTCGCATCATCTTACAATGAAGGACAGCGTACCATTGTCTGCACCCATTACTTACACAGGGTTTGATTCGGAGCAGTCAGCATAGACTTGTGAGTGGGAGATCATGCTTCCGAAATTTCTTAGAGTCCTTTGATGAAGTTACCAGGACGTTTGATGAGGGCAGAGTGATAGACGTAGTCTCTATGGATTTCAGTAAGCCCTTTGATTAGGTTCCACATGGCAGGCTGCTCAGGAAGGTTCCATCTCGTGGAATGCGGGGGGAACTGTCCAATTGGATACACAGTTGGCTTGATGGTAGGAAGCAAAGGGTTTAGTGGAAGGATGTTTGTCAGACCGGAGGCTTGGTCCATTGCTGTTTGTTATCTATGATTTGGTTGAGAATGTACAAGGTATGATTAGTAAGTTTGCAGATGACATCAAAGTAATTGGGAGCATAATCAGTGAGGAAGTTTATCAAAATTGCATCAGGACCTTAATCAGGTAGTAAATGGGCCGAGAAATGACAAATGGAATTTGATATAGAAGCGTGAGGTCTTACATTTTGGAAACTCAAATCAAGTTTCGTGGTGAATGGGATGGTCTTAAGGGTGCAGTGGGTAGAGGGACTTTGGTGTTCAGGTGCACGGTTCTCTAAGAGTGGAGTCACAGGTAGACAGGGCAGTGAAGAAGGCTTTTGGCACATTGGCCTTCATCAGGCAGGATATTGAGTATAGAAGTTGGGAGCTTATGTTGCAGTTACACAGGACTTTGGTAAGGCTGCACTTGGAGTATTGTGTTCAGTTTTGTCACCTTGTTATGGGGAGGATGTTATTAAATTATAAAGAGTGCAGAAGAAATTTACAAGGACATTGCCAGGACCCAATGGTCTGAGTTACAGGGAGAGATTGGACAAGCTAGGACCTTTTCTTTCGCATGTAAGAGACTGAGGGAGTCCTTAGACAGCTGTATAAAATCACGAGGGGTATGGATAGGGTTAATGGTCTCAGTCTTTTTCCAAGGTGTAGAGAATCGAGGATTAGAGGGGATCGGTTTAAGGTTAAAGGGGAAGGAATAAAAGGGAACCTGAGGGGCCACTTCTTATACAGAGGGCTGGTACGTGGATGAGTTGCCAGCAGATATGGTTGAGGGGGGTACATTAACAACATTTCAAAAATATTTTGATAAATATGTGGATAGGAAAGGACTGGAAGCGTATGGACCAACTGCAGGGAAATGGGGTGAGCGTGGATGGATATTTACAAGGTGGACTCGAACTCCTCTGTTAATTAAACCCAAACACCCAGAAAAGCTCGCCTCACCTTGTAATCTGTTAAAATATGAGCGATACAGATCTCCTACATTCCACTATTTGAACAAAAATTATGAAGTTAGTTTCTGAACTTTAATAGTGAACACTAAACAACAAGTATTCGCAAATACAAGCCCCTCTTTTCTTAGCCACTGACTATCTGACTCCAACTCTGTAAAAATATGCTGTTCCAACAACCCACATATGAAACATTAAGATCTCAAGACCCTACAGTCTCCATCTTCCCCGCTGTGTTCACTCTTCCAGCTGCTGATCTCCCTGGGTCATGTTTTTTCTATTGCAAGTAGGTTTACATGAACATGTATCTTTGATAGAGAGTGTTTAGGATGGTCAGTTAGCACTCCTGCTCTACAGCAGTTACTCTGCTGTTGGATGGCAGCAGCTCTCCCTCCAGTGTTCAAAATGCTGGGTTTATATACTCCCCATGATATAATAATTCTCATAATTTGATTGCTGTCCAGCTGTCCAAACAATAATATTCAAATTCTGTTGGTTTCTGGTATCCTAAGCATTATTTAACCTCTTTGGTTGCGTTTGGATGGCTGTCAAAACAGCAACCAAAACTCAGGTATCCATTTCTCAGCTAATGGTGACATGTGGAACAGTGTGACCTTTAGGTGGCATCTGTGGCTTTAATTTCTATTCAACAAAACCCGATCTGTCTTAAAGTGCCCGCACATGTTTTTGGCTTCATAACATATTCCTGCTTCAGAAAATAAAATGAACAAGCAGAATGAAAAGATGGCTACATTTCTTTTCCTCTAATTCTTCATCCCAATTATATGAAATACAAAAGTATTAATCTCAGTTATATCATTCATATTAATTCTGTACACCAATACAACACTGGAATAAGTAAAATCTTATCTCCACTACTTTCCTTTAAATCAGTGAAAACCCATCTGCTATCACATTGTAGGAGCCACAGCATGTACATTTTGTGAGTTTAAAGTCGGTAAGGTAAGACTCCAATGAAATACTCTCATATTCTGGTCTTTAAATATTCCAAAAAATGCGAGAGATTTGTCGTTGTCCACAACCATCTCTGACAATTTGTTTGTCATATACACATAAAAATATTGTCAGACCAGTGTGGAACATAATCATTCTTTTTCAATAATGGGGATTTTGCATTTTTTTCTGGTGGATATTGAGTTTTTTCGACAAGTAGACAATTAGCCATTCAATTCCATCATCCTCTTTCTGTATCAATACATCTCCGACCCCGATATCCCGAGCATCAAACACAATTTTCAAAGGGTTTCAAAATATTTGGTGTAGCTAAAACTGGTGCGGTGATTAATCCTGCTTTAAAATTCTCAAATGCCTCCTGGCATTGTTCTGTCCACCACAATTCTGTGTTCTTCTTTACTAAGTCCATCAGTGGTGCTCATAAGCTGCTGAAGTTTGGAACAAACTTCCAATAGAATCCAATCAGTTCCAAAAATCGAAGCACCTCTTTCTTCGAGGATGGTTGTGGAAATTCCTCAAAGCCCTACGTTTTTGTGTTCCATGGGGTCAACCTTCCATGTCCAATGTAATGTCCCAAGAACGTCACCTCTGCCTTCGCGAATTCTGTTTTCTTTAAGTTTATTATCAAGTTTGCTTCTTGTAATCGTTCAACATGCTCTGCCAACTGTAATGTGTGAGCTTTCAATCACTTGCTAAAGGTCACTACATCATACAGATAAACTACACAGTTTGTTCATCTGACCATAACTCTGTTCCTGAGTCACTAAACCTGGCTTTGAATGGAATTCCTATCACTGGTGACAATACCAATACGTCATCCCCACAGGAAATCGTCAAAAGTTCAGAGGTTTTATCTGCCACGTGCTTCATTCTATGCTGTGCCCTTCAGGTGCTGTTTAGCGAACTCACCTACACCATCTAATCTCTCCCTCACCTCACATACATAATCCGAGTGTGAGATCTCTGACTTCGGTCCTGTCAATTTATATTCAATTAATTCCAAAGGACCTCTCACTTCAAATATTAACTCAATGGAAGTAAACTGAGTAGATTTATTTGGGGCAAATAATTTTTGTCTAATGGCAAACAATTCAATGAGACACCTTCATTCCAATCATTCCGGTAATCCTGACAGTACGCTGTTAATATGGTCTTCAGCGTCTGATGCTAATTTTCCAAGGCTCCCTGGGATTCAGGATGGGACGCCCTTGATTAAACTGCTGTATGCCTAAGGTATCCATGACTTCCTTAAACAGCTGATTGGTAAAATGAGACCTTGGTCTGACTGAATCTCTCTGCGGAGCCCACAGTGAGTAAAGAAAGCTACCAACTCCTCCACCTCCCTTTTTACCTTAACGCTCCATAATAGAATTGCCTCTGGAAATCTCGTAGACACATCCACTATGGCTAGCAAATATTAGTTTCCACTTTTATTTTAGATAGGGGAGCTACACAACTCATCATAACCTACGTGAAATGTTCTTCGAATGCAGGAATTGGTAACAAAGGTTCTGGCTTTATTACTGCCTGTGACGTATCTACCATTTAGAATGTTTGACATGTACGTCAAAAAATAACCACGTCCCTGTGCATTACAGGCCACTAGAAATGCCTCTGTACCTTAGCCTGAGTCTTCTGTACACCAATGTTACCCCCTGCAGTTAGTTTATGTGCTACCCTTAACACTGTACGCTACCTCTAACACAATCTGGTGCACTTCGGCCCATTTCCCTTCTGCAGTAACCTATCGGGGTCTCCATTTTAATTTTAGCATTCTATCTTTAAGTTAATAACGTTCGACAATATATTTTGATTCCTTTTCTGTGTGTGTGCATGTGTATGTGTGTGTGAATGTGTGTGTATATATCTGTTGTAAGTCCATTAGCCTTTCTGGACTAAGCCCCCCCTGCCTGATCCTCTGCCTGTTCAGGTTTTTCCTGCACCGTTACATCAAACAGGGGGTCAGTTCACTGCACAGCAGCTCCTTTGGCTTTTTATTACGGTTTTCCTTCCTGCTCTAACTTATGACAGTGGAATCTTGTTACTATACAGTCTGGAAAAATCCTGGGTATTTTTCTTTTAACTCCCCAATTCCCTAGTTTTCCTTTTGCCTTCTCCAATACAAGGGGTGTCACTCCCACCTTGGATCCTGTTAAATCGTTCACAAGAATAAATTATATTCCTGGAACTGACACTCTGTTACTCACTGTCACTGTTACTTCCCCAACCTTGATTTGGCATTCCATCCTGATGTTACACAAGGGAATACTTAATTTCTAACCCCATTCCACAAATTGTCATGATCTTGATTAATATGTCAGAAAGAGTGAAAATACTTTCATCTCTCACTATTAGAGGCTGAGAGAAAGTGAGGGCTGCAGATGCTGGAGGTGAGAGTTGAAAAGTGTGGGGCTGGAAAAGCATAGCCAACCAGGCAGCATCTGAGGGGCAGAAGAGTTGACATTTCAGGCATAAATCCTTCATCAGGAAAGTGGGAGGTGGGGTAAGGGAGGGGGAAGGGGGCCGAAAAATAAATAGGAGAGTGGGAGTGGAGCTGGGTGTAAGATAGCTTGGAAGGCGATAGGTAGACGCAGGTGGGGTGTGATGGTGATAGGTCGGAGAGGAGGGTGTTGTGGACAGGACAACGAGAACCCTCAAACTAGAACCATCATCAACGTTGACTTCACCAAATTCCAAATCTCCCCTCCCCAACCTCTGCCAGATTGAACTGTTCAATCTAGCACTGCCCTCTTGAACCGCCCTAACTGGCCATCTTCCTTCCCACCTACCGACTCCACCCTCCAAACTGACATATCACTATTACTCCAACCTACATCTTCTTATCGCCTTCCCAGTGACCCTCCCACCAGCCCAGCTACTACCCTCGTATTTATCTTTCAGCCCCATTGTCCCCCCACCACATTCCTGACGATGAGTTTCTGCCTGATATTCGATTGTCCTGCTGTCTGGATGCTGCCTGATCTGTTGTGCTTTTCCGGCCCCTCACTTCTCAACTATTAGAGACTGATCAGATCCCGTATCCCACAAAATTATAACTTCTTGTCCTTCTCCCCCTGTTCTTTCTGAGTAAACTTTATCTACAGAGGTGAATTCTTTCAGAGATCAGGTACCGACTCCATATCCAGACCCTTACTCGGCTGTGCACTCTCCTGCAGCTCCTCAGCTCGACTTGGGGTCTCCTTTACCAGTTTCACTAATGCCACTGGCTTAGCCTCTTCTACCGTATCTTTCCCCAAAGTGCCTTCCTTCAACGATCATCACAGTGTGTTCCAGCTTACTTCAATGAAAACACCTTTTCCCAGTGCCCTTCTTAAACCATCAGCACTGTCATTTTATGTGTTCCACTCCCTTGTACTGAGAACACCTGAGGCCTTTCACCCCCTTTCAACCCCTTTGGGCTTCTTTTTTCACCTGTGGTAAACTATTGTGCGCTACTGTTCGCTTTGTAATGTGTGAACTTCCCTTCTCCCAATTTCTATCCCTCATAGCATGAAAATTCTCCGGAAGCTAAATTTCATCTCATGCACCAATGCATATTTACCTGCCATTTCTGCCGTGCTTCTCGCTTCTTGAACTTTCTGTTCGTGCACATGAATTTTTACCATCTCTGGAAGTGAGTTTTTCAACTTCTCCAGCATAATAACCTCCCTTCGAGCCTCACAGGTCTTATCTATTTTTAAGTCCAGCACCCACCTGTCAAAATGTCTGTAGTTAATTCTTTCAAACTTAACATAAGTCTGACCTGGTTCCGTCTCTATTTTTATGAACCTCTGTCTATATGCCTCTGGTACCAATTCATAACCAATCAAAATAGCCAATTTGACATCTGCATAATCTCTTGACCCCTCATCTGACAGCGCTGTACATGCCTCACCAGCTGTGCCCACCAGCTTAGTCTGAACGAGCATTACCCACAAGTTCACTGGACACGTCATCTGCCGAGTCATTTTTTTTTCAAATGAAATAAAAAAGGTTTTGACATTTTTCTCACCGAAATATGGCAAGGCAAAAACATAGTTGTATACATCCCGACGTTCTCCCTTCATCTCCATCCTGTGAATTTAACTTTCTTGTCTAAATCCCAACTTCTGAATCTCAAATTCTCTTTCTCTCTTTCTTTTTCCTCTCCTTCACTTTTTTTCTCTCTCTGTTTCCGTCTCTTTCTTTATCTTCTAACTTCAGTTGCCATATTTGCAATTTAAGTTTTATCTAACTCGACTGCACTTGTCTGTTTCTCTAATACATCAAAGTGCTTGACCAACTCCATTACAATTTCAGCTTTCCTTTTGTCCCTGGTTAAACCCAATTCCAACCTATTTGGTAATTCTAAAAAATGTCCTCCTTTTGTCTTTCTAAACTTTCTTGGCAAATTTGGGAACCTCTTTAGTAATGTTAAAAGCATTTTCCCTCACTTTTAATTTAAACCACCACCAGTAAACAAAATTCAAAAGGTTTTCCGACCGGTTTTATTTGAAGATCTTGGTCACTAATTGCAACGTGTTGGAATTTACTGGGACATTTTGTACCCAAAATCTGTTCACATCTGTCCAAGTCCCATACAGCAGGGCCCCAAACTGTGGAGACATCTATGTCGAGCACTTCTGGTAATTAAAACTACAAACCTAAAAACCTCACCTCACCTCGTAATCTGTTAATACATGAGTGACAAAGAACTCCCAAGTTTCACTAATAAAAGAAGAATAACAGTTTGTATGTATGCAAGTTTGCTCGCTGTGCTTGAAGGTTTGTTTTCTAATGATTCGACACTATGACTCGGTAACATCATCAGTGAGAGTCTCTGCTGAAGTGCTGGTGGTATGTTGCGCCTCTCTATTTTTAGGTCTTGGGTTCTTAAGTTGGGTGATGTCATTTCCAGTTCTTTTGTTTTACAAGAGAATGTAGATAGGATCTAAATTGCTGAGTTTATTGACGGACTTCTGGTCAGAATGCCATTCCTCGAAGAACATCCTTGCGTGTCTTAGTATGTGTGTGTGCATTGTCCCAATCAAAGTGATGCCCTTCTTTGTCTGTGTGTATGGAACATAGTGATAATGGGTCATGTCTTTTGGTGGCCAGCTGGTGTTCATGTATCCTGGTAACACAACAACAGGACCAATTCAATGGCAGAATGATTTTATATACACTGTTTAAATAATGTGTCTGTGCAGATAAGTAACATTTTTTATATGTGCACAACACATTCCAAATGAACAACGGAGACACAGTTAACAAAACGTGATACATATGATATATAAAATTTATAAAACATTAAAATGTCATTTTATTCTCATCTAAAATGATATGTTTCCCTTCCCTCAACGTTCCCTGTTTTTCTGGAATTCTCCACTCCAATCTCTCATTCTTATCAGGATGTGTTATAAATTCTTGCTTCTGGTGTCCCAACTTATTTCAGTTTATCCCCTTTCTACCAGAATTCAATATATTGGCCTGTTGGATACTTTCCAAAGCTAGTGTCTGTCATATTATTGGAGATAAAAATTCTGGCATCAGACTCAGCATTTGAACATATTGCTCTGTAGTACATGTACGAAACAAAGGACCACAGCACACAGGAATTGCCAAAACATTGAGGGATGTGCATCTACTTCTTTCGATGATCTAGTTTTCTCATTTTTCATGTTTCCTCATCTATGTTGTCTCGCTCTTTCTCTCTTTGTATCTAGTTTAGAAATTTACCAATTATTCTTTGCGTCTCCTCTCTCAAAGCTCCTTCTTTTGGTTTATATCTATTGGTCTCTTCTTGATGTAATGTGATTATAATTGAACAATGTAACTACAATGACATGTGGGAGGAGCTGGCCAGAGTTAATTGGAAGGGGAGCCGAGCAGGGCAGACCATGGAACAGCAAAAGCAGGAATTTCTGGGGATATTTCGGAGGATATCAGAAATTCTCCCAAAGGTGATGAAACATACTCATGACAGGACAAGGCAAACATGAGTGACAAGACATCAAACCAAAAGAGGAAACATACAATGTGGTGAAGATGATTGGGAATCCAGAGAATTCATTGGCTCGGAAACTACATAAGGCTGGCATCACTGTCACTGCAGAACTCTTAATCATGGTCAGGGAGAGAAACAGAGGAAACACATTCACTTTAAACACAGAAAATGGTATTACTCAAGGAAAAAGATTCAGATGAATTAAACAATTGATTAAAAACAGTTAATTGTTTTGCAGAATGTGTCAGATTGAAAGCCTGATCCGTGGAGAGACCCACAGGAGAATGAAAGTATGAAAATGGAAGTGTTACCACATCAGAAACCAGAGTAGGTCACTGAGTACATGACTGATGGGTGAATGGGTCTCGATGTGAACTAAAGGACCGACAGCAGAATTGCATTGCAGATATTGCAGCTCAAAACTGCGTATCGTATTTATGTGGTGCTGAAGGACTACAGCAGCAGGAGAAGCAGAACAGCAAACAACCACAACCTGTAACTTTTAGCCTCGAATAATTTCCTCAGTCTGCCATTCCCATCAATATGATCTATGTTTCAGTAATGACTGTGAGTGAACATGACAGGGTCAGAACCACGTGAACCTAAACCTGATGCTAACCCATTAATGCTGCCACACTTGACCAACAGATCTGATCGAAGCTCCGCAATCCTGTCACATTCTGTCATAAATGGTGATGGATGATTAAACAAATGACGGAGGAAAGGGCTCCACGAATATCCCCATCCTAAATAATTGAACAGTCCTGTACATCAGTGTGAAAGACTAGGACGTGGTATCTGCACCACCCTCAGCCAGAAGTGTGGAGTTGATGATCCACCTCACCCTCGCCATGATACCCACAGAATCACAGATGCCCGTCTTCAACCAATTCAATTTGCTGTTCGTGACATGAAGAAACAGCTGAACACAGTACGTACGAAAAAGGCAATGGTCCCTGTCACCATTCCTGCAATAGGACTGAAGATTTATGCTGCACAATAAGCCGTGTCCCTGGGGAAGCTGTTTCATTCCAGCTCCAACTCTGACATCTCCCTGGTAATGTGGAAAATTACTCAACTATGTCCAGTTCCTAAGAGGATTATAATTACAATCTGGCCAGTTACCTCCGCCTCAGACTCACCACGGCAGTCAAATTGGTGGGAGTTCTTTTTGACAGAGTTATCAAACAGCACAGAAATAACCTGCTCAGTATGATTTCAGATAGGTCCCCATGTAGAGATGGTGCTGCTGTGGAAAGGTCACTGGATTACTAATCCAGACCAGGCTAATGCTCTGGCAGCTGGTGTAAGTTAAACACAATTGACAAAATATGAAGATGCAAAATCTGATGTCCGTAAATAGTGACCTTCAAGCCAATGTCGATTGTACACACCAATTTGCTTCACAAATGTACTTTCTTGAAGTGAATCCCCCGTGCTTTCCTGGTCTGGCCTAAACGTGACTGCAGACACACAGACATGTGATAAACTCTTCAATGGTCTCTGAATCCGCCAAACAAGACATTCTATTGTATCAAACTGTTCCGAGGTCTAAAGGATAAAACCAAACAGAACACCCGGCCCCAGCCTCAGTATCGGAAAAAGGGAATGAGAAACACAGTCCTGTTGACCCTGCAGAGACCTCCTTCCTAACATCTGAGAGCTTGTGACAACATTTACAGACTGCATAGAAACATCGGGAATGGAGTAGGTCATACAACACATTGAGCCTTCCCCATTCCAGTTCATGTTCAAATATGTACACAATGCACTTTTCCCACACACTGTACACATTCCTTAATGTGATTAACTGTGGGAAGCTATAAAATAGGAAGTGCAGTAGTCTATTTGGTCTGTCGAGTTTGCTACCCAATTCAATATAATGATACCTTGCCCTTTATTTCCATATCGTTCTCCTTCTCTCCCACCAGTCCTTTACTGTCTCTACGTCCGTATTTATATTCCAGCTTCGAGCGCATTCCCCAGGTTCACCAGTCACTGAGTGCAGACATTTATTGTCATCTCATTGCAGAATGGTCTGTCTGTACCTAATACTGTGGACCCTTGTTTTAGACACCACAGCCAGGGGAATTATTAATCCTGCTTCCAATCCGTCTCACCCTGTCAGATCTTTATATATCTCACTGAGATCTCCACCCATTTTCCTAAACACCATGGAATACAGGCCCAGTCGCCCCAAACTCTGCTCCCACAACAAACCTGTCATCCTAGAGATCGGTCTGGTCATCCTTCACTGCTCTCCCTCAATGTCAGGTTTGTCCTTTATTATGTACTGAGACCAAATCTGCAGAATACTGCACAGTGTTTGAGATAGGGTCACACCAAAGCTCTCTACAGCTGCAGTAAGACACCCTTACTCTTGGACTCAAATCCCCCTGAAATGAAGGTCAGCACATCATTGATCTTCCTATCTGGTTCTTGCTCCTGCAATATTGCTTTCAGTGACTGGTCTGCAGGGAGATCCAGATCCTTTGCGATGTTACAGCTCCCCAGTTGGTAGGTCTATGTACACTGGGCAGCGTGTGAATGCCATTCCCAGTATGGCCTTGTGGGTTCAGACCTCACTGTGCTGCAGGGACCTCGGAGGGCCGCGCAGAAGGAACCAACAAAAAGGCCCATACGTCACTTTTCAGATCAACATGTTTCAAACAATCCCTTTTCAAATGAAAAGCTGCCAATCTCTTGTTCCCACCAAAGGGCACACTGTCACCTCAACCCAACTTGCTCTCCATCTGCCACGTATTTGCCCATTCACTCCACTTGTCTTAGTCACCTTGAAGCTTTTTTACAACCTCCTCACCCACTCGCAATCCAACATCCTTTAGTTCTATCAGCAGGTTGGGATATATTGTATTTGATTCCTGCAACCAAATGTTTAATGGGCATTGTGAACAACTGGGACCTGAGCACCGATCTCTGTGATATCCCAGAAACCTTCCTCTGTTATTTTATTTAAATAATATTTATTTCCTGAATCTGGGTGTGACTGGCTGGGCCAGCATTTATTTCCTGTCCCTGGTTGCCCCTTGAGAAGGTGGTGGTGAGCTGCCTTGTTGAACCGCTGCAGTCCACTGTGGATTCAGTGACAGTAACACCATTGAATGCCAAGGGGCAGGTTAGATTGTATTTTAGTGGTGATGTTCACGGTCTGGCATTTGTGTGACGTGACTATTACTTGCCACTTGTCAGCCTGGATACTGTCCAAGTCTTGTTGTATTTGAACATGGATTGCTTCAGTATCTGAGGACCCACAAATGTTACAGAAGATTGTGCAATCATTGGCGACCATCCCCACTTCTGACCTTAAAATGGAGGGAAGGTCATTGATGAAGAAGCCCTGAAGATGTTTGGGCCTAGGCCATTGCCCGAGGGACTCCTACAGATTTATCCTGGCGCTGAGTTGACTGACCTTTATCAACCATGAACATCTTCCTACGTGTCAGGTATGATTCTAACCAGCGGGGAGTTTGCCCCTGATGCCCATTGATTCCAGTTTTGCTAAGACCCCTTGATAACACACTTGGGCGAAGGCAGCCTTGATTTAAAGGGCTATCACTCTCACCCCACCTCTGGAATTCAGCTCTTTTGTCCATGTTTGAACCACAGTAATGAGGTCAGGAACTGAGTGGCCCTGGTGGAGCCCAAACTGGGCGTCATTGACCAGGGTATTGCTGAGCAGGTGCTGCTTAAAAGCACTGAGACCTTCCACCACTTTACTGATGATCGAGTGTAGACTGATGGGGTGGTAATTGGCCGGATTGGATTTGGTCTGCTTTTTATATACAGGAGATACTTGGGGTAATTTTCCATGTAATCCGGGAAATGTTGTTGTAACGGTATTGGAACAGCTTGGTGAGGGCAGTGACAAGGTCTGGAGAACAACTTTTCAGTACTATTGCCAGAATGTTGTCAGGGTATGTACCCTCTGAGGTATCCAGTGTCTCCAACTGAATCTGGATATCGTGTGGAGTGAATCAAATTGGCTGATGACTGGTAACTGAATTGTTGAGGACCACTGGAGGAGGCCGAGATGGATCATCCACTCAGCACTTCTGACTGAAGTTTGTTGCGAATGCATGAACGTTATCTTTTGCACTGAAGTGCTGGGCTCTTCCATCATTAAGGATGGGGATACTTGTGGAATGTCCTCCTCCGATGACTTGTTTAATTGTCTATAACTATTCTCTACTAGAAGTAGAAGGACTGCAGAGCTAAGGTCTGCACCGTTGCTTGTGGGATCACTTAGCTCTGTCTATGACTAACTGCTTATGCTGTTTGGTACGCAGGTAGTCATGGTTGGTGACTTCATTAGGCTGACACCTCATTTTCAGGTATTGCCAGTGCTGCTCCTGTCCTCCTGCACACTCCATTGAATGAAGGTTGATCCTCTGGCTTGATGTTAATTGTTGTGAGGGGGATATGCCAGGCCATGAGGTTGTGCGGGAGTACAATTCTGCTGCTATTGATGACCCACAACATATTATCGAAACCCAGACTTGGGCTGCTAGATCTGTTCAAAGTCTGTCCTATTTAGCACGGTGACAGTGCCACCTAAAATGGTGGAGGTTATTCTCAATATGCAAGTGTGACTTTATCTCCACAATGACTATGCGGTGGTCACTCTTACCCAATACTGTCATGGACAGATACTTCTGCACCTGGCAGATTAGTAAGGCTGTGGTCAAATATGGCTTTTCCCTCTTGTGGGTTCCTTCACCACCTGCCGCAGATCGAGTCGAGAAGTTATATCCTTTCGGACCCAACCAGCTCAATCAGTAATGTTGCTGCTGAACCACTCTTTTTGTGGACATTGACGTCCCTAACCCAGAGAACATTTTGTGCCTTTGCCACCCTCAGCGCTTCCTCCAAGTGTTGGTCAGCTTGGAGGAGTAACGACTCATCAGTTGGAAGAGGCTGGTACATGGTAATCAGCAGGAGGTTTCCTTTCCCATGTGTAAACTAATGCCATGAGACTTCATGGGATACAGAGTCACTGTTGAGGACTCCCAGAACAATTCCCTTCAAACTGTATCCCAATGTGCCACCACTTCTGCTTTGTCTGTCCTGCTGGTGAGAGAGGAGATATCCGGGGAAGGTGATGGGGTTTCAGGGATATAGTCATACTCACAGAATCAGACCTTAAATACAATGTCAGGCAGTTGCTTCACAAGTCTGTTTATTTCTATTCACTGTTTCCTGCCAGCTGTCCCATTCTAGAAACATGGTCATATATTCACCCCAATCCACGAAGATTTGATTTTGCAAACTAGGCTTGGAGCTTTACCAAAATCTTTCTGAAAATCCACATGTTTTACATCCATTGCTTCTCTTTCATTTGTCTCCCAGTCTGTTTCTCAAACATAATTCCCATTTCATATTTCTGTGTTAGTGTTGTCTATGACCATTATTTTCAGTCCCAATCATTTCTCCCAAACGATTTACTTACTATGTTCTATGTTCCATGTACTATTTCGTTTTTCACGCCAGACTTGGTTTTCCTGTTATTGTTAGAAAGTTCTGTGAAGACAGAACTGAAGTAGTGGATTCATAGTTTTGCCATTTCCCTGTTTCCCATTCTCCATTCTCTGGTTTCAAACTGGAAAAAACCTTCACTTTTTTTTCATACTTCTCACATTGACATAATTTGACAAGCTATAACAGTTCACTCTTATAACCTTTGTGAACATTATCTTCAGAAACCCATCAATTCTTGTGTTAAGCTGCTCGATCATTGACCTTCCACATCATATAATCACAGGAGCATAGTCTCTGTGCCAACGGAAATACAGCATGATCTATATTAGTCCCACTTTCCGACAAAAGGCTCATAGCCTGGAATGTTATGGCACTTCCAAGTGCGTGTCCAAGTACTTTTAACAGTTGAGAGGTTAACCTTGATAACTCCCCTCTCAGAAAGTACTTTCCAGACCCCAACGCCCTCTGGGTGAAGAAAAAGTGAGTTTTTAAATCCTCTCTGAACCTCAAACCCTTCACTTTTAAAGTGTGCTCCCTTGTTCTTGACACTCTGTCTAAAAGGAACAGTTGCTGTCTGTCCACCCTGTCGATGCCCCTTGTTAACTTATCTTTCTGAATCACATCCCCCTCAGCCTCTCTGTCAAAAGTAAACAACCCGAGCTTATCCAGCCTCTCTCCATCGCTGATATGCTCCATCCCAGGGAACATCCTGGTGAATTTCCTTTGCAAACCCCTCCAGTACAATCACATCCTTCCTTATAATGACTCTCCCAGAACGACATACAGTATTCCATCATGGACTAAACCAAGCCCTGTATAACACTTATAATCTACTCCCTGATTAATAAACGCTCCACCCAAGGTTCAATTCTTAACTAGTCCATTACCCTGTTCAGTCACATTCAGGGATGTGTGGAGAAACACCCTCTGAGCTCCCTAGTGTGCTGCCAATCATTGTGTACACCCCATGTCTGGTTCCTCCTTCCAAAGTACATCACCTCATATTTATCAGGATCACATTCCATCTGCCATTGATCTGCCCATCTGATCATTCCACTTGTATTTTCCTGCAAAATCAGAACTTCCTCCTCACTACCAACCACCCGGCCAATCTTTGTGTCAAACACAAACTTACTTATCACAACTCCCACCCCTCCACCCACTCCCCCTCCAGATTCACATATATACCATTTATGAATGCTACAAACAATAATGGACACAGCACTGATCCCTGTGGTACACCAGGGGACACTGGTCTCCAGTCACAAAAACAGCCTTCTCTCTCCACCCTCTGCCTCCTGACACTAAGACAATTTTCCCTGTAACTTTTCAAGTTATCCTTGATACTCTGAGATTTTACTTTATTTTTTTCAGTTTCCCATGCGGAACTTTGTCAAAGGCCTTGCATCAAAACTAAATAAGCGACCTCCTCAAACTAATTGAATCAACTCCATCAGTGTGACTTCACTCTGATAAAGTCATGATGATTATCCCTGATCAAGCCTTGCCATTCTGATTGGAGTTCAATTTTCTCCTTCTGTATTTTCTCCAGTAGTTTCCCGAACAGTGATTTAATACTCGCTCGTCTATAGTTTCCTGGTCTATCTCTACCACCCTTACTGTGAAGTGCAATCATATTAGCTGTTCTCCAGTCCTCTGGCACCTCCCCTATTGTCAGATTCTAATTAAAAATTCCAATCAGCGTCTTTCCTCCTTTGACTCCAACATTATCCAGACCTGCAGATTGGTCCAATTTTATACCGGACAAAGCCTCAAACCGCCGCTCGTATTTTACATCAATCTCTTTCCAAGAGCTTTCCAGTCCATCTTCTCGAAATCTATACCTGCATCCTCCTTCTCCCAAGTAAAACAGCTGTGAAGTTTACATGCAACAATCTATCAATGTTCTCCGGGTTGACACACTGGTTGCACCCTTGGTTTCTCATTTACGCGAACTGATTATTCTGTTCTACTTGTCCGTGTAGAATATCCTGGAATTCTCCCTCATCTCTCCTGCTTACACTTCTCCATGTCCCTCGGTTGTTGTCTCCACTCTATGTTTCTAAGTTTCAGTAAAATCCCCTCTCATCTTTTGAAACTCGAGATCACAGGCTGAGTTTCCACATCAGACAATCTTGCCATTTTAGGGATTAATCTGGAGAATACCTTTTGCAGTTCATCTGTAGTATATTCTATCTTAGATTGGGACTCCAAACGGTACACAATACTCTCAGTTTAGTCTCAGCAACACTCTGTGCAGCTGGCGCATGGCATCTTCTATATTTCAATTGCATTCACATGAATGTAAACCTAATTTTTCGTTTCCTATTTGCTTGTGTTTAGATTACATTGCGTTACAGTGTTGAAGCAGGCTCTTCGGCCCAACAAGTCCACACCGACCCGCCGAAGCGCAACGCACCCATACCCCTACATTTACCCCATACCTAACACTTCGGGCAATTTAGCATGGCCAAGTCACCTGACCTGCACATTTTGGACTGTGGGAGGAAACCGGAATACCCGGAGGAAACCCACACAGACACGGGGAGAATGTGCAAACTCCACACAGTCAGTCACCTGAGGTGGGAGTTGAATCCGTG
Organism: Chiloscyllium punctatum; assembly: GCF_047496795.1. Taxonomy (NCBI): domain Eukaryota; kingdom Metazoa; phylum Chordata; class Chondrichthyes; order Orectolobiformes; family Hemiscylliidae; genus Chiloscyllium; species Chiloscyllium punctatum. The sequence continues at coordinate 306,253 of NW_027310000.1, read as the reverse complement.
TCTCTGGCGCTGTGCGGTAGCAGTGCTAACCACTGTGCCACTGTGCCACCCAATTCTTCCCAATTCCTTTTACTTTAACTTTTCTTATGATGTTCGTGGGAGAGTTCTTAAAAAAGATCCTCTTGAATATCCAACGATACGTTATCCATTAGCTCCTCATTGCCTACGTCCACAAGAATCATCTTCAAACCATTCCAAAAAATGTTTGTCACTTATGGTTTTCGTTTCATCGATGCATTATCATCCTCCCCAGTTTTCCCATGACCTTCTATATATCCAGTAACACGTTCTTTATAATCGAGCCCAACAGACACCCGACCTTGGATGACAAGTTACTGATCTGTAGTTCACCACTCTCCATCTTCATCCTTTCTTAAACTGTTGGATAGTATTTATAGACTTTGCCTTATCCAGATTGGCTAAATATCTTTTGGGAATGTATTGGAAAACAACGTGATAATCTGCGATGCAATCAATACGTCAATTGCTGCTTCCTCTGAAATTCTTGTATGAAGTACATCTGATCTGTCAGATTTATAAATACTCAATCCAGCTTTCTTTTAAAACATGACCTCAACACTTATAGGAATGTTCTTAGACTTTACTTACACCAGTCCTATGGTCACTTGGTATTTCTGGGAGAATTTCTGGATATTCTGCCTTGAAGATAGACACAAAGAAACTGTTTCTTTCCCCTGTGATTTCTCTATTGTCTTCAATAAATTATTCTGTCCTCACACCCACTGTTCCATATTTGACCTTGTTTTTATTTTTGTTTCATACACTGATGTACTTTTTTTTGCAGTCTTTATGTTTTTCTTTTGTTTGTAAGCTTTTTCGCTTTTTGATTTTCTTTTCTTGGTCATCCGTTGCTGGGTCCTATATTTCTCCAAATCCACTGGCTTACTACGGTACTTGGCACTTTTCTAAGCTGATTCCTGTGATCTAATAGATAGTTGAAGGTGAGGCTGAAAACGTTTGGTCAGAGAGGCGGGTGGACCAGATTGATCGGAAGGAAGATGAACACATAGGAACGTTCAAAAGGAGGGAGGATGCTGAGTTGGAAGATTGGACTGGGATAAGGTGGAGTTAGGGTAAATGGGGAAACGGGTGAAACCTACATTATTCCCCTGTGGTTGGAGGGTCCCACGGTAGAAGAGGAACCTTTCTTCATCCATGCTTCAGGTGGTTAGGGTTTGGCGATGGAGGAGGCCCAGGACTTTCACGTCCTTGGCAGAGTGGAAAGGAGAGTTAAAGTGTTCAGCCACAAGGCGGTGGAGTTGGTCAATGTGGCTATCCCAGATATGTTCTCTGAAACGAACCACCTGCCTTACCAATGTAGAGAAGACCACACTGGCTTTAATGTATGTAGTAGATGAGGCGTTCTGTCTCCCTTCATCAACTATCACTTTCAACCCCACCTTCATCTACCTATCGCATTCCTAGCTACCTCCCTCCTGCCACACCGCCTTCTTATTTATCTCTCAGCCCCCTTCATCATAAGCCTCATTCCTGATGAAGGGCTTATGGCCAAAACGTCAATTCTCCTGCTCCTAGTACGCTGCCTGACTGTGCTTTTCCAGCACCACACTTTTCGACTCTGATCTCCCAGCACCACACTCCTCGACTCTGATCTTCCAGCATCTGTAGTCCCCACTTTCTCCTCACACCTTCAGGGCTTGTATGATTCAGATTTATGACAGTTACTTCAAATAAAACAAAAACTACCGTGTACTCAAACAGCATAAAAGAAAACCAATGCATTGTGGTCACTGTTCCCAAAAGGTCCTTTACAGCAAAGTTTTCAATTAGTTCTTTTGATCATCCAACACCCATTTCTGAATAACCTGATCTCTAGCTCAGTGCTCGACAAAATGTTAATGCCAGCTATTTAACACATGCTCATGAAAACCATTTTTCCCAGCATTAGCATTCAGTTGGGTTAACACAGTTTAGATATAATGTAAACAGGACATTATTACTGCAGTAGCCACAAATGTGTATATCTCATTTCCCGTTTTATAACATGTCCAGCATTTGTATTGCAGCTTTCACTTTGATATATAACTCCCATCAATGTTTCCTTCTCCTTGCTGATTTTGCACTCCACCTTACTAGATTCTGGAGAATCTGAGCGATGTGGGATTTGGGGAGATTAATGGTAGAGATCATCTCGCCACATCATTTATGATCTTCTTAAGCATCATTGTGATATTTTCTCCAGATCTCCCGTTATGCTGATGGAGTAGAGAAGGACAATGATCGTTCATAAATGCTCTATATTCTCCCAGAGAGCTGAGACAGCTCTAACCTGGGTGGGAACCTTACAGCAGGGTGGTAAAGTGTTGCTGCTGCTGTACAGGATCTTAGTGAGATCACATCTGTAGTAGTGTGTACAGATTTAGTCTCTTCAATGAAGAAAGGATGTTGTTATATTGGAAGCAGCTCAGAGATGGTTTCCTCAGCTGATTCCTGCAATGAAGATGCGAGCTTATAACGAAAGGATGAACAGGTTGATCCAATAGCCATTGGAGTTTACAAAAATAAAGGATGATCTTATTTCAACATAGATGACAGGAAGGAGTCAGCAACTGAAGAGAATTACACAGATAGTGGGGGAATCCATTCCGTTCTGCAGCCTGTTACACAGGAACAACAGGAGGATATTCAGGCCTTCGAGCCTGTTACACCAGAATAGGACGACACTGTTCAGCCCCTCGAGCATGATGTATATTTACAGGAGGAGGCCAATCAGCCCCTCGAATCTATAACACTGGCCCCAGATTAGGCCATGCTGCACCAGTATCCTGTTACACAGCAACAGGATCAGTCCATTCAGCCTCCTCAAGTCCGTAACATAGGAAGTGGAAGTGGTCACACAGTGACTGGAGATTGTTACACTGGGATAACAGGAGGCCATTCAGACCCACCGAGTCTGTTGCAAGGGAAATGTGTTAGGATAAAAACTATCTGAGACTTTTTTCATGAGAAAGGAGGAGATAATTCAGACACGTGTCTGTTGTATGGGAACAAGAGAAGACCAATCGCTCCCTTCGTCCCATCTCTGGGATACATGTGGAGACTGTTCAGTGTCTCCACCGATTATGGAGGAATATGAGAAGACCCATCAGACCCTCAGAATGTTAACACAGTAACGGGAAGATTCCATAATCCCCCACCCCTCTAACGCATCAACAGGAGGTGGTCATTCTGGCATTGGAGATGACAACATGGGAACCCCAGAAAGACTTCATCCCATTGATTTTTTACACCAGCAGGATGATGAGTCCAGTCAGCCACACATACCGCTTATGTAGCAATTGGAGCACATCTCTTAAAACCCTTTTGCCCATCAAACAGGAATTCAAAGAAAACGTAAAGGTTTTCAAAAGGGAAGAACTTATAATAACTGAATACATTAGGGAGTAAAATGTAACAATAAAGTATTGTAATTTAAGGCAAATTATTAGAATCCATTGTTGTGGACATTTGCAAACGTAAACCACAATCCATCGGACTCAACATGGTTTTACAAAAGATAAACCATGATTGAAGTATTTTCTTGAGTTATTTAAAGATGTGACAAACAAGGTGGATAGTGGGAATCCTGGAGATGGAATATATCTGGTCTTCGTGAAAGATTCAGATACGTCCCTTCTCCAAAGAGTGAGTGGTAAGATCAGACAGCATCAGTTTAGGAGTAATTTATTGGCTTGGATGGAGGATTGGTTAAATAACAAAATGCAGTCAGATGAATTAAATGTATCATTTTATATTGGAAAACGCAATTTGTTGGGTGCCATAGATTTCAGTTCTCATGCCTCAACCATTTGGGATCGATATTATTACTCGGTTGATGGGATAGAAAATATTATAGCTCCATTTTCAGACACTAACATGGGTGGGAAATTACTTCGGAATGATGATGCAAGAGATTAAAAAACTAAATGAATAGGTTGGGTGAATGGGCAAACATTTGGCAATGAAAATTAAAGTGGATAAATATGGGGTTATTCAAGTTGGCCAACCTAATAAAAAGGCAAATGATTATCTAAATGGAGAGAAACTTCCAAGTGCTTATGTGCATAGGGATCTGGGTGCCTGCTTGCATATCACAGAAAACTTGCTTGCGGGTACTTCAAATACTGAGAAATGCAAGCATGACTTCATCGTTTATTTATAAGAGGATAGAGTAGAAAGGTCGGGATTGTTGCTGTAGCTGTGCAAGGCATTAGTGAGGCTGCAACTGGAGTACAGTTTGGGTGTCCTGCAGAATGAGGTATTTCCATTGGAGGCAATTCAGAAGAGCTTCATTAGATTGATTCCATATTTGAAGTGTTTGTCTTATGCAGAGAAATTGTGCAATTCAGGCCTATATTCTCGATTTTATAAGAACGATCGGTGAGCTCATTGAGGTCTGTAAGATGCGAAATATAATTGAAAATGTAGATGTGGACTGGATATTTTTTTCATCAGCCGCAATCTCCAACAAGAGACTAGAGTTTGACGATCGAGAGATAGCAGGGATGTGGAACAGAGGCCGCGATGACATCAGCCATGATTGTATTCCATGGAGGAGCAGATTCGAGGGGTTGGATTCCTGACTGATTCTCCTCATTCATATTCAGCTTTTCCACTGTGTTACACAGTAATGGGAGAGGACGGTGTATCAAACAGAAAGCAGGCACTCCGGATAAATCAGTCTTAATCAGTTTGACAGAATGTCACCAGTGGAGTCACACAGTGACCAGTGCTGGGTCCTCCACTATTTACAATCTATATCAATGATCAGGAGGATGGAACAGATAGAGAGATACTGAGTTTGGTCATGTTGCTGTGATAAGCAAGAGAGTAAATTATCAAGAGAGGTAAAGGCAATGGATAATAATTTGGCAGGTGCAATATAACATGATATAACCTGTCATTTCATTTACAGGAATAATGGAAGGCAGTATGTTACTGAAATGGAGAGGGATTACAGGGATTAATGATACTGTGTACTGGGGGGTTCACTCAGCCCCGTTCAGACATGGGAGGTTTTGCTCCATCCCTGATCGTCTGCTCCCAGACACTCCAAGTGACCCCATTGCTCTCCGTACGCATGGAATGTTTTGAAGTGTTTGGTTGGTGATGGGTATGCTGTTTTCAAACATGTATTAAGGGGACAGCCTTTATCGAAGATACATTCATTCATTTCTACATGGAGACCCGAAGACGATGGGAATGCTGTCTGCTTGTGAATGAAGGAACTGTGGCTGCTGTCAGGACAGAGGTATTCACCAACATAGTGTACTGTGCATGGACACACGGTAACAGTAACAGAGAGAGAGCTCCTTCACTTCCTCTACCTCTCCCCATTGACATGGGTACTCTGCAGATGCCATGTACACCATCGGGAATACCATTATAATGGATACACCCGGCAGCTCCCTGCTGTGGGGGAAACAATGTATTTACCTCATCCACCATATATATCCTCCATCACCGAATGGTTACATTGATGGCAACATACTGGGAGATGATGGCTACATCACCCAGTCCTGTTTGGAAAGTTCTAGAACATAGAAGCTGAATGAAACTGTGACCCGAACAGCCACTGGCAGCACCGTCCTTTCCCCGGGGGGGGAAGCTGCAGGACGTGTTAAAGGAGGTGACACTGCTCTGTGACCAGCTCCTTGTTCAATCAGTGTCCCTTCACACTCTGCTCCTGGATTAAGTGTAGCTTGCGAGGCTGTTAATGGAAAACTCGGGTGGGTCCAACAGATCCCTTTCCACACGTACACTAACTCTGTGTTTTCAGAGTTTCCCCACTCTGTAACCTTTGCTCCATTTGTTGCTCATGTTACAGACCCAGATGCTGTAACTACAGTCTCCAGGCTCCACCCAAAGATGGGTCAGCAAATCCAAATGTCTCCCTGAATGTCTCAGGCAGCTCACAGCACAACCTCCAGCAAACCATCCCCAACCCCTCCACTAAATTTTCAATAAGAGTCAGTCAGAAACTCCTCATCTATAAGTGTTGTGGACCAGACCAGATCCCTGCAAAATATTTTAAGAAGGTCGCTTAGACCCAAACCTTTCCTTATTTTAATAATAGATGTGAAGTGTGCGTTCCAGATATGTTGTGACTGGTCAAACCACTCGACATTAAGCAAAATATAATCTATTCATATGCTTCAGTTAAAATACAATCAAAGAAAAGAACATTTTGAGATAGCTTATATGTTTGAACACTTACACAAACAATAGATACCGTACCTTCTTGGTATACACCGCTTGGCACAAAGATATATTCAAATACAGATCCTTACATGCAGTTTTCCGATCGAAGAGATATCAACATCAACAGAGATCTCAGAGAGAAAAGCAGCTGGGGATCATGTATTGAAACGTCCAACCCTTTACGGGATCCCCAACAGCTTCTAAATGCTGCAGCTAAAAACAAACCGATGAAAACCTGGTCTGGGAGAGCTGGCCGCTGCCCTTCCATTGTTCCCAATGTTTGAATAAAACCTAAAGGCTTTCTCAATTATTTACTTAAACTGTTTTCAGACAGCAGTTCTGCACCTCTGTCTTTATAACCTCTCTTCAAAAAAAAACCCAAGATAAAATGACCTTTTTACAGTGATAGTATACTCACAACTCCACCTTTAATAAAATGATCCATCAATACACAAAAAGAGATTCATTTTAGACCTCCTAACCTTCCTCTATGTGTAGACTGGCAGGAATGGCAGGATTACCTTACACTGAAAGACTGAAGCGACTGGGCTTGTATACCCTTGAGTTTCGAAGATTAAGAGGGGATCTGAGTGAGACATATAAGATTATGAAGGATTAGACACTCTGGCAGCAGGAAACATGTTTCCGCTGATGGATGACTGCCTAATCAGAGGACACAGCTTAAAAATACGGGGTAGACCATTTTGGACAGAGATGGGGAGAAACGTCTTCACCCAGAGAGTGGTGGCTGTGTGGAATGCTCTGTCCCAGAGTGCAGTGGAGGCCCAGTCTCTGGATTCATTTAAGAAAGAGTTGGATAGAGCTCTCAAAGATAGTGGAATCAAGGGTTATGGAGATAAGGCAGGAGGAGGATAATGATTCGGAATGATCAGCCATGATCATATTGAATGGTGGTGCAGGCTCAAAGGGCAGAATGGCCTACTCCTGCACCTATTGTCTATTGTTTATTGACTGCAATGCATATATATTACATTGACTCTGAGCATACAAATGTTCACAACGAGATTCGATTTTAGTCATTTTACTCCTGCCACAGAATGCCTTTGACTTTCTTCACTCAAGTTTCCACAACGTGTCAAAACTTAGGTTTTCTACGCCTGTCACATGCATAATTTCATATTGAATGGTGGAAATAATAAGCTCAGTCGACACAGACTGGTATTTCTCTCCCAAAACTTCTCCAAAAACTTTAAGGGGTCACGATCAGTGAAAACGATTTGTCTCAGGTATGTTATTTGCAATTTAAATGCTGAAATGTTGTAACACCAACACCAAGCTCAAGGCCTCCTTCCCCATTGTAGAATAAATCTGTTGATGTTTCCACAGGACACTCCAACCACACGTTACATAATGGAGCACTTCTCATCTCTCCAATAGTCCTTCTGAATGACATAGCTCCTCATGTCTCAGCACAAAAGAATTACATTCTTCTGTACCTCTTAATGCTGTAACCTCTTTACCTGCTACTCCTGGCCTATGCCAGTAAACCTTACTCTCACAGGGATATGTTCTAAGAAAATCTCACACATTCTTCTCAATCTCTCACAGAAACCAAACTTTGATTTCTGAACTCAATCATCATCATCAGCCATTTTAGCTTCTAACCTTCCCATTGTTACTCTCTGCTCTTCCACATGAGTTCTCATGACTGCAGGAAGTAAATTGTTGAACTTCGCGAAAATAAGAATCTCTCTAACGGTCATAGGTTTGCTCTGTTTTAATACCCTTCCCCACCTTTCAAAATTTGTTTGATCCTTTCAAACACAACGTGCGTTTAACCAGGCATGCTATTTTAGATTCCTGAAACACTGTCTGTCAGCTTCTGGCACAAGCTCATATGCACTTCAAACGGCTTTCTTTACCTCCTCATACTCAGCAGACACCTCCTCTGATAGGGATGCAAATACCTATCAGCTTTGTTTGAATCAACTAAATCCACATGTTCTCTGGCAACTGTATTTGTTTAGCCACTTTCTGAAATGATATTAAAAAGGCTCCCTCCATCATTCTCATCAAACTTAGATAATACCTGGATGTATTTAAACAGATCCCCATCAGACCTTTGGCGATCTAGGGTTGCTCATCCTCACTATCCTCCTTATCCAGCCGACTGTCTGCCTTCATCTCTACCTTCTATGTCAACTTTCCTCTCTAATTACTAACTTTTGAAGTTGAAACTCTCTGCTTTTCTTCTCTCTTTTTCTCTCTTTCGTCTTCATTTCCTTTTCTTTTACTTCTACTTTTCATCATAATTCAAACATTTTCAATTCTTTCTCATGTTCAAGGTGCCTCATTTGAAATTGAATTCTAGCCATTTCCAAAGAGTCTGATCTCGTTTCCACCAAATGTAATTGCTGAGCTCTAGCTGTAATTATCTCTCATTTTCGCACAGACAAACACAATTCCAACTCCAGCTTGTCTGCCAATTCCTACAGCTTCCCTTCATTACCTTTTGTAAAACCCCTAACTTTACTTCTTCCACACCCAGAGAACTCTTAGTGACTGAAATTGTCTTTATACTCAACACACTGTTTAAACCAACCGAATTCAACATCCAGAACCAAAGACACTAACAACTACCATACGGGACCTTTGAACCCAATTGCCTCCCAGTGCATACTCTCCAGTGTCTGCAGAAGCTTATTCTGGATTCTCAGGTTTCCTCCCATAATCAAAAAGTGTGCATGTCAGGTGAATTGGCCATGCTAAATTGTTTGTAGTTTTCAGGGATGTGTGGGTTAGGTGCCTTGGTCGGGGTAAATTTGTAATAACAGGGTTGAGGAATGGGTCTGGGTCGGTTACTCCTCGGAGGGTCGGTGTGGACTTGTTGGGTCGAATGGCCTGTTTGCGGACAGTAGGGATTGTAATTCGAAACACATTTTGGTATTATCGATTTAGAACGAGACAACAGTCCCCAGTTTGTTATAGACCAACCAGACTGCCTCACACTAGTTTAAGGAGTAAGCTTGGATGCCAAACCTTTTCTTATTTTAAAGGAAGATGTGACGTCGGTGTTCCAGATGTGATGGTACTCATCAAACCACTCACCATTAAGCAAAACACAATGTATTTAAACACTCTAATCAAAATCCATACACAATGAAGAGGAATTTAAACTAACTTAACTATTGGAAACCATAACAGAATAATGGATACAGTACCTTCTACAAATGAAATGTTCCAATATACTACAAGCACCAAAACACACCCCTTGGCAAAAAGGAACATTCAAACATGCATTCTTGCATACAGTTCTCCAATCCAGGAGGAAAGAGCATCAAGTGAGCTTCCAGAGAGAATAGCAGCTCGGGATAATTTACTAAAACTTACACCCGTTCTGGGACCCCAAGCACCTGGTGATTGTTATTGCTACAATGAAAAGAAACCTAGAAAGCCTAGTCTTTGCGAGCTGGCCATTGTTACGACTATTTATTTAAAATCCTAAAATCCCCGTAAGTTATTTACTTGAGCCGTTTTCATTAGGAAGTTTGGCCTTGAAGACCTCTTACTAAAAATAAGGAGAAAATAACCGTTTATTAAAAACGTGACAGCATTGTCAGGCAATTTAGATGCCTGGTCCTTTACGCAGTGGTCTTCCTTGTGTTACTGATCGCAAGGTCAGCTGAGAGGGACAGCCACAGGTACACACCAAGTTACAAGGATGTGTCTCATAACTTCTGAAACACACCTGTCCATGAACCATCACATGGGACACACCGGGAAGTGAAGAACAGACTGACACACGCCATTTCATTATTTCTGAGCTACACAATGCCAGCACTCTATACACTAGGGAGACAAAACCCAAGGCCAGGGAAAGATTCAGAGGGACAGAGAGATTCACATTAAAGACAGAAACAGGCAGTTAATTAACTGGGAGGAGGTTGTGGGAATATGGGGAAAAAGACAGGGCAGTGGGACTATCTGCAGAAGTGAGATCTTCGTGAGTAAAATGACAAGAATGAGAACATTGAATACAGGCATTGTCAGATCAGCTGAAATGGCTTGTTACATTAAATTCTGAATCTATATCACAGAACACCACAAACAAACATAAACTGGGACAAGATGACAGCCCAGCATGGAGAGCTGTGCACACCATGTTAGTGTGTTGCTCAGTGAACTGCACTATCTTGAGAGTATTGCAAACTTTAATAACATATGCTAACTATACTCGCATCAGATTACTGCCTATAATGGGAAGGTTTGCTCTCTCTGTGTGTTCATCAGAGACTGAGAGTGTGCGTGATAGGCGTGGTTGAATGCGAAACTCATTGTTTGAGAAGGAACGCACATGGAGAAAACAATTTTAAATAAGAACAGCCCCGGCAGGCTTTTTGTTTATCAATAGAGTGAACGAGGGACGTTTCATGGACAGATGAGGTAAAGTGCTTGAGAAGGTTAAAATAAAGGCATTGCCAGTAAAACAGCAATATACATCGGCATGCACATGAATGACAGATCGATGGGAGTTTGGTGTGAGTTCGAATCAGATTTGCTTCGGCAAGTTTGAAGCCGGGAGCGTCAGCAGCAGATTATTGGCTTCATTAAGCCTGTACTTCATAGCTCAAGGTTCAAACAGCAGATGGAATAAACCAGTGAGATATATTCTGGAGTGGTGAGTATTTCAAGTTAGAAATGTCAGGGAATGGTGTCAAGAATCAGCTCATTGTCAAAGGGATCTCCCACAGTTGTGACTTGTCTGCTTCAACTGCAGATATTGGCCAGGGATGGGATGGAAACAGTGGAAGGAAGTGGAGTTTGTAACCAGAACAGTCGACAGTGACCTCCATGCTCTTAACAGCAAAGGCAATGATACGATGCATTATGATTCTCCCCTGAAACTGAATAGTTCAACATAGAGATCCGTGAGTAACACTGCCAGAGCAGAGAGGGAGACAGTAATTGAACACCTTCATTGATGCAGTTAGCAGTGGTCTGTAGAGTGAATATCTAGATTGAGAGATTGGATTAGATTGGAACAATAATAGTGGCAGGAAGTGTAGACGATATGAAATAACTATAATACAGTCATAACTGGTTTATAGAAAACAAAATCTGGATAGTGACACTCACCAGGAACACCAACGATAGCCAGGAAGGGATAATAAAAGTATTGAATAATGAGAAGTGCGAAATAGATCCGCAATGATAATGCCATCCAATCAAATGCAGAAAGATACCAAACATAATCGGCTAAGCTCCTATCTATTGTTGGAATATTCCTGTCTAATGTTCTCAAATTCTGATCCATTGTTGAAACATTCCAGTCTCATGTTCTCATATTCTAATCTCTCCTCCCTGGATCTGCTGTTCCCTTTCATTGCTGTCGGTGATGCTCCCGCTCATGTTATGGGTTAACACATTGAACGGAGCCCATTTATCATTAAAAGATGGAAACCCTCCACTGGGACAATTAGAATCCATGGAGATTGGCATTAATCGCATTAACTGAACAAATAGGCTCAGTTAACCAGTTCAATAAATCACTTTTCATTTACTGGTTTTGGACGGAATGGATAAGGTTGCTGAGGGATGGACCATAAATCTTTCAATATTTTATATCTTTTTTTCCTTGTATATGAGAGTATTAACAGAACGCTGCTGGGGTCTATGTATGTTCCATTCTGTTTATGAAAGGAGGCAGTTATAAAATAACAGATCGGCTGCATAAAAAGGGGGGGGGGGGGGGCAAAGTTTCTAGATACCTGAACACAAAATACGGTGCTTATTGAACAGTGTGCGGCCACTCCTGGTTTTAATGCCCTGTTATGAAATCCTTTCATAAACTTGAGATAGAGCATTGGGACTGCTGCTCAGGAACAGGCCAAAGAAATTCTCTCCCAATGGGTCTCTTACAGAGGGAGAAGAGAAGACCATTCAGCCCATATTAGCCTGTTGCTACTTGAAAAGGTGGAAAACTGGAGTATTGGCACATTTTGTCAACAGAATCATTCAGAACAAAGAGATGTGTTGCTGCAGCTGCATAAAGTGTAACTGAGAGGGCACCTGCAGTACATTGTGTTGTCTGTGTTTCTGTATCTGAGAAAGGATGGACCTCCATCAGATACAGTTTAACGGCTGCTCGTAATCCACAGATTACTGTGTCTCGGATCTGTTACACAGGGACAGGAGGAGACCATTAAGCCTCTTGAGTCTATTACAGAGGGACAGAAGGAGCCTAGTCAGACTTTCGAGCCCGTTATAGGGGGGCAGGAAGTGTTGATTTAACTTTCAAGTCTGTTACGCATAAATATTAGTTTTAAATTAGTTGTGGAATAGGAAATACCTGATGTCAACATTAAAGTTCTAACTTTGAGCAAGGCCAATCTTGAAAATGTTAGGCGTGCTCTGTGAAAGGCTGATTTGAATACCCTATTCACAGGTAAAGGGATGGTTGGAAATTGCAAGGCCATCAAAATGTGGTTTCAGAGAGTCCAGAGCCAACGTGTTCCTATTAGTGAGAGGGGTAAGGCTGGTGGGTGCAGGGAGTGCTGGATGGGTAGATATATTGATGGTCTGGTCAAGGTAAGGAAGGAGGCATATGTCAGGTAAACAGAGCTGAGATCAAGTGAATTCCGAGAGGTGTGTAAGGGCAATAAGTGTATAGTCAACGGGGAATTCGGGCCAGAAAAATGTGGACATGAGATGGCTTTAGAAATAGGGTTAACGAGTCATTGAAGAAATTCTACAAATCCTTTAATGGTAAAAGATTAACCAGGGGGAGAACTGGGCCCCTTAAAGATCAATAAGACTACCTATGTGTGGAACCACCCGAGATTGGAGGGATATGAAACAAAAATTTCTCCTCAGTATTTAATGAGGAGGAGGTTACAAGAGCGAGAGAATGAATAAATATACAGTGAAACATTGAAAGGTGTCTATATTACAAGGAGGTGTTTGACATTTTAAAACACAAAGAGGTGAACTAATCCCTGGGACCTGATCAGTTGTATCCCAAATGTTTGTGAGAAGCTAGGAAAGAAATTGGTCAGCATTTTGCTGATATATTTGTATCATTGATTTCCACAGGTGAGGTGTCAAAATTCTGGAGGGCTGCTAACATAGTGTCATTATTTAAAAAGTAAGGAAAAAAAACAGGTAACTATAGATTAGTGAGCCTGAAGTCAATGGTGACTAAATTGTTGGAGGGGATTTTGTTGGAAAGGACGTAAATGCATTTGAAAAGACAAGGACTGAAGAGGGCTTTGTACATTGGAGATCACGTCTCACTGACTCGGTGTAATCTTTTGAGGAAGTGATGAAGATGATTGATGAAGACAGGCCAGTAGATGTTGTCTTTATGGAATTCAGTAAGATTACCAAAATGTTCTACATGGTAGACTGGTTAGCAAGGTTAGACTGCCTGGAATCCAGGGAGAGTTCGCCTGTTAGATCCAAAATTTTCTTGAATATTGGAAACAGGGCGTGATAGTGGACATTTGTTCATTAAACTTGGAGACCTGTGACCAGTGGCGTGCCACAAAGATCAATAGTGGGTCCACTGCATTTTGTCACTTATACAAATCATTTAAATTTGAGTACATGAAGTATGGTCAGTAAGTTTGTAGATAATTCCAAATTTGGTGCTGTCGTCGACAGTGAAGAATGATCTCTCAGACTATAATGGGGCCTTTTTAGGTGAACCGAGGAGTGGCAGATAGAGTATATTTTAGTTACATGTGAGATGTTCCATTTTGGCAAGACAAATCAAAGTAAGACTTACAGGTAGTGCCCTGTCGAAAGCTGCCAGTGAAGGAGAACTCCGTTGAAATTATCGAATCCCTACAGTGAGGAAACAGGCTTTTCGGCCCATCGAGGCCACACCGAACCTCTAAACAGTATCCCACTGGACAAACACCTGCCCTATCCCTCTAAGCCTGCATTTCCCATGGCTAATCCACCTCCCCTACACATCCCTGGGTACGGTGCGCAAATTAGCATGGCCAATCTACCCTTATCTGTATATCATTATACAGTTGGAGTAAAACATAGCACCCGAAGGAAACTCACTCAGACACGGGGAGAATGTACAAACTCCACACAGCGAGTCATTCAAGGATGGAATTAAACCCAGGTCGCTGCCCTGTGAGGCAGCAAAGCTAGCCTCGTGGTGCAGGTTCTCCGTTCCTTGAAAGTGCTGTCACAGGAAGACAGCGCAGTGATGAAGGCATTTGGTGATCTTCCCTTTATTGGTGCATGCTTTGAGTCGAAGCATTTGCATGACATGTTAAATCTGTACAGGACATTGGCTTGGCCACTTTTGTAATAATGCCCTTAATTCTGGTCTCTCCACTGTCAGGAAGATGTTGTCAAACTTGAAAGGGTGCAGAAGAGATTTAAAAGAACGTTGCAGATGTTGGAGGGTCAGAGTTACAGGGAGAGTTTGAATAGGCTGGGGCTATTTTCAAGTGTTGAGGCTGGGGGGGGGGATCCTTAAAGGGGTTTATAAAATCATGAGGGGCACAGATAAGGTAAACAGTCAATGTCTTCCCTGGATCGACGGGTCCAAAATTAGAAGACAAAGGTTTAAGATGAGAGGAGAATGATTTAAAAAGGGACATGAGGGACAACATTTTCACACAGAGACTGCTGTGCGTATGGATTGAACAGACAAAAGAGGTGGTGGGGGCAGGTACAGTTACACCATTTAAAAGGCATTTGGATGGATACATGCATGTGAAGTGTTTAGAGGGAGATGGGCCAATTGCTGGCAAGGGGGACGAGATTAATTTAGGATATTTGGCGGTATGGATGACCAGACCGAATGATCTTTTTCCATGTTGTACATCTCTGAGAGTCTATTGACTCTTCAGTGTATAACACGGGAACAGGAGGAGGCTATTCAGCATCTGAATTTTGCCAATCGGCTTGTTTGCTCAATCACAGAGAGTCAAATACAAAAATACATCATCCAGATTTTGATGGTGCTTTACAGAAACAGGGAAAGGCCTTTATTCAAGAAAAAGTTGGAAAGAATGTGAAGAGGCCATTCAGTCCCTCACCTCCATTCCACAGGAGCAGCAGGTGAGCACAGAGCGATTGGAGCCTGTTACTCAGGAGCAGGAGGAGGACATCTACTTTCACAAACATGGGATCAGGAGGGAGTCATTCAACTGCTTGAAACTGGGGCACAGGGACAGGAGACAGTTACTCAACTGTTCGAGACTGGGACACAGGAACAGGAGCCAGTTATTCAACTGCTCAAAACTGGGTCACAGGGAAATCTGGAGGCTCGTGAGGATTGAGGATCCTGTTACGCAGGAACAGGAGGTGGTGACTCAATCCCCACCAGTATGGGACACTGGGAGAGAAGGGGAGTTTGCTTGGAACAAAGAGAAATATATGATAAGTTGCATCAGTGGTCCATTCAATCCTGCCCCACCATTCACTAAGACCACGGCTGATCTGATTGTGATTCCCTCATTCCATTTTACAGAGATGCCCCTCTCTGCAGCCTCTGCTCCATTGTTGGTCATGTGTCAGACACAGATGCTGCAACAACAGGTACCATGACTCATCCAGAGGGTCAGGTCGAACTGGATGAGTCAGGATTTGAAGAGTCCAATCACAAGAATTAAAACAAAAATAAAGGCATAGCCAGATGTTTAGTTCTCTCACATTCGCACTCTAACTCACATAACCATTACATATTCAGGATGGAGCACTGTGTAGATCCGGCTAGTGTACTGCTGAATGCAACCCAGCTATATCCAGAGTGAAACTCTGTGCAGCCCACACCAATGCTGGATCTATAATCCTGGGCTAAATGTCCAGCGTGGGGGGCTGTGCAGTCCGCACTGGATCATTCATATATAAACCCAGATTGTTGCATTGTTCGGTAACACTGTGTGAGATCACAGCTCAGTGTGGGGAAACTTGCAACCAATGTTGGAACTGACAGGATGTGCCGCTCCCATCTATTTACAGCTCCATATCTCCACTGTGCCTTGACAAGGGATGCTGCGAATGTGAAAGTCACTGCGAGGAAGAGATGTAAATGGAAACAATTTAAATACCAATAGTTCTGATTAAGACGCTTATCACTCTAGCATTTAAAGATGAAATAACTGAGATAATATCCAATGAGATTTTGTAAATGATACAAACAATAAGAGGGGTTGGTAACGTTACAGTGGTTGCACTATAAGCCTTCAAATAATCAATGGGAATTAGAAGAACAAATATGCAGGAAGACTGGCGAGACTTGCAGGAGCAATAGGGTTGTCATAATAGGTGATTTTAATTATCCTAACAAAGATTGGGACTTCCAGAGGGTTAAGAACTTAGATGGAACGTAATTTGTTAAGTGTGTTCAGGAAAGCTTCCACAAGCAGCATGTACAGAGTCCTAATCGGGAAGGGACAAACTCGACCTACAGTTGGGAAACAGGGCAGGATAGGTCATGGAGGTAAAGTGGGGAGCATTTTGGGAAAAGTGACCAGAGATGTATTAATGTTAAAATAGGTATGGTAGGGAAAGAATTGGCCCACAGATTCAAGTTCTAAATTGGGGCAAGGCGAATTTTGTTGAAATTAGACAGGGGATTGCCGGGCTTGATTGGAGGAGTGTGTTTCTAGATAAAAGGATCCAGGGCAAGTGGGAGGGCTTCAAAGTGAGATAGCTCGAGTTCAAGGTCTGCATGTCCCTGTGAGGGTGAAGGGAAAGTGAAGCTGGAAGAGAGAACCCTGGATGACAAGACATATTGAGGCTCTGACCAGAAAGAAAGGAGGCGTCACTCAAGTACAGGCAGCTGGTTCCAAGGGAATCTCTGGAGTACACAGGGGTTACAGGAGTTTACTGAAGAAGGGAAATCAGCAGGGCTAAAATGGGGTATGAGATAGCCTTGCTGAGCATATTAAGATGAATCCAAATTCAATATAGTAAATAAATAAAACAACTAGAGAGAGATAGGACGCCTTAAAATCCAAAATGGACATGCATGTGTAAAACCTCAAGAGATGGGTGAGGTCCTCAATTTCCCCTCTGTGTTTATCATGAAGAAAGACATGAAGACCTGTGACCTTTGGGAGGTTAGTTGCGATATCTTGGTACAGTCAATATCACAGTAGAGGTGTTGTTGGACATATTAGAACGCATAAAGTCAGATAAATCTCTTGGTCCTAACCAGATATATCTAAGAGCACTGCACAAGGCAAGAGAAGGTAGTTCAGGGGCAAGGTCCAGGAAGATTGGGCAGTAACAAATGTAGTGCCCTTATTCAGAAGGGCTGCAAAGAAAAGCCTGGGAAAGATAGACCAGTAAGCTTCACATCTGTTTCGGAAACCACTTGAGAATGTTCGGAGATATAAGATATGGATGCATTTGGGAAGACAGAGTTTGACTTGGAGCAGTCAGCATAGCTTTGTGCCTGGCAGATCATGCCTGACAAAGTTTGATCGAGATTTTTGAGGAAGTGACCTGGAAGGTTGATGAGGAAAGATGTTTGACATAGTCTATATGGATTTCATTAAGGCCTTTGATAAGGTTCCACATGGTAGGCCGCTCGAGAAGGTTAGATCGCAAGGACTCCAATGTAAACTGGCAAAATGGCAACACAATTGGCTCAATGTTCTGAAACAAATGGCTATGGTGGAGGTATGCTTGTCAGACTGGAGGCTTGTAACTCGTGGTCGGTCCTGGGCCCATTGCTGTTTGTTATCTATATCAATGATTTGGACCAGAGTGCATAACGCAATGTTAGTAGGTTTGCAGATGACACTAAATTAGGAGACATCATTTGCAGTGAGGAACATTATCAGAAATTGCAGAAGTACCTTGATCACCTGGGGAAGTGGGCTGAGAAATAGCAAATGGAGTTTAATTTAGATAAATGTGGCGTCTTGCATTTTGGAAAGTCAAATCCATGGAGGAGTTTAATGACGAATGATAGTGCCTTAAGACGTGTAGTGGAACAAAAGGTCGTTGGAGATCAGGTGCACGTTTGTCTGAAATTTGAGTCACAGATACACAGGACAGTGAAGAAGGATATTGGCACATTGGCCTTCATCAACGCATTGAGTATAGAAGTTGGGACGTTATGCTGCAATTGTACAGGATGAATGTAAGGCTGCAGTTGGAGTATTGTGTTCAGTTTTGTTCATCTTGCTCTAGAAAGGATATTATTGAACTAGAAAGTATGCAGAACAAATTTCCAAAGATGTTTCCTGGGCTAAAAGCTCTAAGTTATAGGCAGAGGTTGGACAGGTTAGAACTTATTTCTTTACAGCGTAGGAAACTGAGGGGGTTCTTATCGAAGTGTAGCCCTTATAAAATCATGAGAGGCGTGCATGGGGTGAATACTTCAAACGTCTTTCTCAAGTTTGGTGAATCGAAGACTAGAGGACATCCATTAATGTTTGGAAAGGATAAAAAATATAAAAAGGAAACTGAGGGGCAACTTTTTTACGTAGAGTGTGGTATGCATATGGATTGAGCTGTCAGTGGAAGTGATTGAGGTGGGTACAATCACAACATTGAGATGGCAATTGGACAAATACACAGATAGGAAAGGATTAAAGGGATACAGAACAAGGGCAGGGAAATGGGGTGAGTCTGGATGTGCATTTTGGTTTCCATGGACCAGCTAGGCCAAATGACCAGTCATACAGGCAGTCTCGTGCAATATGACTGTAAATGAGTGTGTTTTGGGGTGGAGATAGGATGCGGGGGTGGGAGACTGAGATAAAATGTCATGGAAGGATATGTTCACAGGTTTCAGAATGAAGACATTTCGATAGTATCATGCAACACGGGTCAGTATTTCGAAGAATTATGAGTGAAAGGGATATTGCTGTGAGTTCAGGCAATGGAGGGTTTTGGATGAGCACTTGTTCTGCAGCTTTGTAACTGGGAGTGAGGACAGCAGAGTCTTCGCCTCACTGGGCTGAATCTAACAAAAAACTGTCGCAGTGACATTATAATTAAGTGTGACAGAGGGGTTGTCTGCATGAGGCCGAGCTAGTTTCCTGGTGCTATCTTACCAAACTCATCTCATTAACTAGCCACCCCACTCCATAGTCTCCCTCTCATACAATGCCAGCCCGATTCTGCCACCCATCATGACTGGAGGTACTCACAATCGCCTGGATGCCCCTGGATATTCTGTGATCATTGACACTGGTGCCATCTTGAAAACGCCGATGGGCACACGGTTGCGCTTTCTCACTTTGGAGCTTCCCTGCACATTTTCCCCAAACATGGCAGCGAAGGGGCAATTACACCACGGTTTGTCGACAGCAACATGGAGGTCCTGGTGGATGGGCAAGTACAAAAGCAGACCATTCTCTTCCCAGAGGGGGCCACACTACCAGACCCACCGAGCATGGGCTGCTCTCTCCACCCAGCTCAGTGCAGTATCTACGGTCTGAAGAAATGCCCAGTAAAACAGGACAAGCATCAATAACCTTCCCCACTCTGTCAGGATAAGGTTCACCATATTTTCTCTGCTCCCTCACACTCGCTGTATATCTGTTATAGCACCGACCCCCGAACAAGGCTCATGCTCCACCAATCTCACTACTGCATGCAGCACCTTCCCTCTCTTTCTCTCTTGCTTTTCTCATGCACCCCACATAGTTATAGAATATTCCTGGGAATGCCAATTATGGAATTTTCGAGGTATTGTTCCAACTTATTCCCAGTTTCAGGAAAACGGCAGAGCCCCAGTGTGTAACATGTAAGAGGATGGAGGAGAGATGCACGTTTTTCAAATCACAAAAATTAAAATCCACCATGAGGCCATTCAGTACTTCAAATATGCTCCAACAGTCAATACGTTTGGGGGTGATCTGATGGTTTTCTCAGCTCCATGTTACAGGAACTTTCAGTCATTCAACCCCCAGGTTCCTGTTACTGAGCAGACGATTCTCAGACACTTCATACCCCGGGATTCTTCTAGCACGTGTTCAGAAGGCATTTCCCATGTGGATGGACTCTCCTTTCAATATATTTCATCTGATTTATAAATTCATGCAACAGTCAGCAAGCTTTCCACAGACCAATCAAAAACATGGACTTATTTTATGGTTATCGATATCCAATCACAATTAGTCATTCTGGTTATTTCACTTGTCTCACCTTATTGTATTCAGCCAAAGACAGCTTCCAAACACTTGTCTCATTATAAAATACAATTTCTAGCACAGAACATTTTTGTATCAAATACACCTTTTTCCTTGTCATTAAAATTTCTCTTGCCTTTTTTCTGCGGCTGATTCTGTGTGTAGCAGTTACACAGTCTCCCACTCAGTTGGTTGGATGGTTGGTTTGTGATGCAGAGGGAGGCCACTAGCGCAGGTTCAGTTCCCCACAATTCTCCAGAGGTAATCGTGAAGGGGATCCTCTCTCAACCTTACCCTATCACCCGTGTGGTGACCTTCAACGTAAACCACCATGAGTGGTCTCTCTAATGAGAGTTATTTGGGACTCTAATCTATCCATATTAGCATTTTAATTTTTAGCAATTTTTTTTATTGAAAAAGATATTTTTATTCTTATATTAAACCAATAACAAAACAACTCAAATAACTGATCAAAATTACACCCATGTAAATGTATATACAAAATAAGTTAAATTCTCTAAACGGACAGAAGAAAATAAAAATAAACAATAAATAATAAATAAATAATAACAAAGTGATAACTCTCGTTCTTCGAGAGCATCAACTGATACACATTCATACGTTCATAGTTGCTAATATGTGATTCATTAGACAATATCGTCATGGCTATATAAAAGACCTTTTTAGAGTGGCAAATAATTCTGCATCGCGGTAATCCAGAAAGGGTTGCCATATCTTACATAAATCTCTGCTTTTCGGTGCACCATACTAATGAGAACGTCCAAAGGGATATTCTCCATGACGAGCTTACAACGACCCATTAGACCCAATAGGGTTTTCAGACATCCAACACAACAGAATATTTTTTCTAGCACAGGAAGTATGGGGGAGATACTAAACGAGTATTGTGCATCAGTATTTACTGTGGAAAATGATTTGGAAAATATAAATTGTAGTGAAATAGATGGTGACACCATGCAAAATGTCAATATTACAGACGAGGAAGTGCTGGATGTGCGGGTAAAGGTGGATAAATCCCAAGGACCTGATCAGGTGACCCCAGAACTCTGTGGGAAGCTAGAGAAGTGATTGCTGGGCGTCTTGCTGAGATATTTGTAATATGGATAGTCACGGGTGAGGTGCCGGAAGACTGGAGGTTCGCTAACGCTGTGCTATTGTATAAGAAGGGTGTTTAGGACAAGCCAGGGAACTATAGGCCAGTGAGCCTGACGTTGGTGATGGGCAAGTTGTTGGAGGGAATTGTGAGGGCCAGGATGTTCTTGTATTTGGAAAGGCAAGGACTGATTAGGGATAGTCAACATGGCTTTGTGCGTGAGAAATCATGTCTCACAAACTTGATTTAGTTTCTTGAGGAAGTAACAAAGAGGATTGAGGAGGGCAGAGGGGTAGATGTGATCTACATGGACTTCAGTAAGGGTTTTGATGAGGTTCCCCATGGGAGACTGAATGGCATGGTTAGATTTCATGGAATACATGGAAAACTAGCCATTTGGTACAGGACTGGCTCAAAGGTAGAAAACATAGGGTGATGGTGAAGGGTTGTTTTTCAGACTGGAGGCCTGTGACACAAGGATCGGTGCAGAATTCACTACATTTTGTCATTGACATAAATGTTTTGGATGCAAGCATAAGAGGTACAATTAGTAAGTTTGCAGATGACACCAAAATTGGAGGTGTAGTGGAGAGCGGAGAGGGTCACCTCAGATTGACCAAATGGCCAATGGGCTGAGAAGTGACAGATGAAGTTTGATTCAGATAAATGCGAGGTGCTGCATTTTGGGAAAGAAAATCTTCGAAGGACTTTTACACTTAATGGTAAGGCCACAGGGAGTGTTGCTGAACAGAGACCTTGGAGTGCAGGTTCAAAGCTCCTTGAAAGGGGAGTTGCAGGTAGATAGGATAGTGATGAAGGCTTTTCCTTTATTTGTCAGAGTATAGAGTACTGGAGTTGTAAGATCATGTTGCAGCTGTACAGAACATTAGTTCGGCCAGGGTTGGAATAGTGCGTGCAATTCTGGTCTCCTTCCTATCGGAAAGATGTTGTGAAACTTGAAAGGGTTCAGAAAAGATTTCAAGGATGTTGCCAGCGTTGGAGGATTTGAGTTAAAGAGAGAGGCTGAAAAGACTGGGGCTGTTTTTCCTGGAGCGTCGGAGGCTGAGTGCTGACATAATAGAGTTTTACAAAGTTATGAGGGGCATGGATAGGGTCAATAGGTAAAGTCTTTTCCCAGGGGTCGGGGAGTCAGAACGAGAGGGTATGAATTTAGGGTGAGAGGGGAAAGATATAATAGAGAACTACAGGGCAACTATTTCATACAGAGAATGGTACATGTATGGAATGAACTGCCAGGTGATGTAGGGGAGGCTGATACAAGTGTAACATTTAAGACGCATTTGGATCAGTAAATGAATAAGAACGGTTTGGAGGGACATGGGCCGGGTGCTGGCAGGTGGGTTTAGATTGGTTTGGGATATCTGGCCGGCATAGACGGGTTGGACCAAAGGGTCTGTTTCCATGCTGTACATCTCTATGACTCTATGACTCTATGACTTATATTAATCTCTGTTTTTTTTTTGTTGCACCATGCTGGTGTGAAAGTCCAAAGGGATATTCTCCATGATGAGTTTACAAAGTCCCAACAGATCCGGGGAGTTTTCAGACATACAACACAACATAATATTTTCCCTAGCCCAGAAAGTAAGGATATATTTTTTCCCCATGTGCATCTGTGTAAGATACTCTGGGCAGGCCCAGGAAAAGAGAAACCAGGTCCATCTCCAATTCGGTCCCCTCGACCCACTCTCTCACACCTAACGCAGTGCTCCAATATATACGAAGCATGCAGCAGGATCACATGCAATGAGTCAGAGTGCCTGTAGTCATTCTGCATTTAGGACACGCTGAAGATAATCCCACTTTGAATTTTGAGGCAAAATCTGGGGTCAGATAGACCCTGTGAAGAATTTTCAACTGCATGGAATGGTCCTATTTCAGATCAAAATCCTTAGAGCATTTTCACAAATATCCTCCCATGTCTCCGAAGACATCTAAACCCCCAACTCTCTCGCACAGACGTCACGAAGCTGCACAGTCTTGTCTGAGCCGACACGATCCAACTAATGATAAAGGGTACTGACAGAGAGTGTATTCTTAGCAGTAAGAACCCACTTCTCTCTGTCGGATCTATAAGTGTCTGTTCAAACTAATTTTTTAATCAAATCTCTAATTTGGAAAAAAAAAAGAAGGCGTCTGTACTAGGTAGCCCATACTTACGAATTATTTGAGCAAATGATATAATTGTTTCTCCCTCAAGTAACACGTGGTGGCTCAGTGGTTTGCACTGCTGACTGACAACATAAGGGTCATGGGTTTGGTTCCAGCCTTGGGTGACTGGCTGTGCGGAGTTAGTATATTCTCAACTGTGTCTGCGTAGGTTTCCTCCCACAGTCACGCAGATGTGCAGGTTAGATGAATTGGTCATTGCTAAATCGCTCATAGTGTTCCAGGAAATGTAAGTTAGGGCATTAACCAGGGTAAATATAGCATGGTAGGGGAATGGGTCTGAGTGGGTCACTCTTCAGAGAGTCGAAGTGGACTTGCTGGGCCCAAGGACCTGATTCCACACTGCAGGGCTTCTACTAATTCTAAATCACCCAAGCAAGGTATCCCCCTCGCTGCCCACAGTTTATACCTGGAATCCATTATCCCTGGTTGACAACCTGGTACACCAATTGGGGTTAAGAAACATGGTTTTGGCTGTATTGCCTCAATCTGATGGATTGTCCTTCATGCTTTAACAGTATTGATCATCATCAGTTTCTGACAATACTCCATAAACGTTGTCAATTTATCTAAGAACAACAGAGTAAAAGGGTTCACTTTGTCTGAGAGGGCTCAGTGTCTAGCCATATTGACGCCAAGACCACAGCGGCCCAGGCACTCAAATACGTTGACGAAAAACTTAATTGATTGCTATTAATTGGGGTGATCAACTCCCCACAATCTTTGGGGCAGTTGCAATTTTGTTAGCTTGATAAACAATCGCTTATGGTGCCAAATAAAAGAGCTAAACCAGCCATTTTTTTCAAAAAAAACTTTGATTACATTACTTACAGTGTGGAAACAGGCCCTTCTGCCCAACAAGTCCACACCGACCCGCCGAAGCACAACCCACCCACACCCATTCCCCTACACCTAACACTACGGGCAATTTAGCGTGGCCAATTCACCTAACCTGCACATTTTTCTACTGTGGGAGGAAACAGGAGTACCCAGAGAAAACCCACGCAGACACGGGGAGAATGTGCAAACTCCACGCAGCCAGTCGCCTGAGGTGAGACGTGAACTGGGTCACTGGCAGTATGAGGCAGCAGTGCTAACCACTGTGCCACAGTGCAGCCCGCATGCCTCATCTGTCTGGGAAACATCAAAAAAAGCATTCACACGGTGTGTAGGAAATGAGGAAGGACATTCATTTTCATAACAGCTATCCGACCTAGCCAGGACTTTAGAAATGCCTCCCATCTTTGAAGGTCTTGTTTAATTTTGTCCAACAAATGGACATAGTTCACGTTACATAAATGATCAAAGACAGATGTAATGAATATACTGAAATAGAGAAACCACCCCCGTGACCATTTAAAAGGAAACCAGGATTTAGCCTCAGTATCAGATATTTCCCTAAGACCTCCCATAGGCATGGCCTCCAACTTTGTAAAATTAATCTTATCGCCCAGAAAGGCAACAAGCGAATTAATGCATTGCATCACATGACCTACCGAAATTGCAGGATTTGATAAAAAAAACATAACACCCTCATCTGCATACAATGTAATCTTTCGTGAATTATATCCCACCTTTGGGGTAGATATGTTGACATCCCTACAGATGGCCTCCGCCAGTGGCTCAATCCCCAACGTAAACAACAATGGTGAAAGGTGTCAACCTTGTCGGCTGCCTGGAGAAATATTACTATTACTGGTTGGCACACCATCAGTGAGAACTGCAGCCAGAGGATCACGGTAAATGACCCTCACCCACTTGATAAAATCTTTGCGTAGACCAAACCGTTCTAATGTACAGAAGAGATCCGGCCACTCAACCCAATCAAATGCCTTCTCTCATCTAAAGAGATCAATAATCCCTGGGCAGATTGTTGTTGACACTCTTGGATCATATTGAGTAAATTCTTAGCATTGTAGGAAGATCTGCCGCCCTTTATAAAGCCTGTTTGGTCCTCTTTGGTAATGGAAGGCAGCAAAGTTTCCAGCCTTAATGCATGGGTTTCAGACGGGATTTTGAGACCAACATTTAAAAGTGAGATTGGCGTGTAAGTAGCACAATCCTCCGGGGTCTTCATTTCTTCAGCATCAGAGAGATATGAACCTCTCTAAAGAATGGAGGGAGGGATTTGTGACTGTATGAGTGACGGAACACGTTAAACATCAGGCCTGACAACAGGTGTATAAATTAATTATAAAACTCACTAGGAAATCTGTCAGGAACGCGCAGCTTTACATGCTGAAGCTGCTTCACACCCTGCTGTGCTGACAGGTTCTTGAAAAGTGCTTCCATCTTAATCCATCTATCCTCAAAATGTTCAGGCTGAAATAATTCGGTGAAAATCTAGGACAGGAGGCATTAATCTATTTGGAATTGAAGGTAAGGATCCCAGTACCCTCCCTAATTGAGGTAATGGCTTAAGAGGGGCGTTCGTTTTCCTGGCAAGATAGAATAAATACCTGCCTGGCTTATCACCATGTTCAAACAGCCTTTGTTTTGCAAAAGTAAGTACCTTTCTGGCTGTCTGTGTGAGCGTGGAATTCACTGTAGACCGAAGCATTGTGATCCTCTGCAGGTTAGCCACTGAGGGTCTATCATAGTATGCACTCTCGGCTGGCCTCAGCTCTGCCTCAAACCAGCGTTCGTGCTCCCCTTTCTGCTGCATCCTAAGGATTAATTAATCCCTCGGCAGAAGCCTTAGCAATTTCTCATCGAATGGATGGTTTACTGGTTAGATCTGAATTAATGGCTAAGAAAGATCTGAATTCATTGCAGTGGGTGGCACGGTGCCACAGTGGTTAGCACTGCTGCCTCACAGCACCAGAGACCCCAGTTCAATTCCTGCCTTAGGTGACAGTTTGTGTGGCGTTTACACATTACCCCTGTGTCTGCGTGGGTTTGCTCCGGTTTCCTCCCACAGTCCAAACATGTGCAGGTCAGGTGAATTGGCCATGCTTGTGCGAGATAAGTGGCTATCCAGCCCCATCGACGGCACTTTTTATTTCCCTTCCCAGGAACAAAAACACGGAGGAGTCTGTCCAAAACTTTTTCATTCAACTTTGCAAAGTCGGGTGCTGTTCCCAAAGGTACACACACACAAGCATAGTAATCTCCACGCATTATATACATGTATATGTGGGCTGAGTCTACAACTGCTGCCTTGACCAACGAGTGCTCGGATTCCCCACTGTTTTCCTTATTTGAGTTCTGGTGTCTGTGATTATTTTGTTATTCACTTGGCCAATCAGTGTTTGAGCTTCCCGTTCTTCCGTTATATGGATGATGTTGTACAACTGTGGTGAAGGGCGGTCTCTCAACTATCGAGGAAAGCTGTTACAACTGTTTCATTCATATAAACGTGGGGGAGGTCCGGCAACAGTTTCGAGTGTCTGCTTGTGTTTACTATGAGGTAGAAAAGACTAAAAGGCAGCTAACCGTTTAAAAATTATACTTCCCCCACAAATCCCCCGTGTCTTTTCTTACGGCCTGTAATTTTTCAACCGTAAGTTTCTTCTCCAGGGCATTTAATAACTCCCGAGCTTGTTCATCAAACTGCCCTTCTCTAATACTACCCCCGCCCAAGAGGGATTCACGTTGTTCCATCTCGAGATTTATTCGTTCAACCTGCCCATAGGGAACATCCCTCTGAGTAAGGGCGGTTCCGATCAGTCGTTGAGTTAATCCCCGGACACAGGGAATAACGCAATACCCAAGGGCAGTGAGTACCCCTGCCACCACTATACATGAGACAAGAAAGGGAACGACCACCCCCGTCCATTTACCGAACCAAGCTTCCAACCAGTCCGTGAGGCCAGAGTCGATGCCCGAGTTTTCGGCCAGTTCGTCCGCCAATGTGGTGAGTCCATCCAGGGCGCGGGTGATGGACCCATCAGGGGCTGTGTTGTTGGGGATGAAAGTGCAGCACTGAGTGCCTATCATGACACAAACACCCCCCCCCTTCTCTGCCAACATCATGTCTTAGGCCAACCTATTTTCCCACGCCATCCCACTAGTGGCGTCCAGTTGTTCTGCTATTCCTTTCACTGCATCCCGGGTATAATTAATGAACCTCTGCTGATTGTAGTAAATATAATTAATCCAATCCACGTTCTTATTGATGGCCACCCACCAGAACAGTGACGACTCAAAACCCGCCGCTATCTGGTTCCTAGCCTTGTATTCGTCAGGAACACCCCTGGGGACCCCTATGGCATCTAAATATATGTTATCATCGAAAGAGGTCTCCAAAGCTCTCTCAGTTCTTCCACTAGAACGGGGTTGCTCTTGTTTTTCGAATACCAGGGTGAATGGGATGGCCAATTGAACGATCGCACAAGTGCCCATCCATTTTTGGGGCAGGGTCGGTCGCAGAACCCTCCCACCACAGTACCACCAGAGGTCTGCCCTAGGCACATGAATGTGGGAGTAATTCCCGCCCCCGGTAGTTTCATTGACCAGCCGAATTGATCCGCTGCACTTGTCAAATGTCCCCACATCGTCGTCCCACTGTAGTCCCGTCCGAAAGACACAGGCCTGGTGCGTACCCGTTACCCCTGAGAATGATGGCGGGCGGGGCGCCCCCTCAGACCTGACGGGGGGAAACTTCAAACTCAAGGGTCGACAAGTGGGGTCGTTCCAGGCCTCTCGGTCCTGGTCCAGCCTTATCATGCAGTCCATGGCTCGTGGGTGTTTCTCCCATCCCAGCGGGAATGGGACCACCTGAGGGTTAGGGCGGGCACTCGTGCATGCGTAGCAATCACTCTTTGTCATGCTCCTCACAGTATATTTGACCCATTCCATCCAGGCATTCGCCTCCCCGTATCCCGTTTCTATTTCAAAGGTCTTTTCCAAATCCGTCGTCTCAATTATTCTAATCTTTTCCTGCTTACCAGTGGTGGATGAGCCCCCAGACTCAGCTTCAATGACCGTGATGTACGTGCAGCACAGCTGCATCCCCCCCCCCCCCCATCCTGCCTGGCCCCCAACTCTAATACCCAGTATTGTTCTATTAAGGCTCGCCCCGTTCTTTTCCAAGTTCTTTATGGTCAGATAAAGCGGATTGCACTGATTCTGCCCGCAATCTCGTCCAGGGGTGATGGGATCACGGACAACTGACACCATAGCCTGGACCCCGGGGGCTGGAGGCCTATTTAGGACTTCCCTACCATGCAATTGTAATACTAATGTCTGACCCTGGAATCCACTTTCTCTCTCGAGGTTCCGCTTAGTTTGATTCAGTTGACTTTTAGTCCTACAGGGCACCAACTCACATAGGTCTAAGCTAAATGTCTGTGTTGATTGGTTGGCAAGCACGGAGATGGTGAACCACTGACGGTCCTCTGCTTGTTTTATCCGGAGGCCAAATTGGGTAACACGCACACTATGACCCAGCCCAAGGACAATAGCATAGCAAGTTAACAATACGATTGACCGCATTTTTTTTTTCGCGACACCCGTAGCCCGAGGGCACAGTTCCTTTAGACTCGCCAAAGTCCGATTAGTTCGTTCTCAGGGTCTCTGTTCCTTAGATGCCTTTGTCAGAGAGGTTCGTTCGTCCTCCGTCGGTTGTGGCACTGGTCCCTTGACTCGAGTGTAATGTGTCCAGCCCTTTTCGGCCGTACGGACAGCCGTTTCGGTCGTCAAAAGTACCAGGAAGGGACCGTCGCAAGTTGGTTTGAGGGTACGTTGCTTCCAGCTTTTAATCAGGACCCACTGACCTGGCTTGACGGTGTGCACCGCAAACTCGAGGGGCGGCGTCTGTGCCAAAAGTCCCTGTTGGCGTAAACGAGATAGAGCAGACCCCAGAGCCACCACATATTTTTGCACAAACATATCCCGAGACTCAAATACAGGAGGTTCGCCCTTCGGCCCATGGAACGGGAGGCCAAATAACATTTCGAAAGGGGAGACGCCCAAATCCCGCCTTGGCTGGGTGCGAATTTGCAACAGGGCAAGGGGTAGGCATTTGGTCCAAGGCAGGCCGATTTCACTAGTGAGCTTGGTTAGCTGCTTTTTGATGGTCTGGTTCATTCTTTCGACCTTGCCCGAGGAGGAGGGATGCCAGGGGGTGTGCAAATCCCAGTCAATCCCCATTGCTTGCACTACATTCTGGAGGACGGTCGAGGTGAAATAGCTCCCCTGGTCTGAGTCAATAGCGCGGGGTAGCCCAAATCGTGGGATGATTTGCTCGAGTAGAATCTTGCTAACCTGAGTTGCCGTTGCCGTGGTAGTGGGGAAAGCTTCCACCCATCCTGTCAGGTGATCTACCACTACTAATAGATACTTCAGGCGACCTATGGGGGGGAGCTCAGTGTAATCTACCTGGATATACTCAAACGGCCTATAGGCCGGACTCCTACCCCCTTGTCTTGCATGCTGCCGCAGCCCCCTTTTGTTAATCTTTCGACATGTTATGCAATCTCCTGTGACCTGCTTGGCTACCGTGTACAGACCAGGGTGAGCATATCGGCGCAGGAAGGCATCACACAGTGCCTGGGCGCCCCAGTGACCCCCTTGGTGTAAACTGGCAATAATGTCCCGCGTCAACGGTCGATTTAGTAGCTGGCGGCCATCGGGTAAGGTCCACTTGCCTTCCCTTTCCTTTGTACCCCCCAGAGACGCGAGAAGAGTTTCTTCTTTGTCAGTAAACGTGGGCACTTCGGTAATTTCGGATATCTGTGGAATCCTTACCAGGCAGTTTATTACTTCCTTCCCCATCCCAGCCAATTTTGCCTGTTCATCTGCCAATTGATTCCCCAGGGTCTCTATTTTATCGTCTTTCTGGTGTCCTTTCACATGTACTACAGCAATCTCTTGTGGCAGCAACAAATCCTCCAAGATCATGGCTACTAGTTCCTCGTGGACCAACTCCTTTCCTCTACTATTTATCATTCCCCTTTCTTTCCAGATCTTCCCAAAGGTGTGTACTACCCCAAAGGCACACTTAGAGTCAGTGTAGATTGTCCCGGCTATTCCCTTTAAATTCCTCAGAGCCCGGTGCAAGGCGTACAATTCGCACGTTTGTGCGGACCAGGCATTCGGTAGCCGTCCACTTTCCACTAATTCCCAACCAGTCTCACTAATGACTGCATAACCGTTGTGTCTCTTCCCATCTATCACTCGAGAGAACTCATCAATGTACCACCGCCTACCTGCATGTAAGGGGGTATCCCTCAGATCTTCCCTCACTTTACTCTGGGACTCTATTATGTCTGAACAGCAGTGTTCCAGTTCCTCCTCCCCTTCCCCTTTCCAAAGAAATTCCGCCGGGTTCTGGCAGCCCCCGACTTCTATTCGGAGGTCTTCTCGGTCTAACAATATGGCTTCATATTTCAGAATTCTCGAGTCAGTCAGCCACCTCCCGGCCTTCTGATTCAGGATAGTTCTAACCTGGTGGGGAGTAGTGACTGTCAAGGGGGCCCCAAAAGTCAACTTCCTGCTTTCCTCTACCAGCTTTGCCGTGGCTGCCACCGCTTGGACACACTCCGGCCACCCTCGGGAGACTGGATCCAGAATTTTTGACAGGAAAGCCACGGGCTTCCTTTTTCCCCCCTAGTCCTGGGTGAATACTCCAAGAGCGGTTCCCTTTCTGGAGTTCACAAAGAGACGAAATGTCTTACTAAAATCCGGCAAGCTTAAAACAGTTGCGGCCATCAATTTTCCTTTTAGGATTTCAATTAACTTTTTCTCCTCCTCCTCCCATTTTATTCTGTTGGGTGCCTCCTCAATGAGTTTTAGGTACAAGTCTTTAGTAAGGGGGGCATAGTCGTTTATCCATAACCGACAATAGCCTAAGAGTCCCAAGAACTTCCGCAAATCCCTCTTGGTCGTTGGGAGGCCTAGTTCGATTATTGCCCGCACTCTTTCCGGACTTATTCGTTTCTGTCCCTGGCTTATCAAGTGTCCCAGGTACTTAACCTCTTTCTCGAAATATTGGAGCTTCTTCTGGCTCACTCTTAACCCCGTCTCAGCTAATTTAACAGGGCATTAGTCCCAAGTAGGACGTCCTCCTCCGCCGGTCCGGATAAAAGGAGATCGCCCACATATTGTATTAGCTTAAGGGCCGGGGACAAGGTTAGTCCCTCCAATAATTGTTCCAGAATCTGCCCGAACAGAGTCGGGGACTCAGTGAATCCTTGGGGGAGTACGGTCCACCTGTACTGTTGTTTTCTGCCAGTATCAGGATCCTCCCATTCAAAAGCAAAAAGATCCCTACTGTCCTTGTCCAGGGAACACGCCCAGAAGGCATCCTTTAAGTCGATAACACTAAACCAGCCGAGGTCCGGGGGGATTCGCCCCAGAATAGTGTATGGGTTCGGTATCACAGGGTGCCATACTTGGACAATTTTATTTACTTCCCTTAGGTCTTGGACCATTCGGTAGCTCCCATCCGACTTCCGGACCGGCAGGATGGGGGAATTGTATCGTGACATACAGGGCTCTACCAATCCATCTTTTATTAGGTCTTCCATAACTGTCTTCAGGCCCTGCCTCCCTTCCCAAGAGATGGGGTATTGGCGCACTCTGACGTCGGGGCTCTGGGGCTTTAATTTTACCTCCACAGGTCGAATTGCGAGTCCCCCCCGGTTCCCTTTGGCGACCCAAACCCTCGGGTCTATCTCTGTCAATCGGGACTCACTAAGGTATGACATGGTAACGGCTAATTCTTCCTCTTCTCCCACTTCTATTCGCAATCCGAAACGGACTACCAAATCCCGTCCCAACAACCCATAGGGAAGATGGGGGAGGTGAAGGAGTTCCACCTGGAGCTCCTCCTCCTCCAGCCGCAAGGGTTGTGGTTCGAATATTTTCGCATTAAAAACCCCACCCTTAACTCCTGAAATGTTTAATGTTTTAGCTTGGAAGCCAACCCCCCTCGGATGGAGGGGAATTGAGGACCTGCCAGCGCCTGTGTCAACTAAGAAGGTAAATTCTTGTCTCAATGGGCCCACCCGTAAATTTACCATGGGTTCTTGGTAGGCCCGTGTTCCGATCCTCCCCTGACTTCCCTAATCCATTTGTTCACACTCCATTTCATGCATCCCTTCTCTTTCCCTTTTAAACTCGGGACAATCCCTTTTGAAGTGTCCCAGTCTCCCGCAATGGTAACATCCGGCCTTCTGAGGGCGCTCAATTCCATAAGATCCTCCTCTCTCACTTCTGCCCTGTCTCGCTTCTCTCCCTCTCCAACTTTTCTTCGACGTTCCTCTTTCCACCCCATAATCTCCCTCCCCCATTCCGGTGGACTTACAAGCTTCCCGTACGGCTGCCACCATCATTTTTGTCTTATGTTTCTCCCTTATTACATCCCTCTGAACGTACACCTTCTGTGCTTCCCGTAATAATTCTGCAACATCCTTTTCAGCCCAATCCTCCACTTTCTGTAATTTCTTCTGAATGTCAGGCCATGACTTAGTCACAAAGTGCACCTTAAGCATGCCCTTGCCTATTTCCCCATCGGGGTCTAAACCTGAATACTTTCGCATGGACTCCCGCAAACGGTCTAAAAAGTCACTCGGGGATTCATCCTTTTTCTGTCCAACTTCAAATGCTTTCGCTAAATTCCGCTGTTTGGGCACGCAGGTTTGGATCCCCCTGATTATAAGGCTTCTGAGGTCTGTCATATTGGCCCGTCCCCCCGCGTCGTTATGATCCCACCGGGGGTCCTCTAAGGGGTACTTCTGCTCTCCACGCTGAGGGCCGTCCTGATGCTCCCTATCCCAAATGGCCATTGCACTCTTCCGGATCATAACAATTTCATTGTAATTAAATAGTATTCTCATCATGGCCTGCAGTTCAGCCCATGTGTATATACTGGGCCCCAGAAATTGGTCCAGTTGTATTCCCACACTGACGGGGTCGTCCAGTAGACGGGGTAGTTCATTACAGAGTTGCCGGATATCCCCAGAATTTAAAGGTTGTACTACGAACCCGGTCCGTTCGTTCCCAAACGGCACCTCTTGTAAGGGGTTCAGCTGTTCAATATTGTCACTCCTCCCAGCTCTCAATCCCTCTTCTCGACCTCTCCGCATCTCGAGTCGGACTGATTTCCTAGTGCCTGGGGTGAGTTCTGCGCCCCCTCCTGTGCCCCCCCAGCAGTCCCTTCCTCACTGGTCGTAGCCTGCTGGGACTCGGAATTATCCGTCGCAGGAGGGAGGTCCGCGCTGGACGCCTGGTCGTGCGCGGGTGGTATATACGGGGGCGGGGAAGACGGTGGCAAACCGTCGGTGAGGATGTCCCAAGACCTCTGGGGCTTCCTCGGGTCTGTTTGGGGAATCAGAGGATAGAGACGCGTGGGACTCTCGCCGTCGCCCGCCAACCAGGCGGCGGCATATTTGCTGTCCTCTGGGTCAAACGGTTGTTTTCTGTTAACATATACATTTAGGATTTGACACACCCAGTCTTCATCAGACCCATACTCGGGCCAAACTACGAGGGGGCGCGGATAGGTTCTTTGGTCCATATAAAACAACAATATTTTATCATGGTCTCTTTCTTTAAGTCCTTCGTTCTACCACTGTCCGTCCATAGACTTAACTTCCGACCTAATGGACTATCGGGGGGTATTTCTTTCCCATTTGCAGTCTTCCCTGACTTTTCCTTAGAAGTCTGATTTCCCATGGTTTATCTTCGGTCCTGGTCTTAAACGCCCAAAGCGTTTTCACAGATGACCGTCAAAACCACAATTTCCCGTGGTTTATCTTCAGTCCTGGTCTTAAATGCCCAAAGCGTTTTCACAGATGACCGTCAAAACCACGCGGCCAACAAGGAAGAACAAAAGAAACTCTTACCTTGATCCGTGCACGGAGTTGTCTGGCCTTTTTAAATGTGTGTACCCCCGTGTATAATCACTAACCGGTCGTCCTAGCACTCGCCCGTGTGTTCCTTTTCCAGGATTCAAAATTATTTTTAAATGAGCCGGGTCACATCCTCTCTTGGCCGACGGCCGACGGACCAAGCTGATCAGTGAGAAGTATAAATATATACTAGACGCGCCTTTGTTGTAATCAGGCTTGATCCGTGAGCCGAAGAGACTGCCACCCCCCCGGCAATAATTATTTCATCCCGGACGAGCCCCCAATTGTGCGAGATAAGTGGCTATCCAGCCCCATCTACGGCACTTTTTATTTCCCTTCCCAGGAACAAAGACACGGAGGAGTCTGTCCAAAACTTTTTCATTCAACTTTGCAAAGTCGGGTGCTGTTCCCAAAGGTACACACACACAAGCATAGTAATCTCCACGCATTATATACATGTTTATGTGGGCTGGGTCTACTACTGCTGCCTTGACCAACGAGTGCTCGGATTCCCCACTGTTTTCCTTATTTGGGTTCTGGTGCCTGCGATTATTTTCGTTATTCACTTGGCCAATCAGTGTTTGAGTTTCCCGATCTTCCCTTATATGGATGATGTTGTACAACTGTGGTTAAGGGCGGTCTCTCAACTATCGAGGAAAGCTGTTACAACTGTTTCATTCATATAAACGTGGGGGAGGTCCAGCAACAGTTTCGAGTATCTGCTTGTGTTTACTATGAGGTAGAAAAGACTAAAAGGCAGCTAACCGTTTAAAAATTACACTACACCCTACATGCTTAATTGCCTGCAGTGTTAGGTGAAGGGGTAAATGTCAGCGAATGGGTCTGTGTGGTCGGTATGGACTTGTTGGACCGAAGGGCCTGTTTCTACCCTGTAAGTAATCTAATCTAAATACTCAATTAACCAACTAGTCTTAATACTAAAGAGATTGATTCGCTAGTGTCTCGAATCTGTTATATTGCCGTTAATCTTAATCAATAAGTATACTGCTTCATGGTCAGAAATGGTAATATTCATAATAGTACAGGATGCCACCGAATCTAAGATTGTTGCAGGAATGGGGAAGATATCAACCTTCGTGTCGCATTTATGCCGGTTAAAGAAGAAAATAAAATCCTTACTTGTGATGTGGATCTGCCTCCAGATATCCACCAGCTCTCCTTCTGCACACAAATCCACTAATTGCTTACATTATAACGAGGGTATTGGGGCACCTTAAGACATTCTGTCCACCGTGGGGTCCATAAGACAGTTGAAATCTTCTACAATAATGTGCCACGTTGCAAGATAACTGAATTTGGAAAATGCATCTACCAGGATTTTTAGAGGGTGCGCCGGGGGTGGGTGGGTGGGGAGGGGGTGCAATAAACATTCAAAATACTGTATTATTTACCATAGTTCTAGGCTTTGGGGATTATGAGCCTCCCGTGAGTATCAAATACAATCTAGAAGGTTAAATGGAAGATTCTTTTTAATCCATTATGGCTTCTCCCCAACTCGTAATATTAAAAGAGGAGAAATAAACCCGATCAAACGCGACCTGTTGGAAAGTCAAATGTTCTTTATCATCAAGGTGCATCACCTGCAATAGGACAACATCCACCCTCTCTTTTTAAGACTAGAAAGTAAATTTTTCCTCTTTTCTGGCTAATGGCTCCCCTAAATGCTCCAGGTACACCATTTAAGCACATCATTACCCAGAACACACTGTAGCAACATTTGAACTCGAGAGACGAAGAACTCGAATTACTGATCATTAATAAACAAAGTCTCATAGAGATTAAAAACTACACAAACTAAAACTACTACAACTGCCAAATCTCAAATCTTTCCAAAACTAACCATTTTAAGTAAATGGCTGGGATGGAGTGGGTGAGGGAACCACTTTGCCCGTGCTGTGATGCAGAGCCCAACAAAGCAGACCTTCCAGATCGCTACCATCTTGAACTTCCCCTGATCATTTTATCGATATTATCATTTCATTTTGCATTTTATTCCTGGATGTGCTGGAGCAGTGTGATTTTTTTTACCACTGTCAGCATTTCCCCAACACTGCACATTCCTGCCATTCCCCGATAATCCTAGACTCCGTTATTATTTATGAACCTTCTGTCTGTGCCTCAAACATATTCAATATCTCTGCCTCCAAAGCTCTGCAGGGAAGAGATTTCCAAATACTCTCACCACTGAGAAAACAAAAAATAACTTCATCTGTGTATGAGATTATTTTTGTCTCCTTACCTGAGAAAGGATATAATCAAATTGGAAGCAGTTCATAGATATGTCACTTCATGTATTCCAGGGATGAGGGTCTAATATTATGAAGGCTTTCACAGGTTACTCTTGGAATGAGAGGTGATCTTATTGAAACATACAAAACCTAGAGGAGAGCGATCAGACAGATACTCACTGGATGTTTGTATAGTAAAACTTCTTGTTGTTTTTATAGAATCTCGACATTGTGGAAGCAGGGCATTCCGTCCATCAAGTCCACATTGACCCTCGTAACAGTATTACCCCCCCCCCGACCTGCAACCCCCACTCTATCCATGTAACCCTGCATTTCCCATGACTAACCTATCTAACCAAAACATCCCTGGGCGCTATAGGCAATTTAGCATAGCCAATCCGCTCTAAGCTGGATACCTTTGAACAGTGGTAGGAAACCCACACAGACATGGGGAGAATGTTCAAAATCCACATCGAGGGTTGCCCGAGGTTAATATTGAACGCAGCTACTTGGTGATGGGTGGTAGCAGTGCTAACCACAGATCCACCATACACATCCGTTAGTTATATTAGTTCCTTGTGGCTGACTAAAGAAATCTTCCTGACTTGTTCCTGTCACTGAAACCGACTCAGTCTGAGAACTTTATCATCGGCCATATCACCAACCTGGTTACATTTCAAATTATGTGTCACCAGTGAAGGAATGGGACGAGAAAAGGAAACAGTGACACATTCCAACCTTCGTCAGAGCAGGAATTAGGAGAAATACACAAAGTAGGATTTCAGTCAAGTGGGAATTCTCTTACCCAGAAGTTTGGGATGGCTGGATCTTTAAGTTACATCTAAGCTGGCTTTGTCTGATTTTCCATAGACCGGTGAATCAGGGATAATGGTGCATGGAAAGAACCGTGCAGCTGGGATCACAATGAGATGAGCCATGACCTTATTTATTAGTGGAGTAGTGTCAAAGGGCCGAATGGCCCACTTGTGTCCCTCAGCCCTATGTTCTGATGTTCCATTCAGCCCTCAGACATGCTAAACAGCGGCCGATCGAGGCCACTCCGATGGTTAGGTGGAGTTTTGGAAATGTACTTGGAAAATCCAGACTGGATCAGGAAGTGACCACCACCCCCACCCCCAATCCCTGTTTCCAGGCTTCCCCTCTTTGTAACTTCTGCTCCAGATGTGGGGTCATGTTGCAGACCCAGATACGCTGGGAATACAGCTACATACCCCACCTAGGGTTAAAACAACAAATCCTCTGTTATCCCTGAATGCAATATTGTACAACACAATTTCCAGCAAAATAACCCGTTCCTTTCCAAAAGCATAACATGTGAAATTAATAAATAGGAACAGGAGTAGGTCAATCTGCCCCTCAAGCTAACCCTGTCATTGAATAAGAACATGGCTGATCTACTGCAGGGCTCAACTCCATTCTCCTGGCGACTCCTTGTATCCCTCCACACCTCTCTGGGTTAGGGAACTCCAGACATTCAGTACCTTCGGAGAGAAGACATTACTCTTCATCTCAGATTGAAATCGATGTTCCTTATTCGTTATCTATATACTCGAGTTCGACACTTTGCCCAACAATGGAAACAACTTCTCAACAGTACCTTCTCCAACCCCTTCTGTGTCTTCTATGTTTCAGCAGTATCACTCCTCATTCATTTAAACCCCAATGAATTATCGCCTCACCATCTTAGAGATTCTCAATAACACAACCCTTTCTTCCCAGGAAACCCCTAATGTACCAACCGAGTTCCTTGCTGCATCATCGAGCTGACTTTACGTTTCATACACAGGAAGACTCCAATGCCTTTACTGTTCCTTTTCTGGAAGTCCTCTCCATTAAGTAACAGCCTGCCTTTTGATTCTCAGTGTCATCCTCAAACTCGGATGTATATTGTACTCAGCTCCATCCTTCAGGCTGTCAGCTTAGATTGCAAATAACTGATGCCATCAGCCTGATATTTGTGGTACTCCAGCAGATAAACCTTGACCATAAAGATCCATTAATCCTGACTCTCCGATTTCTGTGTTAAACAATCATCATCCCACGTTAATACAGTATCCAACGTCCTGGAGCTTCTGTTTTGTGTAAGAACCTTTGTTTTGTAATACCTTGTGGAAAATCTCTGGAAGGCCTCGTGTCCACCAGATCCACTTTATCAAGTCCACTTGTTACATTTGCAGGCATCTCCAGAAATACTTTGCATGATTTTACAGGGCAAAATATCATTTCCCTTTCACAAAACCACCCTGAATCTGTGTGAAGCTTTTCTAAATGTCCATGCTGGGCAGATCTTCCAAACTATACTAGTCCCATCTGCTTTCATTTGCTCCATATGCCTCTTCATGTTTCCCATTCATATGTTTGTCCAAATGCGTTTTAAATGTTGTAGCTGTCCTTGCATCTCCCACTCTTCCTCTGGAAGCGTATTCCATACCCACACCGCCCTCTGTGTAAAAACGCTGACCCTTCATCCCTTTTAAATCTACCCTCTTTCACCTTAAACCTATTCCCTCTATGTTTGGAATCCCCTACCCTTTGGAAAAGACCTTGGCTATTCACCCTATCCATACCTCTCATGGTTTTATATGTTTCTATAATGTCACCCCTCAACATCCTACACTCCATCTGATACTAACTTCAAGAACAAGTGTTTAAAGATAAGCACTGCAAAATTAAACAATATTAAAAATGACAGGTAACCAACACTCAGCCCAAACGTCATATTGTGATTTGTTTTTCTCCATGTTACAATACTAAGGCAGCATGAAACGCTTACTAGTGCCAATAAGAAGTCAAGCACCTGAATTCCTTTGTCTAAAGGGGGTAATGCTCAGGACAGTGAAAACGTATCTGTGGCCAGATCTATATATTACCACATGGACAACATTCTCCCTCCTGGCCTCCGTATGACTTTGTCTGGTTGTGTCTTCTTTATCTTGCATTCAATAAAGAGAACCCCTTTCCCCCAGTAACCGTTAATTCCGACCCGTTATACAGAATCTTCTCATTCCCCACTGCTAAAAGTCCATTTATCTTTTGCCACACCCTCTTTTTCCTGCCACCCATCCTCCACTTCTGACAAGGGATTAAAATACCATTTTGCAATTGTATTCTGTTTTGAAGAATTGTCACACTGGACTGGAAACGCTAACTCTGTTACTCTCTCTCTGCAAATGTTGACAGACCTGCTGAGTTTCTCCAGAAATGAATAGGCACAGAACAATTTTTCAATTAAACAAATGACTATGGATACTGGAAATAAAAATACAAAAAGCTTTATAGAAGGTTCACTGGAACTGGAAGTTTAGCTCTGCATTCACTCCAGAAAATTCTGCAACGTCTTTAGCCATTTCTTCAGCAATTTTTGTTTGTTGAATAATTTCCAACGACATATTGTCAAAGATGCCCAAACATCCTGTCCATCATGGAGAGCCATACACTGGGAACTGAACACCAACACATGGTGACAAGTTCCTTGACTCTGAAACTGCATAAGGCTGGCATCACTGATACTGCAGAGCTCTGATTCATGGTCAAGGGAAAAAAAACAGAAGGAAACACATTCATTTTAAATACAGAAGATTGCATTCCTGAAAGGAAAAGATTCAGATTAGTACCTTAAATGGATATAGTTTATGTAATAAATTGGAGGCATCACACAAGGAAAAACATCCAGCAGAATGAGAATATGAAAATGGAAGTATTTCCGCATCAGAAACCAGAGTAGGTCACTGAATACAGGGCTGATGGGTGAATGGGTCTCGGTGTGAACTGGGGCCAGTCAGTATTATTGAACTGTCGATATTGCAGCTAAAACTGGGTTATCATCTGATGCTGTAGATTTCAATGACAATCTGTAACTTTTTCCCCCGGATAGTCCATCCGTCTACCATTTCCATCAAGCCGATCCATGGGTCAGTGACGAGTGCAGGTGAACATGGTCGGGTCGGAATCACGTGCACCTAAAGCTGATGACAATCCATTAAAGCTACCGCACTTGACTGGTTACACTACAAACAGCAGGACTAACATCTGATACAGACAGAGAGATGAGCTCAAGACTACCAAATCAGATCTAAGCTCTGTCGTCCTGTCAAATCCATGGATAAAAGTCGATGAACCATTAAACAACTTACTGGGGAGAGGACTCCACAAATATCCCCATCCCAAATAATGGAACAGCCCGGTGCATCCATGTAGACGATACAGTATCTGCACCATCCTCAGCCAGAAGTGTTGTGTCGATTACCCACCTCACCCTCACTATGATACCCTCAGAATCACAGATGCCCGTCTTAATCAATTCAATTCACTGCACGTGACATGAAGCAACAGCTGGACACTGTAGATACGACAAAGGCATTTGGCCCTGACACCATTCCTGCAATAGGACTGAGGGCTTTTGCTACACAACAAGCCGTGTCGCTGGGGAAGCTGTTTCATTCCAGCTCCAACTCTGACAACTCCATGGCAATGTGGGTAATTAGCAACTGCAGTCCTCACTTTCTCCTAATGTGGGTAATTACTCAACTATGTCCCATCCCCTAAGAAGGGAATAATTACAATCAGACCAATTACCTCGCCCTCAGTCCCATCACGATAGTCAAATTGGTTGGGGTTATTTTTGAAAGAGCTGTCACACAGTCCAAAAAATAATCATAGAACATAGAACATAGAACAATACAGCACAGAACAGGCCCTTCGGCCCACGATGTTGTGCCGAACTTCTAACCTAGATTAAGCACCCATCCATGTACCTATCCAAATGCCGCTTAAAGGTCGCCAATGATTCTGACTCCACCACTCCCACGGGCAGCGCATTCCATGCCCCCACCACTCTCTGGGTAAAGAACCCACCTCTGACATCTCCCCTATACCTTCCACCCTTCACCTTAAATTTATGTCCCCTTGTAACACTCTGTTGTACCCGGGGGAAAAGTTTCTGACTGTCTACTCTATCTATTCCTCTGATCATCTTATAAACCTCTATCAAGTCACCCCTCATTCTTCGCCGTTCCAACGAGAAAAGGCCGAGAACTCTCAACCTATCCTCGTACGACCTATTCTCCATTCCAGGCAACATCCTGGTAAATCTTCTCTGCACCCTCTCCAAAGCTTCCACATCTTTCCTAAAGTGAGGCGACCAGAACTGCACACAGTACTCCAACTGTGGCCTAACCAAAGTCCTGTACAGCTGCAACATCACTTCATGACTCTTGAATTCAATCCCTCTGCTAATGAACGATAATACTCCATAGGCCTTCTTACAAACTCTATCCACCTGAGTGGCAACCTTCAAAGATCTATGTACATAGACCCCAAGATCCCTCTTTTCCTCCACCTGACCAAGAACCCTACCATTACCCTGTATTCCGCATTCTTATTTGTTCTTCCAAAATGGACAACCTCACACTTGGCAGGGTTGAACTCCATCTGCCACTCCTCAGCCCAGCTCTGCATCATATCTAAGTCCCTCTGCAGCCGACAACAGTCCTCCTCACTGTCCACAACTCCACCTATCTTCGTATCATCTGCAAATTTACTGACCCACCCTTCGACTCCCTCATCTAAGTCATTAATAAAAATTACAAACAGCAGAGGACCCAGAACTGATCCCTGCGGAACTCCA
This sequence comes from Chiloscyllium punctatum, assembly GCF_047496795.1. Lineage (NCBI taxonomy): Eukaryota > Metazoa > Chordata > Chondrichthyes > Orectolobiformes > Hemiscylliidae > Chiloscyllium > Chiloscyllium punctatum. Next base: position 263,951 of record NW_027310000.1, on the reverse strand, counting down.
CTTGTAACTGGGCTCCAGGCTGAATATTTACCACCTACCACCACTCTCTGCCTTCGACCGTTTAGCCAGTTTTCTATCCAATTGGCCAAATTTCCCTCTATCCCATGCCTCCTGACTTTCCACATACGCCTACCATGGGGAACCTTATCAAATGCCTTACTAAAATCCATGTACACTACATCCACTGCTCTACCCTCATCCACATGCTTGGTCACCTCCTCGAAGAATTCAATAAGACTTGTAAGGCAAGACCTACCCTTCACAAATCCGTGCTGGCTGTCCCTAATCAAGCAGTGTCTTTCCAGATACTCGTAAATCCTATCCCTCAGTACCCTTTCCATTACTTTGCCTACCACAGAAATAAGACTAACTGGCCTGTAATTCCCGGGATTATCCCTATTCCCTTTTTTGAACAGTTAATCAGTTCAGTATAGTTTCCACTAGGCCCCCATGTGGAGATGGTGCTGCTGTGGAATTGTCATTGCATTGCTAATCCAGACCAGGATAATTCTCTGACAACTGGTGCTAGTTAAAAACAATTAAGAAAATATCTGGATCTAATACCTGGTGTCAGTAATAGTGATCATTTGTTCAATGTCGATTATAGACGATGATCTCCTTCCCCAGTATACGTTCAGGAAGTGAATCTCCCGTGCTTTCCTCGTCTGTCCTAAAAGTGACTCCAGACACACAGACATGTTATAAACTCTTCAGTGGTCTCTGAAACGGCCAAGCAAGGCACCCAATTGTATCAAACTGCTACGAGGTCTTAAAGGATAAACTCAGAGAGAACACCCGGCACCAGCCTCGTTATCAGAAAAGGGAACGGGAAACACAATCCTGTTGACCCTGCAGAGACCTCCTTCCTAACAGCTGAGAGCTTGTGACAATATTTACAGAGCTTTCCCACACACTGCACAGAAGCATCAGGAAAGGAATACGTCATACAACTCATTGAGCTTTCCCTATTCTCGTTAATGGCCGAACATCTCTTCAATGCAGTTTTCCCCATACAATATACATATCTCTTATTATGTTTAAACATTGTGAACCATAAAATGAGAACTGCTGTTGTCCATTCAGCCCACCAGTTTTGTGCCTCCATTCTATGTACAGGCAGTTCACTGATAACGCGTGTTGATTAAATACAATTTGGCTGCAATGCAATTAATGAACCTTTTTCTATAAAGTGAACTCGTGTTCACTGTGATGCGATTCCTTGCCAGACACCAGCTGAACAGCAAACCTTTCCTCAAGATCCCTCTGTCTACAAAAGGTACAATCAATGTGTTCAGCTAAAACAGGAATGCAATCCGCTCGACAGGACTGGAAACTGAGCCTGAAACTGGGAATTGTAGTTTATATTTAGAAACAACTTTATTTCAAACTGTGGGGAGAATCTTGGGGAGAACTGGAATTCCCCATCGGCATCACATGGTCACTCAGCCTCCGCGCACTTTCTGGTGAAGATTGTGGTGAAAGGTACAGTGCTCTACTGAGTGACTGTCGTGTGAAAGCGTTACATTTACAGCACTGTTCCATTACAACATGTAATTTAATGATTTATTTAGACTGTCCGAATGTGTGTTAGACCAAATTTAATTTTTGATTTTTACTGATTCGGCACTTATCCTCTTTTATCCAAAGACCCCATTATCAATATTGCACAATTTTCTACAACACAGTGTTGCAAAGGAACACATTTACTGCGTTATTAGAGAACAACTTGGAATGATAGCTGATTTTCTATCTTCACACCATACTCCTGCTCTCTCCCAGTCCCTTTAGTTTCCAGAAAGCCTTATTTATATTCAGCCCCTTGACTTCCACAGCCTGATCTGGGAGAGAGTACCCCTGGTTCGCCAGTCTCTGAGTGCAGGCATTTATTCTCATCTCAAGGCAAAGTGGCCTGTCTGTACCTAGTATTGTGGCCCCTTGTTTTAGACGACCCAGCCACGGGAATTACCATCCCTGCTTCTAATCTGTCTCGCCCTGTCAGAGTGTTATATATTTCACTGAGATTTCCACTCATTTTCCTAAACCCCATGGAATACAGGTCCAGTCGCTGCAAACTCTGCTCCCACAACAAGTCTGTCATCCCAGAGATCAGTCTGGTCATCCTTTGCTACTCTCCTTCAATGTCAGGTTTGTCCTCTGTTAGGAAAACAGACCAACACTGCACACAATACTGCACAATGTTCGAGATGGGGTCTCACCAAGGCCCTGTGCAGCTGCATAAGATACACTTACTCCTGTACTCAAATCCCCCTGAAATGAAAGTGAATACAGCATTTATCTTCCTACCCGCTTTCTGCTCCTGCAATATTGCTTTCAGTGACTGGTCTACAGGGAGATCCAGATTCCTTTCAAAGTTACAGTTCCCCACGTGCTGGGCCTACATACACTGGTCAGCGTGCCAATGCCATTCCCAGTATTGACCTCTGGCTTCAGAACTCACTGCCCTACATGGACTCGGCGGGCTATACAGAAATGTACAAAAATGCAGCTTAAGTTCATTCATAGAGCAACATTTCTCAACCACTCCTTTTTCAAATGAGAGGCTGCCATTCTATTTTTCCCATCAAAGTACACAACATTTCATCTCCTTCATTACTCTCCATCTGCCACGTATTTGCCCAGTTATTCCACTTGTCTCAATCACCTTGGAACTTTTTTACATCCTCCTCATCCACTCAAAGGCTGACATCGTTTAGTGCTGTCAGCAGACTTGGGAATATTGCAGTTGCGCTCCACACCCAAGATATGATGCGTATTGGGAATAGCTGGAGCCCAAGCCATGATCCTTTCTATATCCTCCCAGCCTTCCATTTAAAAAAAATATTGTTTAATTCCTACTCACTGTTTCCTGCCAGCTCTCCCATTCTAAATCTATGACCATATATTAGCCTGAGTTCCACAGGATTCGAATTTGCAGAATAGGCTTGGGCTTTATCAAAACTCTTTTTGAGATTCCATTCGTATGGCATTGATACCTTCTACATAATTCTACTAAAAGCCACTTTCTCAAATATGGTTTCCATTTCATAAATCTCTGTTGACTTTGTCTATGCCCATTAATTTCAGTCGAATACTTTCTCTAAACTGTTTAGCTGCTAATTTCATTCTATCCCTTTTTCTCACCAGAATAAAGTTTCCTCGTATTACTAGGAAGTTTTCTTTTCTGTTTTATTTTCTTCTGTGAAGGCATAACTGAAGTATTTGCTCCATCGTTCTGCTATTTCGCTGTCCTCAATTATCTGGTATCAGACGGTAAGAAATCTGCACCTTTTTGCTCTTAATTTTGCCCTTGACATATTTTCAGGAAATATTTCATGTTCTCTCTTATCAACTGTGTTAAGATATTCTTCAGAAACCCATCAATTCCTACCTTAAGCTACTCAATGATTGACCTTCCACAGCCATACAATCACAGAAGCAAAGTCTCTGTACTACCAGAAATACAGCACGGTCCACATTAGGCCCACTTTCCGACACATGACCATAGCCGTGAATCTTAAAGTATTTGAAGTGCACAGCCGTGTCGTTTCTAATGGGTAGAGGTTACCATGACAACTGTACTCTCAAGAAGTGCATTCCAGACCCCAACACCCTCTGGTTGAAAAACAATTCTCAAATCTTCACTGAACCGCAAACCCTTCACTTTAAAAGTGGGGCCCTAGACTAAAAGCTGCTGTCTATCCACACTGTCCATGGACCTTGTAATCCTATTCTTCTGAATCACAGACCTCTCAGCCTTCTCTCCTCCAAACTAAACAACCTGAGATTATCCAGCCTCTCTCCATAGCTGATATGCTCCATCCTAGGGAACATCCTGGTGAATATTCTCTGTACCCCCTCCAGTACAAGCACATACTTCCTGTAATGTTGTTCCCAGAACTACACACAGAATTCCATCTTGCCCTCATCAAAGTTCTGCATAGTTCTTATCATCTATGCCTAGATGAATAAAGGCTATGTTTATATTCCCCTATCCTTCCCCAAACTGTGTATTAACCTGTTCAATCACATTCAGCGATATGTGGAGAAGCACCTTCTGAGCTTCCTAGTGTACTGCCATACATTGAGTACTCCCCTGTCTGGTTCCTTCTCCCAAAGTGTATCATCTCATAGTTATCAGATTTGCAATCCATCTGCCATTGATCCACCCATCTGACCATTCCATCTGTATCACCCTGTAACATAAGGCCATCCTCCTCACTGCTAATCACCCGGCCAATCTTTGTATCAAACACAAACTTATTTATTACATACCCCACCCCTCATCCATTTTCACAGCTACATCATTTATGAATACCACAATTAATAAGGTTAAAAATCTCTCAACATCAGTTACATCACGTGGTTGTGCACATTGATGAAGAAGCAGTGTTTCGAAAGCTTGTGCTGCTGGATAGATCTGTTAGACTATAGTCTGGTGTTATGCTATTTTTACATTTGTCCACCCCAGCCCAACACTAACACCTCTGAATCACAAATAATAAGGGACCCAGCACTGATGCCTGTGGTACACTGGCCCCCAGTCACACAAACAGCCTTCCACACTCCCCTCTTTCTCCTACTACTAAAGTTGATTTAGATGCAACTTGACAAGTCACTAATGAGGCCTACCTATTTACTGGTTATTCTGTTACACTTGACACACTTATAGATTGTCTGGGGATTCTCCGTAATCTTGCCCTGCCTTTCCCCTGTGTTAGTCAGTCCCGTCCACGTGTAGAATTTCCTCCTTATTTCAGTCTTCAATGTTCTGTCCTTATCCTGCCATTATTTGCCTTGAATGTGGATTAGACAGCCTGATAAACATCTGTTAATTTCCAACTTGTCGTATGTTTTGTGAGTTTTATAAAGTTGACAGTGACCCAACTCTCATTCTTTGAAACTCAAGAGAACATAGGCCGAGTTTCCTCATCACGCAATCTCCTATCTGAGGGATTTATCTGGATAATGTCCATTACACTTCCTCTGTGCTCAGGATATTCTTTCTCAGATTTGGTCACCAAAACTGTTCTCAATATTCCAGGTACAGTCTCACCAACACTCTGTGAAACTGCTTCAACATGTCTTTACATCTATATTCTGACTCCCTTTAAGGAAGGCAAACCAAACTTTAATTTTCCATTTACATATATTCCTCCAAATACCCTTCACATCAATGCATTTTCGAACTCACTGTGTGAGTTCTTATAGAAAGCCTTCTGATAATCTAAAATATGCCAATTCTACTGGATCCCCATTATCTATGCTGTAAGAATCAACTTCAAACAACTCCAAAGTTTGTCGAGGATAATGCCCCTTTCAGAAATGCATACTGAGTCTCTCCAATATTGCTGTTAATGTCTAAGTATCCAATATCAAATCCTATATAATAGATTCCAACAGTTTCCCGACAAATGTAAAATTAATTTGTCAGCAGTTCTCCACACTATCTCTTCTTCCCTTTGTAGATGCTTGGATCCCTACCATTCATCTATCGTGCTTGGATCATGTTTACTAATGTACATTTATCTACACCAGCTTCCAGACTCTGCAGAATGTACAGGAAAATAGAACGCAATCTTCGACAATGCAATCGATACTTCTATTTGTGATTTATTTCTGAAGATTTTGGTATGAAGTACATCTGGTTTGTCAAGCTGAGTAATGCTCAATCCAGCTGCATGTTTAATATTGCCTTGTTACTGATATGAATTGACTTTATGTCTTTACTTCCACAAGTCCTATACGATCACTTCGTATTTCTGGGTGATTTTCTGGATCTTACACCATTAAGACAGATATAAAGTAACTGGTCATTTGCTTTGCAATTTCCCTGTTATCAACCATAAACTCGCTTCTCCCGATTGAAATTTCCACATTTGACTATGTTTTTCATTCCTTTGAAATATAGATCGTAGATTTTTGCAGTCTTTGTGTTCCTGTTTGTTTGCATGCATGTTCGTTTTTTGATTTCCTGATCAGTTTCATGACCCTCCTTTTCTGGATTGCAATTTTCTGAGAATTCTCAGGATTCCACAAAGTCTGGAATTCTTCTGAAGTCACTTCCTGTGATTAATATCTTCTTTAATTTGTTAATTTAATCATCATTAAGTCACTTTCTCATTCTTTGGTGTTTTCACCTGAAATAAGTAGACATATCAGTATTTCTATAAACCTCCTGGTCCTGACCCGATATATTCAGGAACACTGCAGGAGGACAAAGAAGTAATAACGGGGGCCTTGGTTGGTACTTTTGCATCATCGGTAGCCAACGGGTGAGGTCCAGGATGACTGGAGTGTAGCGAATGTTGTGCCCTTATTCAAGAAGAGCTACAAAGAAAAACCTGGTAAGTATAGACCAGTAAACCTGACATCTCTAGTAGGTATGTTTCTTGATAAGGTTCTGAGAGAGAAGATATACATGGATTTGGAAAGGCAGGGTGTGATTATGAGCAGTCAGCATGGCTTTGTGCATGGGGGATCATGTCTTAAAAATTTGATAGATTGCTTTGGTGAAATGACAAGTAACTTGGTGGTATACCTGGTGTATATGGATTTCAGTAAGGCCTTCTGTAAGGTTCCACATTGGACGCTGCTCTCGAAGTTTAGATCACATGGAATTGAGGGGGAGCTGGCAAATCAAATCCAAAATTTGCTTGATGGTAGGAAACATTGTGTAATAGTGGAAGTATGCTTGTCGGACTCTAGGCCTGTGATGAGTGCAATGCCTCAGGGGTGAATTCTGGGACTATTACTGTTTGTTTCATGCATGTTTATTGTATATATATTTACGTATTACACACATATATGATTTAGATGAGAATGTACAGGCATGAATTATAAGTTTCAAGGTGACACTAAAATAGACGGTGTCGTGGACAGTGAGGAAGACTATCAGGAATTTCAGAAGTTACAGCAGTTCCTTGATCAGTTGAGGAAGTGGGCCGAGAAATGTCAAATGGAGTTTAATACCGATAAGTGTAAAATCTTGCATTTGAGAAAGTCAAAGCAAGGTAGGAGTTTCATGGTGAATAGCAGGGTCTTTAGGGATGTATTGAAACAAAGGGACCTTGGAATTCAGGTTCAAAGTCCTCTGAAAGTGGAGTCACAGGTAGATAGGGCAGTGAAAAAGGCATTTGGCACGCTGGCCTTCATCAGTCAGAGTAATGAGTATCGAAATTAGGGAGTTATAGAGGTTGCTGGTGATGCAATACTGGTAGTGTTATGTTCAGTGTTGTTCACTTTGCTTTTGGAAGGATGTTATTAAACTGGAAATAGTGCAGAGGAAACTTACAAGGATGTTGCCTGGACTCAATGGTCTGAGTTATTGTGAGAGGTTGGGCAAGGTGGGAGTTTTTACTTTAGAGTGGATGAGACTGAGGGGGATCTAATAGAAGTGTATAAGATCATGGGAAGCATGGATAAAGTGAATGCACTCTGTCTTTTTTCCCCAGGGTTGAGCAACCACGGACCAGAGGGCATTAATTTAAGGTCCGATGGGAAAGAGTAAAAGGAAACCTGAGGGGCAATTTCTTTTACAAACAGGATGGTATGCAGATGGAATGAGCTGTCAGCAGATGTGGTTGAGGTGGGTACATTCACAAAATTTAAAATGCATTTGGACAAATACACGGATAGGAAAGAATAAGAAGGATATGGGGCAAGGGCAGGGAAATGGGGTTAACATTTCGTTCGGAATGGACCAGTTTGATCTGAAGGGCCTGTCCCCTTGCTGTCGGACTGTATGACTCTCACAATCATTGCTTCTCCCATTGAATGTTGTATTGTACTTCCCCAATTCACTGGAGCGTAATTAACTCTCTCGTCTGCCGGGCTTCCATGATGCGTGACCAGAACTTTCGAACATTCGATATTGTATTCAGACGCCGTGTAAAAATGCAAAATATTGATGTCACTATTCCTCCAAAGCTGCTTCAGAGAAAGGTTATTAATTAGTCCTCCTGACCACACAACACCAAATCTGAAATAACCTGCTCTCTAGTTTGGTTAACAACATACTGTTCAACCGACCTGATACACACTTACGGAAGTTATTCTTCACAGTATTAGTAGTCACTTAGTTAATGCAGTTTCGGTGCAACTTGAGACAATCCAGTATTACTGCAGCACCCATGATTATTTGCTACTCATTCACAGGATGAGGGCGTCACTGGATAACCAGCATTTATTGCCCATGGCAGAGGGCAGTTCAGAGTCAGCTGTGTTGTCTTGAGTCTGGAGTCACATGCAGGCCACACCAAGTAAGGACAGCAGTGTCCTTCCCTCAAGAACATCAGTGAACCAGATGAGATTTTCCAACAATCGACAATGGATTCCTGGTCATCATAAACCCTTGATTCCAGATACATATTGAAATCAAATTCCACCATCTGCCATGGCAGGATTTGCACTCATGTCCCCAGAATATTACCTGGGTCTCTGGGTTTAGAGCCCAGCGATAATATCACTATGTCATTGCTTTCCCTTGCATATACTTGCACACCTAATTTCCAGAACATATGATGTAAAGTATTTGCGTGATAGATTTGGGTTTGATATATAATGCACCAATGTTTGCTTCACCTTGCTATTTGTAAGATCTACCCAAACTGATTCTTTTGGATGTGATGGAAAAGGTCTGTGGCGTTATTAGCGATAGACTTGGACAAGACGTTCAGGGAGACTCACCTAAATGCTGAGATGATCTGAAGAATTGGTCAGCAATACAGGACAAGCATCAATATTCTTTCCCCCAACTTTGCCAGGATAAGTGTCACCATATTCTTCTGCTCCCTCACACTCACTGTATATCTGTTATAACACCTGCCCCCGAACAAGGCTCACACTCTATCTCCAAATAAGGCTCAAGCACGACCGCACTCACTGTTGAATTCAGCACCTTCCCTCCCCGACGTTTTCTCTCACTGACACAATAGCCGCGCACATGAATATCACTTCATGGATACAACACTGTGGTCAGACTCCCTCCGGACATCTCACCCTTCCCCCTTCCACTACACCAGCACTAATAGTAGGGGTACCCACTCCCACCCTCACTCCATCCCTCCTCTTCACCAATTCCAGGAGAAACATCCTGGAATCGGACATAAAGGGTGTAAGAATGACGGATATCTGTTCCCTCACCCACTACCTCGACATGTGGGGAGGATCCTGGAAAGAGCCACAGAGGACTAGGATTCCTTGTGTGGAGATTGTGAAACATCAACATCCCACCAACCAAGTAAGCTGCAATGTTCAGGAAAGAGCAATTCTCAATTTAAACTAGCTGGCAGTTCCAATCTCATCTCTCTCACTTTTCAGGCTTAGTTAAAAACATTAATGAAAGACTAAAAATAAAAATAATGTTTATTCTCTTCAGTAAAAACGTTAAAAATAAAAAAAAGTAAACGGAATAAGTTCATTATGAAAAATCTAAAACATGGCGTTCATTCAAAATTGTGGGCATTCCCTCATAAATACTCGACATCATTTCTCTCACCAAAACTTCTTACGAGTGTTTGTATTCATGCATCTGTTTCTTTAATTTCAACGGAATATCGTGCCCTGCTATCAGATGCTCATCGTAAATATCCCTTCCTCTCTGAACTTTTCGTAAACTGTCAATAAATTTCCAAATAACTGGATATTCCACATCATGTTCGCATTGTCATCTCCTGTGGGTAGCTTCTGCATTATTGTTTGTTTTGTCCTCATTGTTTAAAGTCTTTTCATATAAATTCCACATTCCAACTGGAAAAAGCGGTGGACGCCGACCATTTCCTCTGCGTAATCTTCTACCTCCATAGTTATCCTCGAACCAGTCCAGCAGCGGTTGCAGTTCATCTGGAAGCGCATCAGTCAAATGTTCAATCGCTTCATGAATGTTTTCAATCTGAATAAATGCAAGGCCAATTATCATTTTAGCTCAGAAACAAAACTCTGAGTCAATGTTACACTTACTCAAGTGTCCTTTTAATATTTTTACTAAAGGGAATAAACATTATTTTTATTTTTATTGCTTTGATTAATGCTTTTATCGAAGCCTGAAAAGGAATAAATATGAGCTGCGCTGAAATAGTTCTGCGCCTAAATGGGTCTACGGCAAAATGGGCTGCACCAATCAGAACGCACCAAACAGAATGAAGTATTCAGTCAATTACACAGCACAGGGGGACGCCATACAACCATCCCAGGCTGTTATACAGAAGCAGGGACAGCCTGGTAGATGTCAGGAAATGCAGAGTCGAGATCATTACTCATTTTGTGTTTGGAAAGTTGCAACGAGTGGAAATCTTCAGGGATCTGTATGAGATCATCAACAAATTACAATCTATTCTAATGAACCGGATGAAGGAGATGGAGCTCAGTTTGCTCATACACCAGGATAGTCATTCAATAAGATGTCAAATGGAGACAGAGCATCTGCAATGGGATACAGACAGGGGAAGGGTAGAACGTCTGGAATGGAATACATACAGGGGGGAGGGCAGAGCATCAGAAATGGGATACAGACAGTGGAGGGAAGACTGATTGCAGTGGGATACAGACAGGGGAGGCAAAAACAATGACTGCGGATGCTGGAAACCAGATTCTGGATTAGTGGTGCTGGAAGAGCACAGCAGTTCAGGTTGCATCCAAGTAGCTTCGAAATCGACGTTTCGGGCAAAAGCCCTTCATCAGGCAGGGGAGAGCAGAGCGTCTGCAATGGTACAGATGGGGATGGCAGGGCGTCTGCAATGGGATACAGACAGAGGGAGGACATAGCATCTGCAATGGGATAGGGACAGGAGGAGGGCAGAGCGTCAGCAATGGGATTTAGACAAGGGGAGGGCAGAGCGTCTGCAACGGGAGACAGACAGGGGAGGGGAGAGCATCTACAATGTGATACAGACAGGAGGAGGTCAGAGCATCTGCAATGGGATACAGGCAGGGGGAGGGTAGAGCACCTGCAATGGAATACAGAAGGAGGAGGGCAGAGCATCTGCAATGGGATACAGACAGGGAGAAGACAGAGCGTCTGCAATGTGATACAGACGGGGGGAGGGCAGAGCGTCTGCAATAGGAGACAGACAGGGGACAGGCAGAAGGTCTGCAATGGGATGCAGACAGGGAGAGGACAGATCATCTGCAATGGGATACAGACGAAGGAATGCAGAACGTCTGCAATGGGATATGCACGGGGGAGGGTAGAGCATCTGCAGTGGGATACAGACAGTGGAGGGCAGAGCGAAGGCAGTGCGTCTACACTGGGATACAGACAGGGGGAGAGCAGAGCTTCTGAAAGGGAGACAGACTGGGGAAGGGATGCATGCCTGCAATAGGATACAGGCAGGGGGAGGGAAGAGTGTCTGCAATGGGATACTGATGGGTGAGGGCAGAGCGTCTGCAGTGGGATACAGACAGGGGAGGGCAGAGCGTCTACAATGGGATACAGACAGGGGAGGGCAAAGCATCTACAAAGGGATACAGACAGGGGAGGGCAGAGCGTCTGCAATGGGACACAGACAGGGGAAGGCAAAGCGTCTGTAATGGGATACAGACAGCGGAGGGCAGAGCGATGGCAGTGCATCTACAATGGGATACAGACAGGGGAAGGGCAGAGCCTCTGCAATGCGATAAAGACAGCTGAAGGCAGTGCGTCTGTAATGGGATGCAGACGGGGAAGGTCAGATCGTCTGCAATGGGATACAAACAGGAGCAGGGCAGAGCGTTTGCAATGGGATACAGACTGGGGGAGGGCACAGCAACAAGCAATGGCATAGAGACAGAGGATGTCTGTCAGCAAATCTTCAGCAGAAAAAAAACAGTACAATGCCAATGTGATGGAAATTTTCTGTTTTGGGGAAAAGGCGAAACAGCAGAAATTTATTTCAATGCAAGGAGAATGCAGAACTCAGTGTTACAGAGGGATTTGTGTGTCTTTGTACATGAATCACATCAAATTAACCTGAAGATGTAGCAAGTGTTTTGGAAGGTAAATGTCGTGATCCTGTTTCGTGCAAGGGTGTTGGGTATGAGCTTAGCGATGTTTTTTGCATCAGTGCAGGGCATTGCTGAGATTACATCTGTTGTATTATATGTAGTTTTAACTGCCTAAACTGAAAAAAAAAACAAAATTGCTTTCGAAACGTCTCAAAGATGTTTCTCTTTACGCATTCTTGGGATGAAGGCATTACGTTGTGAAGAATTAACAGTTCGGCCTGAGAATGAGGGATGTTTTATTGGCCACATAAGACCTTGAGAAGAGTGTAGTTGGTGAATACTGGATGGATATTTCTTCTTGTGTGGGAGAATAAAACTGGGGAAATATGTTTAAGAATATTCATTTTAACACAGATATTGTGAAGACATGAAACGCTTATTTTTACATTATGCGAGCACATATTAACACATCTTCAAAACAAGTAGGAAAATTTATTGTTAATGAATTGATTCTGCAATAACGCACTGACCTGGAGTCGAGAATGTGATGGAGTCATATAGTTCGGACAATGTTCAAGAAGAGCTCACAGGGTCCAGTGTGGGACTGATAACGTTACTGATTTAACTTTCAGTTGGAAAATGTAGCCTATCTGTGGAGAATCATTCTATTGCTCCCTTTCTGTTTCCCTATCGCTCATCAGAATTCCTGATGAGGATTCATTGGAATCTCCCCACTGCCTGAAGCAAAGCAATTCAGCCAAATTCAACTGTTTCATGAAGAAATCCGATTGTCAGAAGGCTGTGCAAGCAGAATAACAACAGAAGTAATTATCCGACTCGATAGTGAGGGGGACAGACAGGAGATTCTGTGGCTGCAAATGGGAATCCGGAATGGTGAGTAGCCTCCCACATGCCCAGGGTCCAGGATGTCTCAGAGCGGCTGCAGAACGTTCTCAACGGGGGTGGGGGTGGGGGGGAGTGGGCGGGAAGCAGCCAGAAGTCATTGTGCACATTTCTACAAAGGACAGAGTGACACAGATAGAAATAGTGACGACATCTTGCAGAGTGATTGTAGAGAGCTAGGGAAAAGGACAAAAGACAGTGGTAATATCCATTTTACTTCCAGTTCTCCGTGCTAGTGAGGGTAAGAATCGGAGTATATGGCAGATGAAGGGGTGGCTAAAGAATTGGTGCAGGGGGCAGAGATTTTTGGATCACTGGGATCTTTTGTGGGGCAAGATGACGTGTTCAGGAAGGACGCGTTGTACCTGAGCTGGAAGGGGACCAATATCCTGGCAGGCAGATTTGCAACTTCTGCAAGGGAGGGTTTCAACTAGATTGGCTGGGGTTGGGGAGTGGTGGGATCCTCAACAGCAGGGAGGCAAGTGCGAGGCTGAAAGGAGATACAGTAATCAGAAACAGTAAAATGAAGAGAGAGGTCAGGCTGGACAACGACGGGGAGCAAGGAATGCCTGTTGGATTAAATTGCAACTGTTTCAATACAAGATGGCTGACAGGTAAGGCCGATGAACTCAGGGCATGGATCGGTGCATGTGACTGGGATATTATAGCCATTACTGAAACATGGCTAAGGGAGGGACAGCACCGGCAGCTTAATGTACCAGGGTACAGGTGTTTTATACGGGACAGAGATGGTGGAAAGAGGGGACGGGGAGTTTCATTTTTGATTAAGGCGAGTAACACAGCAGTAAACGGAGATAAAATAACTGGCGGATCATCCAGTGAGGATTTGTCTGGGGAGCTAATAAATAAGAAGGGAATGGTGATAGGATTTGGATTGTACAAAGGCCCCCAAATAATAAACGAGGAATTAGGGGAACAAAAATATGTAGACAGACTGGGGAGACTTGCAGGGCCAATAGGATTACATTAGTAGGAGATTTTAATTTTCCTAACATAGGCTGGGAATGACAGAGAATTAAGGACTGAGATCAGGTGTATTTATTAAGTGTGTTCAGAATAGTTTTCTAAAGCGGTAAGTAGAGGGTGCAACTCTGGAAGGGACAAAACGTGACCTACTCTAAGATCTAGGGCAGAGAAGGTGATTGAGGTGAAGTGGGGGCGCGGGGGGGGGGGTAGCACTCTGGGACCAGTGAACATAGTTCTATTAATTTTTAAATAGTTATGGAGAAGGACAAAACTGGTCCACATGTTCACGTTCTAACTTGGGGCAAGGCGAATTTTGATGGAATGAGAAAGGAGCTTGAAGGAGTTGGTTGGAGGAGTTTGTTTGCAGACGAAGGGACCTCCTGCAAGTGGGAGGACTTTAAAAGTGAAATGTCTACAGTTCAAGGTCTATATGTTACTGTGAGGGTTAAAAGCAAGGTTGGTAGGAAGAGGGAACCTCGGATGTCAGGAGATATTGAGGCTTTGACCAGCAAAAAAGGAGGTGTGGCTCAGGTCCAGGCAGCTGGGATCGAGGGAATCCCTGGAGTTATACAGGGGATACAGGAGTTAACTGAAGGAAATCAGGAGGGTGAAAAGGGGGCACAAGGTAGCTTTGGCTGAGAAGATTCGGGTGAATCCAAAGAGGTTCATTAAGTATATTAAAGTAAAATGAATAGCAAAATGAGAATATGACCTCTCAAAGTCCAAAATGGACATGCATGACTAGAACCGTAGGAGATTTGCGAGATTCTCAATGAATATCTCTCCTCTGCCTTTACCGTGGAGAAATTTATGAAACTTAGGAGATTAACAAAAGTCGTAGTGTTATCTTGGGGTGAGTCAATATCACAGGAAAGATGCGATGGATGCATTAGAATGTATGAAGGTGGATAAATCTCCTGATCCTAAACAGATGCTTCCAAGAATACTGCAAGAGGCTACGGAAGAAACTACGGGGACCCTGGTTGAGATTTTTGCGCCATCGTTAGCGACAGGTTAGGTTCCAGAATATTGGAGATTAGCAAATGTTGTGCCATTATTCAAGAAGGGAAGCAAAGAAAAATCTGGGATCTATAGACCAGGAAACCGAACATCTGAGGGATGAGATATGCATGCATTTGGAAAGATAAGGTCTGTTTAGAAATAGTTTTTTGGACAGATTCCCTACATTATGGAAACAGGCCGTCTGGCACAACAAGACCACACCGACCCTTAAAACAGTAACCCACCCAGTCCCATGCCCCTTCCCTATATTTAACCCTGACGAATGCACATAACACTATGGGTAACTTAGCATGGCCAATTCACCTGACCTATACATCTTTGGATTGTGGAAGGAAAATGGAGCACCCAGAGGAAACACATACAAATACAGTGAGAATGTGCAAACTCCACACAGAGAGTCACCCGAAGCTTGAACGAAACCCGCATACATGGCACTATGAGGCAGCAGTGCTAACCATTGAGCCACCATGCCACCCTTGCTTTTTTCAACACAGTTCAATGACACAGGTACAAAATCTATTCTGCCCTTCACCTATGATACACATTCGAATATCACATACCATGGATGATTTATTCTCCACTGAAAGTGTCATCTTATTATTACTTTATTAGTTTGATATTATTAATTTTAATAATTATCATTAAAAGTTGTTTTTAGACTGGAAAGATTGCATGGCTTTGTGAGTGGGAGATCATGCCTCTCAAATTTGTTTGAGTTCATTGATGAATTGACCAGGAATGTTGATGAGGGTAGCGCGGCAGACTTTGTGGTTACCAGTAAGGTCTTTGACAAGGTTGCCATTGATAGGCTGGTCTGGAAGGTTAGAATCGCATGGAATCTAGAGGGAGCTGCCAATTGGACACACAATTGGACACACAATTGGTCGTAAGCAGGCGGTAATATTGGAAGGATGCTCTCGGACTGGAGGCCTGTGACACATGAAGTGCCTCAGGGGTCGCTGCTGGGCCCGTTGCTGTTTGTTATCTGAATCAATGATATTCTTGCGAATGTACAAGGCATGGTTAGGAAACTTGAAGATGACACTAAAATAGGTGGTATCACGGACAGTAAGGAAGTATATCAGAAATTGCAGCAGGACCTTGTTCAAACTGGAGAAGTGGACCAAGGAATATTTTGGCAACGTTAGATCAAGGTAAGAGTTTCATGTTGATTGGTAGGACATTAAGGAGTGTAGTTGAGCAGAGGGACCATGGAGTTTAGGTCCACCGTTCCCTGAAAGTGGGGTCATAGTTAGACATGGTAGTGAAGAAGGCTTTTGCCACACTCGCAAGCATTGGTCAGGACATGGAGGAGAGCAGTTCGGAAGTTATGTTGCAGTTATACAGGATGTTGGTGAGGCTGCACTTGTAGTGCTGTGTTCAGTTTTAGTCACGTTGCGATCGGAAGGATGTTTTTAATTTGGTATGTGGGCAGACGGAATTTACAAAAATGTTGCCTGGACCCGACAGTATGAATTATAGGGAGAGGTTGGACAAGCGAGGACTTTTATCTTTAGAGCACAGGAGAGGGGCCTTATAGAAGTTTACATGGATAGGGTAAATGGACCCAACGTTTTTTTCCTAGAGTTGGGGAATCAAGGAGGTGAGAGCATCATTTTAAGGTGAGAGGGGAAAGAATAAAAGGGAAACTGATGGAAATTGTTTTACACAGAGAGTGGCACACAAAGGGAATGAGCTGCCAACGGAAGGAGTTGAAGCATTTATATTAACGATATTTAAATGACATTTGGGCAATTACATGGATAGGAAAGTCAAGAATGCTATGGGCCAAGTGCTGGGAAATGAGTTTAGTGTGGTTTGATATTTGAGTCAGCATGGACGAATGTGGGCCAAAGGGCCTCTCTGCCTCTCTCCATGCTGTAGTACTTCATGACTGTACAAATAAAACAGCATTTGGTCAAACTCTCATTTTTCCTTAGGTCATAATTTCGAATCATATTTGGACAATGTTCTTTCAAGTTAACTTTGCAGAAATTTTGCTTTTCAGTTTGTTAGCAACAATACGTATGTGTGCGCGCATGCGTGTGTGTGTGTGTCTGTCTGTGTGTGCTTGTGTGTCTGTGTGTCTGTGTGTGTGTGTGTATTTAAGTGTGTGTTTCTCAGTATTTTTCAAAGGGAAATATCACTGTACATATTTGCAATATCCTCTCGGCATTCCTCTTTCCATCATAGTTTGCTTTGGTCTTAGACATGTTGTTTTAATAGATTAAAGAATTCTGCCTGACTTGTTCCTAACACTGACCCTGACACACTCTGAGAACTATATCATTGGCCATATCACCAACATAGTTACAATTATTTTTTGTGGGCAGTGGAGGAGTGGGGCTAGGAAATGGAGAAGTGAGCCAAAACAACACAGGGAATTATCGACGCAATCAGCCAACGTCAGAGACGAGGAGTTCCTTGGAGGGGATTCTGAAGGATAAAATTTGCATTTACTTAGAAAGACAAGGAATGATTAGGGATAGTCAATATGGATTTGTGTGATGGAAATCCTGTCTAATTAATGTGATTGAGTATTATCAAGAGATGACAAAGAAGATTGAAGAAGACACTGTGGTATAAATTGTTTACACAGACTTCAGCAAGGCATTTAATAAGGTTCCCCATCGTAGACAGATTACTAAAATTAGGTTATATGTAATCTAGGAAAAGCTAACCAATTGGATACAAAATTGGATTGAAGGTAATGGATTGTTTTCCAGACTGAAGACCTGTGGCCAGCGGTGTTCTGAAAGGATCAGTGCTAAGCTCACTGCTTTTCATCACGGATATAAAAAACTTTGATGTGATTATCGGAGGCATGGTTAGTAAGTTTACAGATAACATCACCAAATTGGTTCAGTGGACAGTGAAGAAAATTATCTCAGAATATAACGGGATCCTTGACCATCAATGTGCCAAGGACTGGCAGATGGAGTTTAGTTTAGATATTTGTGCGGTTTTACATTTTGGTTAGTTAAAGCGGAGTAGTGCCCTGGGAAATGTTGCTTAACAAAGAGAACTACGGGTGAAGATTCATAGTTCCTTGAAAGTGGAGTTTCGGTCGGTACAGTGGTGAGGAATGTGGTTGACATGCTTGCCTTAATCGGTCAGAACATTGAGAATAGGAGTAGGGGTAGCGTGAGTGGCTTGTCCAGGACATAGGTGAGGCCACTTTAAGAAAACTGCGTACATATCAGTTGACTCTTTTAAAGGATGGATGTTGTTAAGCTTGAAAGGGTGCAGAAAAGATTTACAAAGATTTTCTGGAACCTGAGGGTTTGAGCTACAGGGAGATGATGAACAGGATGAGGCTTTTCCCCCTGGACTGTCAGAGACTGAATGGTGACATGACAGAGGTTTAAAAAAGTCCTGAGGGGCATGGATAGTCTGATTGGACAAGATCTTTTTCCCAGTGAAGGGGCGTCCAGAACTGGACGGCATAGTGTGAAGGTGACAGGGCAAAGACTTAGAAGGGACCTGAGGGGAAACCTTTTCATACAGAGGATGGTGGGTGTACTGTCAGAGAAAGTAGTGAAAGTGGGTACAATTACATGTTTACAATGTAACTGGAGAGGTACATAAATGGGAATGGATCATGTGATGTGGGCCAAATGCTGGCAAGTGGGACGAGATGTGATGAAGATGCCTGATCGGTATGGACAAATTGGACAATAGGATCTTTTTCCACGCTGTATGATTCTCTTATTCGCACAGCGGGATGAGGAAGAATTCTAAAAGGGCCATTTGAGTGGGAATTCTCTTCCACCGAAGGTTTGTGGTGCCTCTCTGATTACAAGTATTCACAGCTGAGTTAGTTAAAGATTTGACAGAGAAGTAAGTCACAGATAATGGGACACAGACAGGGCGATGAGGTTGAGACCACAATCTGATCAGCCACAATCTTAATGTTTGGTGGAGAAGACTCAAATTCTCTAATGACCCACTCCTGCTCCTCAGTCCCATGTTTCTGTGTTCCATTCAACCCCTCTAACCTGCTAGACAGGAGCAGTTAGAGTCCACTTATTGTTATAGCATGGTGCACAGAAATAGAGGAATCAGTTCGGTCCCTGGAGACTGTCGCACTCGGTTTGGGAGATTTGGAAAATGTATTTGGAAGACCCAGGCTGAAATTGGAAGAGGTTGCTCATTTCTCTTTACAAAACTTCCCCTCTCTGTATCTTGTGCTTCATTTGTTGATCATGTTGTAGACCCAGATTCACTGTGAATACAGCCCCCAAATCTCACCCAGTGATGGCTCACAAAGTCCACGGGTCTCCCTGATTGCAACATTCCATAAAAGACCTTCCAGGAAAATAACACCGACTAACTTTCCAATAACAGAATGGGAGAGCATCAGGAACAGGGGCAAGTCATTCACATCCCAAGCCTGCCTTGCCCTTCACTAAGATCAAGGCTGACCTGCTCCAAGTCTCAAATCTACTTAATGTCCAAGTATTATTGAGCACTTCCATAGAACACAGAACAAAGAATAGTATTGATTTGGAGATGTCGGTGTGCGACTGGGGTGTACAAAGTTAGAAATCACATAGCACCAGGTTATAGTCCAACAGGTTTAATTGGAAGCACACTAGCTTTTGGAGCATCGTTCCTTCATCAGGTGATAGTGGAGGGCTCGATCATAACACAGAATTTATAGCAAAAATTTACAGTATGATGTAACTGAAATTATACATTGAAAAATTGATTCTCTGTTAAGCCTTTCATCTGGTAGAATACCATGATAGTTTCACTTCTTTCATGTGTAAATCACAAAACCTTTTTTTTAAAAAAAGTTGCATTCTCAGGTGAGCTGTGAACAATGGTGATAGCAAAACAAAATGTTGAAGGTGTTGGCCCCCTGTGTTCTCTGACTATGCCATGATGTTTAAATTGATTCTAAGCTAAAAAGTGAGATAACGGAGTTTTACATGAATTCATGCAGATTTTCAGCTCAAGGTTCTACATGAATGCATGCAGTTAGGACATTCAGTCCTCGACGTTGTTTTGTTTGTCCTACTCTAACCTACATGCTTCTGTTCACTTTGTTCCATGTGCCTATCCAAGAGTCTCTTCAGTGTCCCTCACGTATTTGACTCTACTACCACTGATGGTAGTGCATTCAATACACCCACCACTCTCTGTGTAAAGAATCTACCTCTGATATCTCCCCTAAAACTTCCTCCAATTACCTTAAAATTATGCCACCTAGTGATAGACATTTCTGCCATGGGAAAATGTCTCTGGCTATTCACTCTCTATCTGCCTCTCATCATCTTGTACACCCCTATCAAGTCACCTCTCATCTATTTTTCCTCCAATGAGAAAAGCCCTCGCTCCCTCGCGGTTTCTTCATAAGACTTCTAGTCCAGGCAGCATCCTGGTAAATCTCCTCTTTACACTCTCAAAATCTTCACTATCCTTCCTATAATGAGGAGACCAGAACTGAACACAATATTCCCTGTGCGGTCTGAGCAGGGCTCTATCGAGCTGCAGCATAACCTCGCAGCTCTTAAACTCTACCCCCTGCAACTGAAAGCCAACATACCATACGCCTTCTTAACAACTCGATCAACTTGGGTGGCAGCTTTGAGGGATCTGTGGACACGGACGCCAGGATCCCTCTGTTTCTCCACACTGCCAAGAATCCTGCCTTTAACCATGTATTCTGCATTCACATTCTAGCTTGCAAAGTGAATTACTTCAGTTTGAACTCCATGTGCCACTTCTCAGTCCAGCTCTGCATCCTATCGATGTCCCATTGCAACCTACAATAGCCCTACACATTCTGTACCACTCCAACCACCTTTGTGTCATCGGCAAACTTACTAGCCAACTCTTCAACACCCACATCCAAGTCATTTTTGAAAATAACAGAGAGCAGAGGTCACTGAACTGATCCGAGCGGGACACTACTGGTCCCTTTCAGTGATCTAGCTGCCCTAACTCTCTGTGTAAGAGAGTTCCTGACATTCACTACCCTCTGTTTGAAGAAAACCTTCTCTGCTTCTGCACCATGACTTATTGATATGAACAAACGAGGTAACGCAGGGGCTCAGGTAAGAGAGACTGACCCTGAACATAAGGCAGTATTTGACTGAGGATGACATCAAGGAACCTGAACAAAATCACACTTACTGAGAATTAATTATGACCTCTACACTGCTTGAAGTCTTTCACGGCACAAGGGAACGTGATTATCATTGGTGGGCATCAATCATCTCAGCCGTGGGGCACATCTGCAGGAGATCCTCAGCGTAGCTTCCTCAGCTCAGGCATCTCCAGTTTGTCATCTTAGAATCCCTACAGTGTGGAAGGAGGCTATTCAGCCCATTGAGTCCAAACGGAGCAGATTAGATTCCCTACAGTGTGGAAACAGGCACTTTGGCCCAACCAGTCCACACCGACCCTCCGAAGAGTAACCCACCCAAACACATTTCCGTCTGACTAATGCACCTAACATGATGGACAATTTAGTATGGCCAATTCACCCTGCGTGCACATATTCGGACTGTGAGAGGAAACCGGAGCACCCGAAGGAAACTCATGCAGACAAGTGGGGAATGTGCAAACTCCACACAGACAGTTGCCCAAGGCTGGAATCGAACCTGGGACCCTGTGCTGTGAGGCAGCAGTGTAAGCTCCAGCTTCACCGTGCCAGCAGAAGAGGGGGCATTCACTGAAGTCTACAAAATTTTCAGGACAGGTTGTCCCTCTTCAGCTCTTGAAACAATCTGTGACCATTTATAGCAAGACTCGAACAACATTCAAGAGCGTGTTGTTAAAGTCTGGGTAACATTATGTAACAGCACAGTACATTTCCACAGTAAAAGGACAGGTTCATTCAGCAGCTCAATCAGGTTTCACGAGAATGTGGGAAGGCCATTCATCCCATCAAAACTACTGGGCAAAAGAAGGATAGCCCTTTCAGCCCCTCCTGCCTGTTGCACAGCAAGGTGCGAGTCTGCTCTCTCCCACATGTCACGTACATGGGATCAGAAAGAACCATTTCACACCCGGAGTCACTTACAAAGGATCAGGAAGAGGTATTCAGCTTGTCAAGACACTAACGCAGGAACAGGAAAGTGTCAGAGATGCTCCAACATCACAAACAAATGGAGCAGGGGCTACACAGGCAGACTGCTCCAAATTGATCCACATGCCTTAATTACTCATGGTATATATGTGTTACTTTAACATGGGTTTCTGGCAGTCGGAATGAAGCCAACATTTTTTAGCCATTCTCCAAGTTATCTTCCATCTCCAAGAAGGCAGACCCATGGTCTCCGTGGAGTCAGAAACCGGTGCGGGAATAACTAACTGTTTCAGATTGATGGTACTTTGGCTGCTGACAGGATTGTGTACATATTGACACTCAATGCAGTGTCACACAGTAACTGTGCATTAAAGTGTTCAGAGTTCATTCAGAGCCTGTACCTCGCTCTCAATTGACGTGAGGGTTCTGCAGATGCATGTAAACTGTCGTGAATTAAACATTCAATGAAAAGTATGACATTGTCACCCCATTCAGTTGTTTGGGACATAATGAGTTGCTGTCCATACCCATCAAGCTTCAACTTCTTATTCTCTCACAGCGCTACAGATTAAGCACATCGTTACTGCACTCTCTCCTCATGGTAACATCATGCTAGTATTTCGTCTGGTCAAACTCCCGTGCACTCTCTCAGTGACAAAGGGATCATTGATTATAAAGCACACCAAACCTTTACACATAGCACCAAATACTTTCTCAACAAAACACGATCATTGGGAAAGATATTCTAATTTTGGTACTTCAATCATTTTGCATGAAGAACCACATATCATTTACTTCCTGCCCATGTATGAATTCTGTCAGTGACTTATGACCAAGGACATCCAGGTCTTTTTCAACAAAAGCACTCGCCAACCTCCCTACCATTTAATAAATATAAATATACATTTGTTGTTCACATCTGAATAATTGTTATACCTTGTCTCCATCCTGTTTTAAATATTTAAGTTGACAATTGCTGCTGTCCAGTCTGCAGGATCCTTTCCAGAATCTAATTAGCTTTGGAGAATAATCAGTAATTCTTTCACTAGTTTGTTCCCATCTCAATCACTCTGAGATGTAACTCATCAGATGCAGCAACTTATGAAACTTCAATTCAATTAGATTTTCAATAACATACACTTCATTAATTCTGATTTCCTGCAGTTTCCAATTTTTACCAGTCCCTCTGTTCCCTAATATTTGTGGAAAGTAGTTTCTGTACCTTCCCCTGTGGAGATGGAACCAATGCATTCCTCTCAGCAGGCAGATGGTTTCAGTCAACTCGTGAATATATTGGAGGACTGCACTTCAGAGATGGTGGATATATTACCCACTGCTGCCTGAAAAGTTCCAGAATCAATCCAGTTTAATTCATCGTGAGTGTCAGCGCAGTCCTGCTACTGGTGTGAGAACACAGGTTATACTGAAGGAGGGGATACAGCTCAGTGATCACCTCAATTTTGAGACAAGCTGGTTTTACACTTTACACCTGAATGGCTGCAGCTTAGACAAATTTTCCTGGAAATCCCAGAGAGGAAAATATAATGCCTCACTCCTCCCTGTTTGTACAGCTTCCCTTCTTTGTAGTCTCAGCCTCATTTGTTTAATATGGACCCAGACACACTGTAAATGCAGTATCCAGAGTGGGGTTCCCAAACCACCGAGGCTCCATGAATGAACCCAGTATCTGACATCACTATCCTGAGAACACCATCCACAGAGACTCCACTGACTTTCCAGATGACAGCAGCAAGTGAATTCCCCACACCGACAATGCATCCATTCACTACTGAAAATGCCTCGGTCTCCTCAGTTTCTCTAGGAGACAGTGAGGAACGCAGATACTGGAGATCAGAGCTGAAAAATGTATTGCTGGAAAAGCACAGCAGGTCAGGAGGCATCCAAAGATCTGGAGAATCGACGTTTCGGGCATGAGCCCTTCTTCAGGAATGAGGAGGAAGAGCACCTCATCTTCCGCCTACGAACCCTCCAACCACAAAGGATGAATTCAGATGTCTCCAGCTTCCTCATTTCCACTCCCCCCACATTGTCTCAATGCCAATCCTCGTACCCAGCACCATCTTCCTGACCTGCAATTTTCTTCCTGACCTCTCCGCCCTAACTCCCACTCCGGCCTATCACCCTCACTTTAACCTCTTTCCACCTATCGCATTTCCAACGCCCCTACCCTAAGTCCCTCCTCCCTACCTTTTATCTTAGCCTGCTTGGCACACTTTCCTCATTCCTGAAGAAGGGCATGCCCGAAATATCGATTCTCCTGATCTTTGGATGCTGCCTGACCTGCTGTGCTTTTCCAGCAATACATTTTTTAGCTCCTCGGTTTCTTTTCCTGGCTGAGAAAGCTCTTACATCTCCACACAGTCGCACAGTAACAGTTCCTATCTCCAAATAAACAGTTGACCATGGAACATTACGTTTCTCTATATCTCAGCGACTATAAGTATTGCTGATGGAGTTGATCACCACACTCAGAGACAAGAGATAGAGGGAAAATAACTCACGGTAAGCAGGGAGATCCCATAATAAATATGATATTCAGGAATATGTGAAAAGGGGAAATGGTAGAGTAACTTCCCATTCTGTTTTCCATCCAGTCATTCATCAGCAATCCTTTTGCTTGCTTTTCCTTTCTCTCGCTCTCTCTCTCTCTCTCCATCTCTCTCTCTTTCTCTCTCACTTTCTCTCTCTTGAAGTACATCACCCACTCAACACAAACCTCCCGCTCACCCTTCCATCCATCCGTGATATAATAATATTATTTCTCAGCTCCATTCAGTTTTGATAGGTTCACTGAACTCGAAACATGATTTTTTTTTCCGACCGACTGCCATACCTGCTGAGATTCTCCAAAATTCTTTCAGACGGTGGACAATTTTATTTCAGATCGCCAGGATCCGCATTTCCTTGGTTATTTCACCTTTAATGTTGTTGTTTCGCGGGATGCCAGCATCACTGGTAAGGGCAGTATTTATTGTCCATCCTAACTGCCCTTGACCACGCGGCCATTTGTCAAGGCAATATGGAGGCAACTAAATTGTTGTGGATCTGAGGTGACACTTAGTTCAGACAGGTCAAACATATTAGGCTTCTTTACCAAAGGTTATCAATAAAATAAGAAAAGAAATCCCAGTGGTTTATGCTTGCCATGAGTGAAATTAGGTTTCATTCCAATTTTTTATATTTGAATTTAACTTTAGTTATCGGCTGTGGTAGGATTTCAGACAATGATTTTAAAGTCATGACTTGTGCCTCTGAAGTACACAGTTAGTGACATTATTACTCTGTTTAAGAGTCCCTGTTGTGAAGTAACTGTAGAGACAAGAACAAGTTTGTGGTCAATCTATTTGTAACTGGAAGAGAGGTCAAAAGAGAACTGGAGACATAAAATCTGTTGTTAACGAAGGGGTAGGTGATGGCGAAGTCAGCAACAGAACTCAGGCAGAGCTGGAAATTGGGGATATTATGAAGGGGGTGTCAGCAGGCTTGATCACACAGACAGAATATGGAGATATAAAACCATTCACAGTAAAAAGGAAGCTCAAGGTTCCGAACAGTCTTATTCCTTCTCAGATGTTTATGAGTAAGTAGTTTAGAAATGCATAAGATGGAAGTGGGGTTTGTGACTGAAAGTTTATGAATTTGTTAAATATAATCAACCAGAATACCAATAACATTCAGCCTCATTTATAGAATTGACAGAGATAGACTTAACAGGAACACCAACAATAGCGAGGATGGGATAGTACCCAGCTTGAATAATCATCAGTATGGCTCGTATCCGCAACTCTAACCGTGGCCAAAACCGAGAAAGACAGTCAAGACCCCAGGATAAACTCCTGTCCATTGTTGCAACGTTCATGTCTAATGATCCCAGATTCGGATCCATTGTTGGAACATTCTAGTCTAATATTCTCAAATTAAATCCATTGTTGGACCATTCTAATGTTCTCAGATTCTGATTTCTCTCTCTTCCTCTGTAGCTGCTGATCCCAATCTTGTTGAGGGTGACGCTGCGCCGAATACTATGGCATAATATGTTGAAAGAAGTCCCTAATTATGGAAGAGGGAAATCCTCCAGTGACCCAGGTGGGTCCAGAAAGACTGATATTAATCACAGTCACTGAACAAACAGCTCCAGTTAACCCATTTCACGGCAACTCTGATATATCACTATAATTGGTGTGTGTGGGATTTTGATATCGATGATTATTGGGCTCATGGCACATCTCCAGTTGTAAACATCGAGGTGAGAGAGAGACATAATTCTTTCTCTTCACAAGCTCGATTATTCTTCTGTGTTTTGGCAATATAGGAATTGCTGGGCTCCCGAGGCCGTCTGTGTCTGATCACCAGGCCCGTTGCATCTTTTTGTTTTATTTATTTATGTTTAACTTTGACTTTTGTCTGTTCAGCATTTAACGGCTTAGGTGGGTTTAGGCATTTTTGAGAGACACCTACAGAGCCATAGACGGTGTAGATACAGTCCATTCCTTGTGTTCTTGCAGCCACGGCCTGGTCCTGTGAAGTGATGGTCAAACTCTCACAGAACCAGGACTCCTAATTTTACCTTTCACCAGTTATTGCTGGTGTCTCAGCAGGGTTGGAAGGCAGGAAATCTCTCCTGGGTGCTACACACTCTCTCTGTGATTTCTCTCCGAACTGTCTTTGAATGTTCTTTCCTCCTGGATTGGAGAACTGCATGTCAGACAATCTGTTTCTTGCATTTGTTTTTTGACCTTTGTGTGCTAATTGGATGATACCATATTGGAGCAGTTAGTGTATAGTAGTTAAAAAAACTATTATTCTGCTCTGTTTTCGAACAGAATTAAGTTATTGCAAGTTCTTCTTCCTTTTGTTGTATTTTACCGAGAGTCTTCGAATAAATTGTGTTTTGCTTAATGTCAAATATTTTGACCAAGTCAATTCTATCTCAAACACAGCACCTTACATTTATCAGCGGAATGGGCAGAGCTGGAGGAGTGATAATCATGTCAAGAATTATATCGGTTACCCAATCCACCTCTCAGAACCAGCCTAGAAACGTATAAGCCCAGATGAGGTACCTCCTCAACATGAAGCGCTGCGTAGACCAGGCGAGTGTACTGCTCAGCAATCCGTTCAGAATCTAACACTGTTTAGAGCTCACAAGTTTACTACTTATGTGTCCAACAGTGCACTGATCTATAAATTTGTACTAAAAGATCTGTTCAACACAGGGCGCTGTGCAGAACACACAAAGGCGTTGTTCTATACACACGGACTGGATATCTGTGCAGCATGGGGAGCTGTGCAGTGAATAGCAGTGAATTTATCTTTTAATGTGGAGCAGTTACCTTCTCAGCATATGCAGCTGTGTGCACCAATCGCTGCATTGCTGTGTAACACTGTGTTAGATCATTGCCCAGCGTGGGGAAACTTGCAGCTCATGCTGGAAGCGACAGGATGTGCAGCACCTCTCCATTTACAGCTCCATATCTCCATTGTGGCATGACACAGGAGTGCTGTGGGTGTGAAACTCATTGCCAGAGAGAGATGGTGGGGGAATCAGTTTAAATACCAACAAATGGGAGGAACTTGGTTAAAAACGAGAGGGAGATTAAGAGAGAATTTCAGAGAATAATCTGATGGTCAGTTTAAAAATTGTGAAATGAGAATATTTCCATAGCGTCTTGCAATATAAGCCACTGTTTCTAGGAATGATGGGTGAGCAGGATATTTGTGTTAGTTATGATAATTGAGAATTTTGGATAAGCATTTGTCCTGCAGCGTTGTAACTGGGAGTAGGATCAGCAGAGTTTTCGACTCACTGGGCTGAATCGTACAATAATTTGTCTCAGTGCCATTTTCATTGAATGTGACAGAAGGAATATCTACACGAGGCAGAGCTAGTTTCCTGGTGTTATCTTATCGAACTCACCTCATTAACTAACCACCCTACCTCATGGTGTTCCTCTCATTCAACGCCAACACGATTTTCCCACCCATTAGGGCTGGAGGCTCTCAACATCGCCCGGATGCCCCTGGATATTCAGTGATCCCTGGTACTGCTGCCATCATGAAAAGGCCAGTGGGCACACGGTTGAGTTTTCTCAGTTTGGAGCTGCCCTGCACAGTTTACCTGAGCATGGCAGATAAAGAGAAATTACACCACAGCTTGACGACAGAGGCACAGAGGTCATGGTGAATGGTCTAGTACAGAGGGGGACCATTCTCTTCCCAGACCATGGTCTGAGCACACCACCCAGCTCAGTGCAGTATCTGTGGTCCGAAGAAAAGTCCAGCAATACAGGAAAAGCATCAATAATCTTCCCCGTTCTGTCAGGATAAGGGTCAACGTATTCTCTCTACTCTCTCACACTCATTGCATATCTTTTAGTGCCTTCCCCAGAATAAAGCTCCATTACTCTTACCACTGCAATACAGCACCTTCTCTCTCTCTCTCTCTCTCTCTCTCTCTCTCTCTCTCTCTCTCTCTCTCTCTCTCTCTCTCTCTCTCTCTCTCTCTCTCTCACACCTACGCAATACCCCCACATGGTTAGTAAATGTTCTTATGAGTGCAGTTTCTAGAATTCTCTGGTTGATGTCATTCTTACAATGTTCCAGATAATTTTCAAAATAATTCAATTTCAGCAAAATGTTCATTCCCCGGTATGTAACCCATCAGAGGAAGGAGCAGAGTTTTACTTTTATTTTAAATCACTCAGGTTGAAAATGCATCATGGGGCCATTAATACTCTCAACTACGCTCCACTATTTAGGCAAAGGAAGCACCTAAACACTTTAAGACTCACTCTCTTCTTGAAGAGAGGCGCCACTTTGGAGTTTCGCCAGTTTCACTGGAACACTCCTGTAATCCCGAGAGTTATGGAATATTTCACACAGTGCCACCAGTCACTCTGTAACCACTTCTATCAAAACAAGCTATGAATTGCTGATGAGCTGTTTACCTTTGTTCTTTTCTGTTTGAGAAAAGCCTTGTTCATTTTGTGAGAGACTATGCAAAACTTTCATCTGACTTCAATTTTGTTTATAATATTGAAACTCTTTGTGCCTTCCCCTGCGAGGAACAATGTAAAATAATGTTTTAACTTATCTGCATGTTCCCTGAAATCAGTTCCCCAGTCACATCCTACAGGTGTCACACATAATCTTTCCTGCCTTCCTTCCAAGGGTCACACACACTTCATGAATGTTTTTTTATTCGATATGGGAAAACTCTTGCGGTTAGTTTCTTTTCATATTTCTTGCCAGTTTTGAAATGTTTTTTCTTTGTATTTTGTTTTATACAATCTGCTTCTTGTTCCAAAAGTAAACTTCCCAAATGTGGCCAATGCTCGAGCTCAACAATCTGAATTCTTTAGTTTGTGATTGATGAGCATACTTCACAGCATTTGGGCATCATGGATGGGTCATCTTCACATCTTCATATCATCTTCTTTTTCACCAGAGCCAAACATTACTGAGAGTTATTAATCAGTACCTGCTTCAATGTTCCCACACCCCTCCCCCCCCACACCCACCCCGCCACACACATATCTGCTGACCTTCATCTGTGTCTATTTTCACACTCCGTATTTGACCAGATATATGACATGTATCTGCATTTGAAATGCCTGGCTCTTTTCAGTCATTCGGGGGGAACCTACGTATGTGGCTGAACACATGATCAACTGAAGGTGACTCCATTCTCCCAGTTTCGCTGGCTCTGTCATTTCTGTTCGATGATGTCACATTCCAGTGGGAAGCTTCCTACATGTCATCCTTTTCTCTCAAACGAGAAATCCCCTAAATCTGATGGACTGAGTTTTCAGCTGTGTCTGGCCCATCTCCCTCACTTCTGCCCTCACTCCGTCCTTTCTCCCCAGAACAATGATTGATCTTCCCTTGTCCACACTTCCTTCTGCACTAGAATCTGCATTCACACAATCATCCTCCGCCACTTCCACCACCTCCAGCAGGACAGCACCAGCAAACACATCTTCCCCTCCTGTCCACTGTCAGAAATTCACAGGGACCATTCCTTCTGTGGCAAGCTCCATTACCTCGAACAGTTCCCCACTCCCCCATGGCACCTTCCAATGTAAAGCTGCAACTTTTGCCCATTTATCTCTTCCCTCTTCACTGTCCAAGTCTCTAAACACACCATTCAAGTGAAGCAGCATTTCACTTGTACGCTTTCAATCCAATCTCCTGTCATTGCTGCTGACAATGCAGTCTCCTTTACATTCCTGAGCTAAACAGAAACTGATTTGATGAACATCTCCACTCTATCTGTAGGAATGACACTGACATTCTGATCGCTCCCCATTTCAAGAACCTACATTGCTCTCAAGATAATGAGAATTATTTAATATCTTAACTTCCAGAAGGCCTCTGACATGGTACCCCACAGGAGGCTGCACAGTAAGACAAGGACCTATGGTTCTCAGAGGACAGGTACTAGCATGGATAAAAAATTGCCTCACTTACAGGATGCAGAGTGAGGATAAAATTGTCTCTCTCAGGATGGCAGCCGGTGATTAGTAGTGTTCCACAAGTGTCATTGTTGTGACCAAAACATTTTACTTTATAGGTTAACGATCTGAGTGGCGGGACAGAAGGCATTCTGGCTACGTTTGCAGATGAAGCAAAGATAGGTGAAGATGCATGTAATAGTGAGGAGGCAGGGAGTCTGCAGAAAGAATTCAACAGTTTAGGAGAGTGGGAAAAGGAGTAGCAGATGGAATACAATGTGGGGCACTGTGAGGTCATGCACTTTGGTATGAAGAATACAGGCATGGACTATTTACTAAATGGGAAAAAAATCAGAAATCTGAGGAACAAAGGGACTTGGGATTCCAAGCGCAGGATTCGCCTTCTATACACTTGCAGGTTGAGTCAGTAGTTAAGAAGGCAGATTCAATGTTGTCATTCATCTCGAGAGGAGTAGGATATAATGGTAGGGATTCTGGGGCTTTCTAAGGCTCTGGTCAGACCACATTTCCAGTATTTTGTGCCTCATACCTCAGGAAGGATGTATTAGCCTTGGTGTGTGTCAAGAGAAGGTTCACCAGAAATGAAAAACTTAACACATGAGGAACGTTGGAGAACTCTGGGTTTATACTCGATGGAGATTAGAAGGATGGGTTGGGGGTGGGGGTAATATTGAAATTTACAGAATACTGAATGACCTGGATACAGACAAAATTGGGAGCACGTTGGCACTGGCAGGAGGACACAGGCTTAGAGCAAAGGGAAAACCCATTAGAATAAAGATAAGATGAAACGTCTTTAGACAGAGAGTGGTGAAATTGTGGAATTCCTTACTACAGAATGCTGTGGAAACCAAATTATTTGGCACCAACGATATAGCCAGAAAAGGGACTGAGGATCTGAAAAGTGACTACAGAGAGTTAGTTTGGAAGCTGAAGGGCAGGACGAGTAGAGTAGTGATCTCAGGTTTGCGACCAGTGCCACGAGCTAGTTAGATGAGGAACAGTCAGCGAATGCAGATTTACACGTGGCTGCGGGGCTGGTGCAGGAGGGAGGGCTTCAGATACCTAGACCATCGGGATACCTTCTGGGTAAGGTGGGACCTGCACATGAAGGACGGGTTGCACCTGAACTGGAGGAGCACAAATGGCCTGTTTGGGAGGTTTGCTCGTGTGATTCTGGCGTGTTTAAAACGCTTTTGGCAGGGGGTAGGAATAAGACCACATGTCTGAGAGGGGGTTAGTTGCAGATGGGACAGTAACAGGATATATTGAATCTATCAGGAAGGTTTCTCACGCTATGAAACAAAGGGATCAGTTAAAGTGCATCTGCTTTAATGCAAGGAATGTCTGATCTAAGAGTGACAAACTTAGATTATGGATCAGTACTTTAATTGCCCGAAATGTTTGATGAAGGGGTAAATGTAGGGGAATGGTTCTGGGTGGGTTGTTCTGTGGAGGGTTGGTGTGGACTTGTTGGGCCGAAGGGCCTGTTTCCACACTGTAAGTAATCTAATCTTATCTAAAAAAGAACAGGGTGGTTAAAAATGAGGAGAGGGTGTAACATTGCTAATCAGAGCGTCCATCACAGCTACAGAAATGAAGGTTGTTGAGGAAGGTTTGTCTACTGAGTCAGTATGGGTGGAAGTTAGGAACAGCAAGGGAACAGCCGCCGGATTTGGGGGTTTTCTACAGACCATCTAATAGCAGAAGAGAGATTGAAGATCTCATAGGCGGGCAGATTCCAGAAAAATGCAAAAGTAGCAGGTTTAATGTTATGGGCGATTTCAACTTTTCCAATATCGACTGGAACCTCCTAAGTGCAGATGGTGTGGATGAAGCCGTTTTTGTCAGGTGTGTTCAAGATGGTTTCCTTGCTCAGTATGGAGACAGACCGACAAGGGGAGAGGCCATTTTGGATTTGGTGTTCGGCAACGAATTAGGACAGGTGTCAGAACTCACGGTGGGAGATCACTTTGTTGAAAGTGATCACAACTGCCTCACATGGAGCATAGTCTGGGAGAGTGAAAGGAGCAGTTTCCCAAGGAAGATATTTAATTAGGGAAAAGGAAATTATGATGCTATCAGACAGGAGTTGGGAAGTACAGACTGGGAGCAATTGTTCCACAGAAAGGGCACAGCAGGCATGTGGAGACTGCTGAAGGAGCAGTTGTTGCGAGTGATACACAAATTTGTTCCTCTGAGACAGGAAAGAAGGGGTAAGATTAAGGAACCTTGGATGACGAGAACAGAGGAACTTCTCGTCAAAACGAAGCAGGCAGTTTACGGAAGATGGAGGAAGCAAGAATCTAACACAGCTTTAGAGGATTACAGGCTTACTAGAAAGGAGCTCAGAAATGGGCCGAGGCGAGCCATGATGGGGCAAGAAAAAGGCTTGGCAAGAAGGATCAGGGAGAATCCAAAAGCATTTTTCTCATACGTGAGGAGTAAGGGAATAATTAGGGAGAAGGTAGGGCCGATCAGGGATAGAGTAGGGAACTTATGCGTGGAGTCTGAGCAGATAGGGGAAGTCCTAAATGAGTTTTTTGCTTCGATTTTCACCAGGGAAAGGGAACTTGCTGTAAATGAAAACTTAGAGGAGCTGGTCCAGATCAAGATTGATGAAATTGATGTAGTAGAAATTTTGGAAAACATTAAGATAGATTCGTCCCCAGGGCCAGATTTATCCTAGACAGCTCCGGGAAGCGAGAAAGGCATTTGCTAAGCTGCTGGTGAGGATATTTGAGTTGTACCGGAGGATTGGAAGGAGGCGAATTTTGTTCCTTATTTCAGGAAGGGTAATAGGGAAATCCCTGACAAGTCAATCTTATGTCTGCGCTCAGCAAAGTTTGGAAAAATTTCTGAGGGATAGGATTTATGACTATTTGGGAAAGCATTGTGTGATTAAAGATGGCCTTGTGAGGGGCAGGTCATGCCTCACAAATCTGATTAATTTCTTTGAGGAGGTGTCAAGACAGGTCGACGACGGTCGAGCAGTGGACGTGGTGCATGTGAACTTCAGCAAGGCATTTGATAGGGTTCCCCTTGGAAGGCTCATTCATAAAGTCAGGAAGTATGGGATACAGGGAGATTTGGTTATCTGGATTCAGAATTGGCTGGCTTGCAGAAGGCAGACAGTGGTTGTACATGGAAAATATACTGCTTGGAGGACAGTGTTGAGAGGGATCCCACAGGGCTATGTCCTTTGGCCTCTGCTCTTTTTAATATTTATAAATGACTTGGATGAGGAGGTTATGGGGTGGGTTAGTAAATTTGCTTATGACACAAAGATTGGAGGCGTCGTCGATAGTATAGAGGGCTACTGTAGGCTGCAGCGTGACATAGACAGGATGCAGAGCTGGGCTGAGAAATGGCAGATGGAGTTCAAACTGTGTAAATGCGAAGTGATTCATTTTGGAAGGTCAAATTCGAATCCTGAATATAGCATTAAATACAGGATTCTTGGCAGTGTGGAGGAACAGAGGGATATGCGTGCGCAAGTGCATTGATCCCTCAAAGATGCCACGCAAGTGGATAGGGTGTCAAGAAAGCATATGCTGTTTTGGTTTTCATTAACAGGGGGATTGAGCTTAAGAGCCGCAAAGTTTTTTTTCTGCAGCTCTACAAGTCCCTGGTGAGACCACACTTGGAATATTGTGTCCAGTTGTGGACCCCCTACTATAGGAAAGATACAGGGGCTTTAGAGAGGGTGCAAAGAAAGTTTACCAGGATGCTGCCTGGGCTGGACGGCTTGCTTCATGAAGAAAGGTTGAACAAGCTTGGACCTTTCTCTCTGGAGACAAAGAGGAGAGAGGAGATCTGATCGAGGTTTACAAAATAATGAGAGGAATAGATAGAGTCAATACCCAGAGACTTTTCCCCAGGGTAGGATTGACTAGTACGATAAGTCATAGTTTGAAGATATTAGGAGGAAGGTAAAAGGGAGACGTCAGAGGTTGGTTCTTTATGCAGAGAGTTGTGAAAGCATGGAATGCATTGCCAGGTCTGTTGGTGGATGCAAAGTCATTGGGGACATTTAAGCGACTGATGAACCTGCACCTGAATAGCAGTGAGTTGAGGGGTGCAAAGGTTAAATTACTATATTTTATATTAAGATTAAATCTCAGGACAACATCATGGCCCAAAGGGCCTATTCTGTGCTGTCCTGTTCTACGTTCTATTTAGTATAGTTAAAAGAGACTCAGATAAGTTCTTGATTGACAAGGAGATCAAAGATAACTGAGAGGAAGCAGGGAAATGGGGTTGAAGATCTATAATTCGTGATCGAATGCCGGAGCAGACTTGATGGTCCGAATGGCTTCATTTCTGCTCGTATAGTGTTGTGGTCTTATAATATTTCGGTCCTGGATGGCACGGTGTCTCAGTGGTTTGCACTGGTGCATCATAGCATCAGGGAACTGGGTTCGATTTCCTCTGGGTGTTCTAGTTTCCTGCCACAGTTCAAAGTTGTGCAGGTTAGGTGAACTGGCCATGCTGATTTGCCGATTGTGTTCAGGGATGTTGATATTAGGTGCAATAGTCAATGGTCTACGTATAGTATTAGGGTAGAGAATGGGATTGGTTCGCATACTCTTTGGAGGGTCAGAATAGATCTGTTGTGCAGAAGGGCCTGTTTTCACACTGTAGGGATTCTAAGAAAATGCAGACTGCTGCAATGTTCCAATGAAGCACAACCCACGCTCGAGTAACACCTCACTTTACACTTTGGTACGTTACAGTCTGTAGGAGTTAATATTGAATTCCATAAATTCACAGCCTGAACCCACTATGGCTGTTCTCCATTTTCCGTACACTCTCCCTCCTGGGCTCCCTAAGTTCGTGTCGTGTTTATGTTCCATTCAACAGAGAAAATCAATTTCTAATACTTACACATTAATTTACACCCATTATATACCTGTGTCTCTTTCACCACAATTTCAAGCCCATTTGTCTTTCACACTGGGCCTCCAAACACTCTTTCCCACCTTTGCCAAGATACTAAAGCGCTCACTTTCCAATCCCTTACACATCTGAAGAAGATTTACACTGGACTTGAAACATTAACATTGTTTCCCTGTCTCTGCAGATGTTGCCAGACCCCTAAGTTCCTTCAAAAATGAAAAGTTACAAAACACATTTTCAGCAGAGCAAAGATCATTGGATACAGGAAATCTGAAACAAAAACAAAAATTGTTGGACTTACTGGGTGCTTTGAGGAACAGTCACAGAACCCGAAAGATGAACTCTGCTTTCACTCCACAGATGCTGTCAGACTGGTCAGTGTCTTCAGCACTTTCTGTTTTTGAATAAGTTTCAAAGATGTGTGTCAAAGCTGCTCACACGCCCTGGCCCACATGGAGAGCCATACACCGGGAAGTGAATGATAATGCAACGTGTACAAATTCATTTGTTCTGAAACTCCATAAGGCTGTCATCACCGACACTACAGAGCTCTTAATCATGGTCATGGAGAGAAACAGCGGGAAACACATTTGCTTTAAAGAGAAGATGGCATTACTGGAGGGGAAAATATTCAGGTGAAAACGTTAAATGCTTTTGAGGAATGCGACAATTGGAGGCATGGCATCATGAAGATACCCAAACAGGATGAGAATTTTTAAAAAAGGAAGTGTTCCCACATGAGAAACTGGGAAACTGGGATAGAGCACTGTGTACAGGGTCGGGGGGGGGGGGGGGGGGAGGACGACCGTGCCCCATGCGAATGAGGACAGGCAGCAGAATTGTATTGCAGATAATGCATCTGAAACTGGGCATTCATGTGATGCTGTAAATCATAGCAGCTGTTGTAGCAGCAGCAGCAGTAGAATTATATTCAACCACAATATAATCTCTCAGCCTACCATTAACATGAAGCCAATCTCCGGTTCAGTGATGAGTGTGGGTGAACATGCCACGGTCAGAACCGTGTGTACGTAAACCTGATGACAACCCATTCAAGCGACCGCACTTACTGCTTAAATTAACAAACAGCAGAACTAACATCTGATAGAGATGACGCCATGACCACAAGACTGTGACCATTTCTTTTAAAACCAGCCATGAATTACTGCTGGCCTGCCTACTCTTACTCTTATCTGTTAGAAAATCCTTGTTCCTTTTGTTCGAGACGGTTCAAGAACTTCCCTCCTATTACCATTTTGTTTACATCATTGAAATACTTACTGTACCTTGCCCTGTGAGGAAAGATGTAAAACATGGGTGTAAATGATCTGTCTGCTCCCTGTAGCCAATTCTTCAGTCACACCCTCCAATTATCCTCAGTATACTTTCCTAATTAATTTCACCTAAGATCGCACACTCATCTTGAACTTTTTTTATATGCTCGGAAAAGATCGTGCTGCTTGTTTTAGTATTTCTTGCCAATTTACTCCATCTTGTCTATTCTCCCCTTTTCCTCGCTTTCTAGATTGATACAGCCATATAGCGCACAAACAGACCCTTTGGTCCAACTTGTCCATGCTGACCAGGTTTTCCAAACTAAACTAGTCCCATCTGATTGCATTTTGTCCATATGCCTCTAAACTTTTCCCATTCCTATGTTTGTCCAAATGAGTTTTAAATGTTGTAGCTGTACTTGCACTTCCCACTCTTCCTCTAACAGCTCATTCCACATACACACATCAGCCTCTGTGTGAAAGCATTGACCCTTCGACCATTTAAAATCTCCCCTCTTTCACCTTAAACCTACGCCTTCTATGGTTGAACTCCCCCATTCCGTGGGAAAGACCTTGGCTGGTCACTCTCTTCATACCTCTCATGATTTTATAAACGTCTACAATGTCACCCCTCAACCTCCTACATTCTATCTGACACTAACTTTACGAACAAGCATTTCAAGATAAAGCACTGCAAATTGGAAACAGTATTCAAATGACAGGTAAATAACATTCAGCCCAAGCTTCATACTGTGATTTATTTTTCTCCATGTTATAATACTAAGGCAGCAGGAAACTGTTACGAGTACCAGTAAGAGGTCAAACATCTGAATTGCTTTGTCCAAATGGGGTGATTATCTCTGCAGTGAAAGCGCATCACTGGCCTGTACCACAGAAGAAGGGGATTTTTTGTACCACACTGTCAGCGTGCAGTTGCCTTTAGCAGAGTGAGATGAAGGCTGAGTATAACATTTGAAATTTGGATCACAGTGTAAATTCAGTGTAAAAGGGGAGAGGTCTTTTCAATAAGGTTTACTCAAAGATGGAAACTTTCCGGAGTGAGATGTGAGTGGGAGGTGTAAAACAGCATGAATGGAGAGGCCGAGCCACACTGAGACCAGAGGCAAAGTGGCAGCACAAAACGCAGCTTGATGCTACTGCAGAGTAGGTAGACTTGATCAAAGAGTTTCAGGTGAAGTGGGGAGGGGCCATAATGTAAGAGAATGTTCTCTGTAATTTGAGAGGGAGAACCTGGAATCAGGAAGGGGACACGAGCAGGGAAGAGGATGGAACAGCAATGGCAGCAGTTTCTGGGGGGAATTCAGGAAGCACAGCTGAAATTCATACCCAGCATCTGCTTCTGGTCCGTGAAATAAACATCCTAAATCTGGCCCTCCACTCATGCTCATCCATAGTATCCTTGAGAGCCTTTGTCAACCATGGGTGCTTCATCTTCTTATTGAGTTCTTCTTTTGAACAGAAACAATAATTACTGAGCGGTTTGGGATATCTGCTTGAATGTCTGCTCACGTATACTCACTGGCCTTCCTTTGGGTCTATTTTCACATTCCGCTTCAGACCAGACGAGAGACAGAAATCCTCAAATTAGATGCCTGGTTCTTTTCTATCATTCAGAAGGAACTTCTGCCTGTGGCAATTCTCCAAGTTTCTCCATCTCTGTTGTTTCTGTTTGACGATGCCACATTCCTGTGAGCTGTGTCTAACGTGACCTCCTTTTCCATCAAACCAGAAATCCCCGAATTCTGGTGGACAGGGCCTTCAGCTATGACTGTCCCATCTCCCACAGTGTTGCCCTCAATCCGTCCCCTCCATCCCAGAATAATGATAGATTCCTCCTTGTCCACACTTCCTCCTGCACGAGAATCCGCATTCACATATTCATCCTACACCATTTCCTCCATCTCCAGCAGGACAGCATCATCAAACACATCTTCCCCTCCGATCCTCGGTCAGTATTTCACAGCGACCGTTCCCTCTGTGTCACCGTCCATCACCCCGAACGTTTCCCCACTCCTCCATTGCACCATCCCATGCAATTACAGAAGCTGCAACACTTGTCCATTCATCTCTTCCCTCCTCACTGTCCAATGCCCCAAACATAGCTTCCAGGTGAAGCAGCATTTCACTTGTAACCTTTCAATCTGATCTCCCGTCATTGCCGCTCATAATGCAGTCTCTTTATATTGGCGAGACCAAATAGAGATTGCTTTGAGGAACACACCCACTCTGTCTGTAGAAATAACCCTGACCTTCTCATTGCTTCCCATTTCAATAACTTACCTTGCTCTCATGCTGGCATTTCAGCCCTGGGCTGCTGCAATGTTCCAAGGCAGCACAACCCAAGCTCGAGTAACGCACTTTACACTTTCGTACGTTACAGCCTTTAGAAGTTAATGTACAATTTCATAATTTCACAGTCTGACCCCATTATAACTGTTCTAAAATTTCCGTACAATCTCCCTCCTGGCCTCCCTATGACCTTGTGTGGTTGTATCTTCTTTATCTTTCACTCAATAGAGAGAAACCCTTTTCCCTATTCACATCTTAATTTAAAGCTGTTTCACATGGTCTTCTCGTTCACCACTACTAAAAGCATGTTTATCTTTTGCCACACCCTCTTTTACCTGTAAACCTACTCCCCACATCTGTCAAGGTATTATAAAGCTCATTATCCAATCCTTTTTCAGTTCTGAAGAAGTGTCATACTGGACTTGAAAGGCTAACTCTGTTTCTCTGTCTCTGCAGATGATGCCAGACCTGTTGAGTTTCTCTAGAAATGAATAGGCTTAGAACAAGTTTTCAATTAAACAAATAACTATGGATACTGGAAATGAAAATGCATAAATTGCTGGAAAAAATGGGAGTTTTGGAGAATGTTCACTGGTCTTGAAAGATTAACTCTGCTTTCACACCACAAGATGCTGCCAGACCTGCTGAGTTCCATCAGCAATTTCAGTTTTTGAACAAGTTCCATCGACGTGTGTTAAAGCTGCTCAAATGCTCTGTCTCACACGGAATACACTGGGATGTAACCGATAATGCAAGGTGCACAAATTCCTTGATCTGAAACTACATAAATCTGGCATCACTGACACTGCAGAGCTCTTAATCTTGGTCAGGGAGAGAAACAGAGGGGAACACATTCACATCAAACACAGAAGATGGCATTGGGGGGAATGGAAAAGATTCAGATGCATATGTTAAGGGGTTTGAGTAAAGTAACAAATTGGAGGTGTGACACCAGAAAGAGACCCTCAGCACAATGAGAATAGGAAAATTGAAGTGTTACCACATCAGACACCAGGTTAAGACACTGAGTACAGGGCTGATGGGTGAATGGGTCTTGGTATAAACAGGGGGATAGTCAGTAGAATTAAATTGAACATATTGGAGCTCAAAGTGGGCATTCATGTGATGTGGTAGAATCACAGCTGCAGCAGAATTGTATTCAACTACAATCTGGAACATTTTCCCCAGGATAATCCCTCAGCCTACCATTAACATCAAGCTGATCTATGGTTCAGTGATGAGTGCGGGTGAACATGATAGGGTCGGAACCATGTGTACCTAAACCTGATGACAATCCATTAAAGCTACCGCACTTGACTGGTTACATTCGAAACAGCAGGACTAACATCTGATACAGAGGGCGAAATGATCCCAAGACTAACAGATCAGATCGAAGTTCTGCAGTGCTGCCACATCCAGACATAAATGTCGATGGACTATTAAACAACTCTCTGGAGGAGAGGACTCCATAAATATCACCAACCTAAATAACGGGACAGCCCTGTACATCAGTGTAAAAGACATGGTTGTATTATCTGCACCACCCTCAGCCAGAAGTGTTGAGTTGATGATCCACCTCACCCTCGCCATGCTGCCCGTAGAATCACCCGATGCCAGTCTATAATCGATCTGACTCACTGCATGTGACATGAAGAAACAGCTGAATGCAGTAAATACGACAAAGGCAATGGGTCCTGACCCCATTCCTGCAATAGGACTGAAGACTTATGCTGCACAACAAGCCATGTCCCTGGGGAAGCTGTTTCATTCCAGATCCAACTCTGACATCTCCCTAGCAATGTGGAAATTTACTCAGCTATGTCCAGTCCCATAACAAGGGAATAACTACTGTCTGACCATTTACCAAGCCCTGAATCCCATTGCAATAGCCACATTGGTGGGAGTTCTTTTTGACAGATCTGTAAAGTAGCACAGAAATAACCTGCTCAGTGTGGTTTCACATAGCTCCCCATGTGGAGATGGTGCTGTTGTAGAAATATCACTGGATTACTAATCGAGACCACGCTAATGTTCTGGAAGCTGGTGGACATTATAAATAATAAAATATCGAGATGTAAAACCTGGAGTCATTAACAGTGACCTTGAAGCCAATGTCGATTGTAAATGCCAATTTCCTTCCCCAATGTACTTTCAGGAATTGAATCTCGGGTGCTTTCCTGGTCTGGCCTAAAAGTGACTCCAGACACACAGATATATGAAAAACTCTTCAATGGTCTCGGAAACGGCCAAGCAACAAACTCTACTGTATCAACTGCTCTGAGGTCTTAAAGAATAAAACAACACCCAGCACCAGCCTCAGTATTGGAACGGGAAACACTATCTTATTGACCCTGCAGAGACCTCCTTCCTAACATCTAGGAGTTGGTGACAGCATTTACAGAGCTTTCCCACAGATTGCACAGAAACATCGGGAATGGAGGAGGTCATTCAACACACTGAGCACCCTCCATTCTAGTTCATGGTGAAAATCTCCTCAATTCAGTTTTCCCCACACAGTGTTCATATCCTTTAGTATGTTTAAACATCAGAACATATAAAATAGGAACTACTGTATTCCCTTTGGTGCATAAATTTTGATCCTCCATTCAATATACAGGCAGCTATCCAATAAG
This sequence comes from Chiloscyllium punctatum, assembly GCF_047496795.1. Lineage (NCBI taxonomy): Eukaryota > Metazoa > Chordata > Chondrichthyes > Orectolobiformes > Hemiscylliidae > Chiloscyllium > Chiloscyllium punctatum. The sequence continues at coordinate 222,469 of NW_027310000.1, read as the reverse complement.
GTGTGCTTATTAAACGCAATTTCGCTGCAACACAATTAGTGAATTGTGCCCCTTTCTTTATAAAGCGAGCTCCCGTTCACTGTTATGGGAGACCATCTCTGGCACCAGCTGAACAGCAAATCCCAGCCTCAGGATCCCTCTGTCTGCCAAATGCACCCTCAGTGTGTTCAGATAAAGCAGAAATGTAATCCGCTCTGCAAGCCTTGAAATTCAGCCTGAATGTGGGATTTGTAGTCTACATTTAGAAGGAAATTAATTTCAAACCGGGAGGGGAATACCTAGGAGAGAACTGGAATGCTGTTTCGGCATCACGTGGTCAGTCAGCTCGCGCGCTTTCTGGTGAAGATCTTGGTGAAACGTACAGTGCTGTAGTCAGTGTCTGTAGTGTTAAAGGGTGACATTTACTGCACTAACTCCTCACAATACACAGTTTAAATATTTATGCAGCCTGTGCTATTGTTTGTGTTAGGCTGACTATTATTTTTGTTTTGATTTTTACTGGTAATTTTGGGGGTCCGCACCGAAGTCTCTTTTTCCCATGGGCCCCATTATTGATATTGCACCGTTTTCTATAACACGGTGTTCCACGGGAATACAGTTGCCATATTATTGGATAACTGCCTGTAATTATTGCTGATTCTATACCTCCACAAACAAACTCCTGCACTGTCCTCATCCCTTCTGTGTCTTGAAATCTTTATTTATATTCAGTACCTTAGCTTTCATAACCTGATCAGGGAAATAATTCCCCAAGTTCACGAGTCTCTGAGTGCAGGCATTTAGTCTCATCTCAACGCACTTTGGCCTGGCTGTACCCAACACTGTGAGCCCGTGTTTTGGATATCCCACCCAGGGGAATTATCATCCCTGCTTCCAATCTGTCTCGCCATGTCAGAGTTTTATATAGTTCACCCATTTTCCTAAACCTCATGGAATACAGGCACAGTCGCCTCAAACCCTCTTCCCACAACAAGCCTGTCATCCCAGAGATCTGTCTGGTCATCCTTCGCTGCTCTCCCTCAATGTCAGGTTTGTCCTTTATTAGGTAAGGAGACCAAAATTGCACGCAATACTGCACAATGTTCAAGATGGGGTCTCACCAAGGCCCTGTATAGCTGCAGTAAGACACCCTTATTCCTGTACTCAAAACATCCTGAAATGAAGGTCAGCACACCATTCATTTTCAACAAAATGGTGTATTCCCATGACAGCTGAGCCTGCTCTAACCTGAGTAGGAATCTTACAGCAGGCTGGTCAAGTGTGGCTGCTGCTGTACATGGTCTTAGTGAGATCACTTCTGGAGTAATGTGCACAGATTTAATCTCCTCACTAAGAAAGGGTATTGGTATTAATTCAGATATTATTCCCTCAACTGAATTCTGCAATGAAGATGTTAATCATAGAATCCCTATAGCGTGGAAGCAGACCATTTGACCCATCGACTAAACGCTGATCCTCTGAAGGCCATACCATACAAACCCCACTCCCCAACCCATTTCCCAACCCAATCTCTGCAACCTAACATTTTCCATGCCTAATGCACCTAACTGGCACATCTTGGGACTTTGGGAGGAAACTGCAGTACCCGACAGGCACCCCTTGCAGGCACAGGGAGAATGTGCATAATCCACACAAACAATGACCCGAGACTGAAACTGAACCAGATCTCTGGTGCTGGGAGGCAACAGTGCTAACCACTGAGCTACATACTGTGGACCACGCAACCTGCCTGCTCAATTCAACATTCGAAATGTGGCATAACAGCAGGGAGATTCCATAAGTCTCCAAACTTGTCATTGTGCAACAGGATGAGGACAATGATATCTTAAGCAGCTTGGTCAGGAACAGGCGCAGGACATGTAAGACATCGAAGCTATAGTGTAGGAACACCAGGAGGACATTCAGCCCATCTTGTGTGTAAAGCAGGAACAGAATGAATCCAATCAGCCACCCATGCCCCTTACACAGCAATTGGAGCCGATCTTTCTCAGCCTCGTACCTATTTCACAGGAATTGAAACGGACTGTCGAGGTTATGGAAAGGGAAGAACTTAGAATAACCAACTTCAATCGGGAATGGAAAGGTATGAGCAAACGAGTGAAGACAAATTGTTCGAATCTGTTATTAAGGAATTAACAACAGGAGACTTTGAAAGTCAAACCACAACCCATCAAAGTCGACATGATTGTATTCAGGATAAATCATGCTTGAATGATTTTCCTAACTTTTTTTAAATTAAAAAGTGTGACAAACAAGTTGAATAACGGGGATCTGAAAGATGTATTATATCTGGACTTCAAGAAGGCAATGCTTGTCGAAAGATTAATATGCAAGAGAAGAGCACATGAGTTAGAACAATTTATTTGCTTGGAGAGAAAATTGGCTAAACAATCAAAAAACCATGATATGGAGGTGCTAGCTTTGGACTGGGTTGAGTAAGGTCAATAATCATATGGCACCAGGTTATAGTCTGACGGGTTAATTTGAAAACACAAGATTTCATTGTCCTGCTCCTTCGTCAGGTGTTAGAGAGAAAAGACCTTAGGCACAAAATTTAGAAGGAAAAGATGAAGGGACTGCACAACACATGCACATGAATTGATCACATCGAAGAGGCTGCTAAATCTTTCATGGGTTAGAATGGAGAAGCAGGTTTTGATTGATGAATATGCAAATCCAGAGTTCTTTCAAGTCCTGACTGGAGATACCTTCAGGTATTATCGATGTAAAGGAGGTGACCCCTCCAGTAAGACAACGTATTTTAGGCATTTGGTCTTGTTTGGAGTCTGTATGTGTCTTCACCTGGAATCAGACTAGGTTTACTTCCAAAGTAGTAGTCAATAAAATATCGTATTGACTGACTGTCTCCAAATTGTATTTTTTTTTGAAAAAATATAATGCATCTGGAAATACAAACCGGCAAAAGAAAATTCATCTGACAGATTAGATGTGTTTGTGTGTGTGTCTTTGCGCGCATGTGCGTGTGTGTGATTGAAAACAAGGTGGAGTGTCTGTGGGAGGGAGAGACAGTGTGTGTGTTTGTGAAACAGTGAGGGGGAGTATGTGTGTCTTTGGGAGGGTGAGAGAGGGTATGCATGTGTGTGAGAGGGGGAGAGTGTGTGTGCATGTGAGAGAGGGGGCATGTGTTTGTGTGCGGGGAGTAGAGGGTGAATTTGCATGGGTGTATTTAAAGGGGAGAGGGAAAGGATGTGTGTCTCCTCGTTAAAACACAGGCAGGTTTGGCAGATCCCTTTCCCCACATACACTCACTCTGTGGTTTCATAGCTCCCCGTCTCTGCAGCCTCTGCTCCATTTGTAGTTCATGTTGCAGACCCAGATTCTGTAACTACAGTCCCCATGCTCCATCCAGAGTTGGTTCACCAAATCCTCAGGTCTCCCTGAATGTCTGAGGCAGCTCACAGCACAACCTCCAGTAAACCATCTCCATCACCTCCACTAACCTTTCCATGACAGGAGGCAGTCAGATGCTCCTCAGCTCCTGTTCCTTGACAATAATACTCGAGGGGTTTCCTCATGGTATGGACTGCACAATCAACTTAGAGGGACAAACACAGGCCATCAGAGGTCAGGCACAGGCCAAGTTTCAAGGACGTGTCTCAAAGCTGCTGGAACCCCCTTTCCAACTTGGAGCAACAGCCCGCCACATACCATTACATTGTTTCTGAGCTTCACAATGCCAGCACTCGATACACTCGGGAGTGAAAAAAACAACACCAGGGAAAGGTACAGAAAAACAAATAATTAATTAACTGATAACATGTTGTGAAAATATGGATACGGAGACAGGGGAGTGGGAGTAACTGGAGAAGTGAGACAATGGTGGGTCCAATCACAAGAATGAGAGCGTTCAATAAAATTATTGCCAGATCAGTTGAAATGGTTAGTTACGTCAAATTGTGAATCTGCCTCACAGTTCCATCCAAGACACCATAAACTGTGGCAAGGGACTAGCCAGAATGGGGAGCTATGCACACCATGCTCGTCGACTACTCTATAAACTGGACTACCTGGACATGGGGACCATTGCAAACCTTTGCCAGTATATTGCTACTATACTTGGACTACAGAAATATCTTGCACGGGAAGATGTGTAACCCATGCAGTAAGTGACTGTAAATAGACTCCCACAAATGTATGGCTCAGTATCTCCACTGCTGAAATATGAAATAAGGGAGTGTGTGTGTGTGTGTGTGTGTCTGTGTGTGTTGGTGGCAGTAGATATGAAAATTATTATTTGAGAGAGAATAGACATAGAGGAAATCAGTTTAAATGTGAATACCTGACAGGGTTTTGTGTCATTAACCGAAGGAGACTGAGGACCGTGTCATAGACAGAGGTGAAGACGTGCTTGAGAATATTAAAGTAAAGGCATTGCCAGACCCAACAACAATATAAAGCAATCCGTACAGGAATGATGGGATTTTGGTTGCATTTAGATACAAGCCATGGAATACCGACTCAGATTTGGTTAAGCAACAGCAGATTATTGGCTTTATTAAGACTGTGTTTCATAGCTGAAGGTTCAAACAGCAGATGGGATGAACCAGTGAAGTATATTCTGCAGTTCTCAATAGTTAAAATTAGGAATGGTCAGGATATGGTGTCAGTAATCAGCTTGTGGCCAAAGGGATCACCGTAGTTGTGACTCGTCTGTTTCAGCCTCAGTTATTGGCCAGGGATGAGATGGAGTCAGTGGAAGGAAATGGAGTTTGCATCCAGAACAGAAGACAGTGACCTCCAAGCTTTCAATATTTAAATGGCAAGGCCAATGATGCAATGAATCCTAGTTCATACCAGAAAGTGCATAGGTCAACCAACAAGGCCCAGTACCAGAACTAAAGAAGGAGAGAAAGAATGCACAAGTTCACTGTTGTTTGATGTGGTTTGGAGCGTGAATACTTACAGAGTAAATGAAAAGAACATTAATACAGTCGCGCATGGTTAATGCAAATGATAAATCGACAGTGAAACTTACCAGGGACACCAACAATAGCCAGGATAGGATAATAAAAACATTGAATAATGTGAAGTACATATTTGATCCGGAATGATAACGGCCACCAAGAGTTTGTAGAAAACATCCAAACATAATAGGATAAACCCCTGTCCATTGTTGGAATTTTCCAATCTATTGTTCTCAGATTCTGATCCATTGTTGTAACATTCCAGTATAACATTCTCAGATTCTGATCCACTGTTGGAACTGTCCAGTCTAATGTTCTCAGTTTCTGATCTCTCCCTCTCTCTGGAGCAGCCGATCCCTGTTAGTGCTATCGGTGATGCTCCCGCCCATACTATGGGATAACATATTGAATCGAAACCCTTTTATCATTAAAAGATGGAAACTCTCCACTGGGATAATTAGAATCCATGGAGACTGACATTAGTCACAGTCACCAAACAAATAGGTTCAGTTAACCAGTTCCTTACATCATTTTACATAACACAATAAAAGGGAACATTTACTAGGTTTGGATGGAACGAATGAGAGTTGCTGAGGTATAGATCATAAATCTTTCAAATTTTTAAATCTGTCTTCCCTATATGAGGGAGTATTGTCAGAAAACTGCACTGTTGTATATGATTCACCCTGTTTATAAAAGGAGACAGGAATAAAATAACAGACTAGCTGCACAAAATGTTTGGTGGAGACGTTTCTAGATACCTTTGCGTAATGCTGCTCCAAGATTGAAATTCCATGTTCTCAAGTCCTTTCTTAACCTTGTGACATCATTCAGAGCATTCAAACTGCTGCTCAGGAACAGGGAGAAACAGGAGGCAGTCACTCAACTGCTCGATTCTGGGATACAGGGAAATCTGGAGGCTAGTGAGGCCCAGATTTATGTTCCCCATAAACAGGAGGAGGTGACTCACTACCCACCAGTCTGGGACACTGGGAGAGAAGAGGAATTGAACTAAAAGAAACATCTGAATAAGTTGCATGAGCGAGTCATTCAATCCTGCTCCAACATTCTTCAAAACCATGGCTGATCTGATTGTAATTCCCTCATTACATTTTACAGAGATTCCCCTGTCTGCAGCCTCTGCTCTATTTGTTGGTCATGTTGCAGATCCAGATGCTGGAACTACAGTCACCATGTTTCATCCAGTTTTGGATCACCACAGCCTCTGGTCTTCCTGAATTTCCACAGCAGCTTAAAACACAGCCTCCAGGAAACCATCCCCAGCATTTCCACGAACGTACAAAAACTAGAGTTAAGTCAAATGTTAGTCAAAGGCAAATGAGAAGCCTAGTCTGAATCACTAACAGTTGTGAGGATTCCTCATGTTACTGAGCACATGAGCAGCAGAGAGTGATTAACACAGGCATTCAATGAATAGGAACAGAGCAAGTTACAAAGGTGTGCCTCGAAACTGTTAAAACCCCGTTATCCAACATGGAGCACAGGGCAGGACACTGGGAAGTCAAAGAAAACGCAAGCAATGCTTTTTTGAACACTTTCTAAGCTTCTTAGTGTTGGAAGCTGATGCTCTTGTGAGCAACATTCAAGGGCAGGAAAAGATATAGGACAGTTATTTACATTGAAACTGGACAATTAAAACTAGATGTTGGGGAAGCAGTTTCAACACCAACAAATGGGAGGGATTTGGGAAATAGACAGAGGGAGAGAGACTCTGAGTCAGTGTTATGGAAGGATGTGTTTGCAGGTTTCAGAATGCTGAAATGAAGACATTTCGATCATATCTAGCAACATAGGTTATTATGTCCGGGAATGATGAATTAATACAATATTGGTGCAAGGTCAGATAGAGTCAGAGTCTCGGAGATGTACAGCACAGAATAAGAAGCTTCAGTCTAACTCGCCCATGCTGATGGGATATCCCAAATTAAACTAATTGCATTTGGCCAATGTCGATGTAAGCCCTTCCTCTTAATGTACCCATCCCAATATCATTTAGACGTTATAATTGCAAAAGCCTCCACCACCTCCTCTGGCAGCTCATTCCACACATGCAACATCCTCTGTGGGAAAAAGTTGATCCTTAAGTCATTTTTAAATCTTTTCCCTCTCATCGGAAATCCATGGCCTCTAGTTTTGGGGAAAAAAGCCCTTGGCTATGCACACTATATATGCCCCTCACGCTACAAGAATAAAATAACCCAATCATCAAAGTTGGTGAGAACGCAATCTACTCGCACTCTCCCTATCGCTCCAATCCTGGCAAAATCCTTGTAAATCTTTACTGACTCCCTTCATGTTTCACAATATATTTCCAAAAGGAAGGAGACGAGAATTGAATGCAGTACACCAAAAATAGCCAAAGTAATGTGCTGTACAGCAGCAACATGACCACCCAATTCATATAGTCAAAGCACTGGCCAATAAAGGCAAGCATACCAAATGCCTTCTTCACTATACTACCCAACTGTGACTCTACTTTCAAGAAACTATGAACCTGCATTCCAAGGTCTCTTTGTTCAGCAACACTCCCCAGGATGCTAGCATGAAGTGTACATGCCCTGCCCTGATTTGCATTTCCAAACTGCAGCACCTCCCATTTATCTAGATTAAAAACCACCTGCCAATTGTCAGCCCATCTGCCCGTCTGATCAAGATTCCATTATAACTGAGGTAAACCTCCTTTGCTGTCCACTCCACCATCATTTTGGGTTCCATCTGTAAACGTAGCAACTATTGTTGCAATGATCACATCCGAATGATTTCTGTGAATAGTAAAAACCAGTGTAGCCAGCACCAACCGTTGCAGCACACCAATGGTCACAACCCTCCTTTTCGAAAAACAATCCTTCACCACCACCCTCTGTCTCCTGCCTTCGGGCTAATTCTGTATACATATGGCTAGTTCTCCCTGTATTCCATATGAACGAAACTTGTCAACCAATCTACCATGCAGGAAGTTGGAAACTGCCTTACTGAAGTCCATACCAACAATATACACATCTGCCTCAATGAATCCTCTTAGTCACTTCTTCAAATATACTCAGTTAATTTAGTGAGACACGACTTTCCATGCTTCGATCCATGTGGCCTATCACTTATCAGTCCTTGCTTTTCAAAATTCATGCAAACCTTGTGCCTCATAATCCTTATCAACAGCTTGCCCTCCACTGAAGTCTGGCTCACTAGATTTTCCTTACCATCCTTCTTAAGTGTTGTCAATAATCGCACCAAGTTCGCAAGCCTCCGATCTTCTGGTACCTCATCTGTGACAATTGACGATACAAATAACCTTCTACAGCCACTTATGTTCTCCAATAGTTTCTCTAATGCTTACCTTCCCCTGTTTGCATATGTTCCTCCCAATGCACTTTGCTTTAATGTTTTCTGATAACTTACTGTGTGTGCTGATTAAACCTCCTCCTGAATATCTGACTGTACCACATTCACTGATTCACTACTCTTTACATCTACAAGAGATATTTTCTAGAGAAAAATTGCAAATTATAACTTCCCTTTCATAAATGCAGAACAACTCTCTTGACATTTGCTATTACTTGTCCAATAAGTGTCCAATAAGATCTTCCTTACAATAGGTTGCAACAGATTACCTACTGTGCATGACAACCAACTGGCCTGTCGTCCTCTACTCTCCCACTTCTTCCCTTCGTAAATCATTAGAATGCATTTAGAACCTTCCGAAGTGAATACAGAGAAATACAGTGACCACTTTTGGAATCAACATGTGTATTGGTGTTTTCTCTGAAATTTCAGTTTGAATTATATCCGGTCTGTCAGACTGATCAATCCTCATCCCAGTTCTGTTTCCAAATACTACCTCATAACTGTATATGATGATTTTACTCTTTAGTTACAAAGGTCCCATGGCGACTTGGTATTTCTCGGAGATTTTCTGGATCTTCCTCTTTGAAGACAGACGCAATGTCACTGTTTTGTCTCCTTGTCATTTTTATGTTCTCTACAATAAATTCTCATATCCACACATTCGCTGTGCCACATTTGATCTTGGTTTCATTTTCCTTTCAAGGATGAACAGACGCTTTTCGCTAGTATTTACAAATAACAAAGAAAATCACAGCATAGGAACAGGCCCGTCAGACCGCTAAGACTGTCAATCTAGAGCCTCTATCTTTATCTGTTGCCTATTTTCTAAGGTTCTGTATCTCTCTGCTCCCTGCCCATTCACGTATTTGTCTTGATACGTATTAAATGACGCTTCGTTCCCGCCTCTACCACCTCCGCTGGCAACGCATCCCAGCACCAATAACCCTCTGTGCAAAGAACTTTTGCAGCATATCCCCAGTAACCTGTTCCCCTTTCATCGTGAATTCTTGACCCCTAGTAACTGACTCCCCCACTCTCGGAATAAGCTTCTTGCTATCCACCCTGTTTACATCTCTCATGATTTTGTAAGCCTCAATCAAGTCCTCGCTCAACCTCCGTCTTTCGAATGAAAATAATCCTAATCTATCAAATCTCTCTTTATAGATTGTTCTCTCCATCCTTGGTAACATTCTGGTGAAAATCCTCTTCCCTCTTTCCAAAGCATCCAGATCCTTTCAGTAATGTGGCAACCAGAACTGTCTGCAGTACTCTGAATGTGGCCGAACCAAAGTCCTATACAACTGTAATATGGCCTGCCTACTCTTGTACGCAATAGATTCCAACCGATTCCCTCCTGTGGGTGACGAGTTAACTGGTCTGTGGTTCTCCACTTCATAAATTGTTGGAATGCAGGAAGGAAAGTATGCTGTGTGCCTTCTTGATCATTCTATCGACATGCCACTTTCAGCAAACAATGAACCTGAACACCCAGATCTCTCTGTATATCAATTTTCCTTAGGGCTTTTTCCAGTTACTGTATAATTCCCTCTCGAATTGGATCTTCCAAATTCCATCACCTCACATCTGTCCTTTCTCCACCCAACTCTCCAATCTATCTACATTCAGCTGTGTTCTCTGACAGTCCCCTCAACTTTTTGCTACTCTACCAATCTTTGTGTCATCTGCAAACTTGCTAATCAGACCACCTATACCTTCCTTCAGATCATGTAAGTACATCACAACAAACATTGGTCCCAGCACGGATCCCTGTGAAACACCACACAGAACAGTTGTCCATTTTGAGAAACTCCCTTCCATTACTACTCTCTGTCTTCTGTTGCCCAGCCAGTTCTCTAATCCACCTAGTTAGTACACCATGGAACCCTGCGACGTCGTTTTCTCCATCAGTCTATGTCATTAAACGCCTTACTGAAGTCCATGTATATGACATCTACAGCCCTTTCTCCACTATCAACTTGGTCATTCCTCAAAGAATTCTATGATGTTTGCTAAGATGTGACCTTCCATGCACAAATCATGGAAGGTCTTGTGTAGAGTCCGACGTGTTTTACCCTGAGTCATAACGGTTTTATTTCCAAAGCAGGAAATTATACTTCAGGGTCCTCCTCGTGTTTCTGACCACGCGATCAGCTGAGAGGGACAAACACAAGTGTTCAGTGGACAGGCACAGACCAAGTTTTAAAGGTATAAGTCAAAGATGCTGAAACTCCCTGTCCAACGTGGAGCATCACTTGGGGCACACCGGGAAGTGAACAACAACCCGAAACACAACCCCCTGTCCATGGAACACCACATGGGATGCACCAGCAACAGTCCAATACACACACCGCTGTCCAACATGGAGCACGACGTGGAACACACTGGGAAGTGAACAACTGCCCTGCACCCACAAACACACACCTCTTCATGAAGCACCTCAGGGGATACAATAAAATGCCACAATGATTGACTGCGTACAAATTGAATGTTGTTTTGAACAAAATAAAATCTATCCACAAATATAAATCTGCAAATGCAAATTAGCCTCCCAGATTGATAGGTCTGTCTGTGCGAGAGATGCGGAGTGTGTGTGTGTGTATATGTGTGTGTGAGAGTGTGCACGTGCGAGAGTGTATGTTTAAGGATGAGAGTGAGAGCCTGTGCTCACATTAAGACACAGACAGATTTGGCAGATCCCTTTCCCCACACACACCCAGTCCGTGGATTCAGAGCGTCCACGCTCTGCAGCCTCTGCTCCATTTGTTGCTCATGTTACAGACACTGATGCTGTGACTGCAGTCCCCATTCTCCATCCAGAGTTGGGTCACCAAATCTTCTGGGCTCCCTGAATGGATGAGGTTGCTCACAGCACAACCTCCAGCAAACCATCCCCAGCCGCTCCACTCCACTAACTTTTCAATAACAGGGGACAATCAGACTTCACTCCACTAAAAGTGAGATATCTACTCCTTTATAATTATACTGCAGGGCCCTCCTCGTGTTTCTGACCAAGCGATCAGCTGTGAGGGACAAACACAGGTGTTCGGTGGATAGGCACAGACCAAGTTTAAAAGGCATGAGTCAAAGATGCTGAAACTCCCTGTCCAACATGGAGCACCACTTGGACATACCGGGAAGTGAATAACAACCTGAAACACAACCCCCTGTCCATGGACCAGCACATGGGATGCACCAGCAACAGTCCAATACACATACCGCTCTCCAACATGGAGGACGACGTGGGACACACCGGGAAGTGAACAACTGTCCTGCACAAACACACGCACACCTCTTCATGAAGCACCTCAAGGGGCACACCAAGAAGTGAACAACAGCCCATCACACACTCCCCTGTCCATGGAGTAACACATGGGACACAGCGGGAAGTGAACAATCGCCTGACACACACCATCACATTATTTCTGAACATGATAATTCCAGTATTTGATACACAACCAAAACCCAAGGCCAGAGATAGATAGAAATGGACAGAGATATTCACATTAAAGTTAGAAATGGGCAATTTATACAGAAACAGAGCATGTTGCTGAAATATGAGAAAAAAGAAACAAGGGAGTGGGTCTATCTGGAGCAGTGAGACCTTGGCGGCTCAAGTCACAAGAATGAGAACATTAAATAATGGCATTGCCAGATCAGCAGAAAAGATTTGTTCCACTAAATTCTGAATTTGCCTCACAGAACAAACGCAGAAACTTAGCAGAAACCCAGCATGGAGAGCAGCGCAGCTTATGCTAGTTTATTGCTCAGTATTTAGGGCTATCTGCCCAGCATGGAGAGCTGTGAAGACTATCCCAGTGTTTTGCTCAGTTCACTGGACCATCTGGCCAGCATGGAGAGCTGTGCAGACTATCCCAGTGTATTACTCAGTAAACTGGACTCTCTGCCCAGCATGGGGATCTGAGCAGACTATCCCAGTGTTTTGCAATTACTGGGAATTGTTGTCATTTGTCTATTTCAGCTTCAGATATATGCCGGGGACGAGATGGAGTCAGAGGAAGGAAATGCAGTTTGTAACCGGAACAGAAGATAGTGACCTCAATGCTTTCAATATTTAGATAGCAAGTGCAGTGATACAAGGAATCATGGTTCACAGCTGTAACTGAGCAAGTCAACATAGCAACCCATGAGTAACACTGCCAGAAGCAAGGAGGGAGAGAGTGATTTAACAATTTAGTAGTGGTTTGTCAAGTGAATATCTGGATTCAGAGTCTTAGCAGAAACAATAACAGTGGCAAGGACGGTAGAATGAATGAAAGAACAGTATTACTGTCAAACATGATTTATATAATTATTGACTGAACAGTGAGACTTAACAGGTACGCTAACAAAAGCCAGGATTGGTTAATAAAAATATTGAATAATGTAAAGTGCTTATTTGATCCGCCACGATAATGACCTTCAATCATAATACGTAGAAAGAAACCAAACATCACTGTTTAAACTCCTGTCCGTTCTTATAACATTCCAGTCTAATGTTCTCAGATTCTGATTCATTGTTGCCGACTGATGTAACGGGTCCACAACGGATGCCATATACCTGCCCTGCCTTCATCCATGGAACATCTGGACTGTGTGGAGTTTGCACGTTCTCCCTGTGTCTGCGTGGGTTTCCTCCGGGTGCTCCGGTTTCCTCCCACACTCCAAAGATGTGCAGGCCAGGTGAATTGGCCATGCTAAATTGTCCATAGTGTTAGGTAAGGGGTAAAATGTAGATGTAGGGGTATGGGTGGGTTACGCTTCGGCGGGGCGGTGTGGACTTGTTGGGCCGAAGGGCCTGTTTCCACACTGTAAGTAATCTAATCTAAGTAATCTAAAAAAAGGATGCCTACACCAGACTCCTGGTCATTGACTACAGCTCTACCTTCAACATCATTATCCCCTCCAGGCTGATCTTAAAACTCCGTGACCTTGATCACGGCTCCACCCTCTGTAACAAGATCCCCGGTTTCTGACACACAGGTGACAATCTGTGAATCTAGGTATCTGCACATTCTCCACAATAAAACACAACACTGGAACTCCTGGAGTTCTCTACCCCCTATTGTACTCCCCGTGCACCCACAGCAGTGTCCTCAGCCCCCTACTGCACTCCATGTACACCCACGGCTGTGTGCTCAGCCCCCACTCTACTCCCTGCATACCACAGCTTTGCCTTCATCCCCAACTGTACGCCCTGTACACCCACATCTGTGCAGTCAGCTCCCTACTATACTCCTTGTACACCCACGGCTGTGCCCTCAATCCCCTACTGTACTCCCTGTACACCCACGTCTGTGTCGTCAGCCCCCTACTGTACTCCCTCTAATCCCACGGCTGTGCTCTCAGCCCTCTACTGTACTCCCTGTACACACATGGCTGTGTCCTCAGCCCACTACTGTACTCCCTGTACTCCCATGGCTACATCCTCAGCCCCCAACTGTGTTCCCTGTATACCCACGGCTGTGCCCTCAGCCCCATACTGTACTCCCTGTAATCCCGTGGCTATGTCCTCAGCCTACTGTACTCCCTGTACTCCCATGGCTGCGTCCTCAGCCCCCAACTGTACTCCCTGTACATGCACGGCTGTGCCCTCAGCCCCGTACTGTAGTCCCTGTACACCCACGGCCGTGAGCTCAGCCCCCTACTGCACATCCTGTACACCCATGGCTGTGTCCCTCAGCCCTCATTCTACTCCCTGTATACCACAGCCTTGCCTTCAGCCTCAACTGTATGCCCTGTGCACCCATGTCTATGCACTCAGCCCGCTACTGTACACCTTGTACTCCCACAGCTGTGTCCTCAAATCCCTACTGTACTCCCTGTAATCCCATGGCTGTGACTTCAGCCCCCTACTGTACTTCCTGTACTCTCATGGCTGTGCCCTCAACCCCCTACTGTACTCCCTGTACACCCACGTCTGTGTCCTCAGCCCCCTATTGTACACCCTGTGCATCCATGGCTGTGTCTTCAGTCCCCTACTGCACTCCCTGTGCATCCACAGCTGTGCCCTCAACCCTCTACTGTACTCCGTATACACCCACGGCTGTGTCCTCAGACCCCTACTGTATTCCCCATACACCCATGTTGTGTCCTCAGCCCCCTACTGTACTCCCTATACACCCACGGCTGTGTCCTCAGCCCCCTACGGTACTCCCTATACACCCACGGCTGTGTCCTCAGTCTCCTACTGTACTCCCTGTGCATCCACGGCTGTGCCCTCATCCCTCTACTGTACTCCCTATACACCCACGGCTGTGTCCTCAGACCCCTACGGTACTCCCTGTGCATCCACGGCTGTGCCCTCAGCCATCTACTGTACTCCCTGTACACCTACGGCTGTGCCTTCAGTCCCCTATGTACTCCCTGTACACCCACGGCTGTGCCCTCAGCCCCCAACTGTACTCCCTGTACACACACGGCTGTGTCCTCAGCCCCCTACTGTACTCCCTGTACACCCACCGCTGTGCCCTCAGCCGTCTACAGTACTCCCATGGCTGTGTCCTCAGCCTCATACTATACTCCCTGTACACTCATGGCTGCGTCCTAAGCCCCCAACTGTACTCCCTGTATTCCCACGGCTGTGAGCTCAGTCCCGCTACTGTACTCCCTGTGCCCACAGACCTCTACTGTACTCTCGGTACACCCATGGCTGTGCCCTCAGCCCCCTACTGTACTTCCTGTACACCCACGCCTGTGCCCTCAGCCCCCTACTGTACTCCCTGTACTCCCATGGCTGCATCCTCAGCCCCTAACTGTACTCCCTGTACACACACGGCTGTGGGCTCAGCCCCCTACTGTACTCCCTGTACACCCATGGCTGTGTCCTCAGCCCCTACTGTACTGCCTGTACTCCCACGGCTGTGCCCTCAGCCCCCTACTGTACTCCCTGTACACCCATGGCTGTGTCCTCATCCCCCTACTGTACTCCCTGTACACCCATGGCTGTGTCCTCATCCCCCTACTGTACTCCCTGTACACCCATGGCTGTGTCCTCAGCCCCCTACTGTACTCTCTATGCACCCATGGCTGTGTCCCTCAGCCCCCTACTGTACTTCCTGTAATCCCACGGCTGTGCCCTCAGCCCCCTACTGTACTCCCTGTACACATGCAGCTGTGTTGCCAAATTCTAAACAACGCCAGCTACAAGTTCGCCAATGACATCACCAAATCAGGAGGGATATCAAACAACGATGAGTCAGAATACGGAAAGGAGATCGAGGACTTGGTGGCATGGTGTAATGATAATAACTCTCTCAAATTCGGCAATAGGAAGGAACTGATCATTGACTTCAGAAAGAATGGAGAGGAACACGCCATCATCTACAACAATGGTTGAGAAAGCGCAGAGCATCAGGTTCCTCGGAGTGATGATAACTGACAACCTACCCTGGATTTCTCACATAGGTGTGACAGTCAAGAAGGCTCAACAACGTCTCTCCTTCCTCACTTGGCTCAGGATGTTTAGCATGTACTACTTCTACAGATGCACTATTGTGAACGTACTGTCCGGGTGCGTAGTGGCCTGGTACTGCAACACTCTGCCCAGGACCATAGGAAACTACAGAAGATTGTGTTCACAGCCCAGACTATGACGGGCTCCAATCTCCCAACCATTGACTCTATTTACAAGGCTCGTTGCCATAGAAAGGCTGCTAACATCTATCCAAGATTACTGAGGAAAGGGAGAGAGGAAATAGCTGGGGCATTAACAGATATCTTTGTAGCATCCTTGAACACAACTGAGGTCCTGTAGCTTAAAAATGCTTTGCTGGAAAAGTGTAGCAGGTAAGGCAGCATCAAATGAGATGGAGAATCGATGTTTCGGACATAAGCCCTTCTTCAGGACTGGAAAGATTTTAATCCCCTTGTTTTAAAAGGGTGGCATGAATAATCCAGTTAATTATAGACCAGTGAGCTTGTCATCAGGGATAGGGAAGTTGCTAGAGAAGATACTGAGGAATAGGATTTATTCTCATTTGAATGAAAATGGTCTTATTAATGAGAGGCAATATGGTTAATGCTGGGAAGGTCATGTCTTACCAACTTAATCGAACTCTTTGAGGAAGTGACAAAGTTGATTGATGAGGGAGGGGCAGTAGATGTCAAAAACATGGAATTCAGGAAGGCGTTTGATAAGTTTTCCCATGGTCGTGTTATGGAGAAAGTGAAGTCACATGGTGTCCAGGGTGTGCTGGCTACAAGGATAAAGAACTGGCTGGGCAATAGGGGACAGAGCATAGAAGGGGAAGGGAGTTTCTGAAAATGGAGAACTGTGACCAGTGGTGCTCCATTTAAGCTGTTTCTGGAAAGATACAAGAATGGGCAGGAGCAAAGGGACACAGACCCTTAGAAAATAGGCGATGGAATTAGATAGAGGATCTGGATCAGCGCAGGCTTGGACCGCCGAATAGCCTTTTCCTGTACTCGAATTTTCTTAGATCTAACATTACCAAAGACCCATCACATGCCTGTGAAGATCTCCCACAACCTCTTCCATCAGGCGAAAAGGTATATAAGCTTGAAAACTCAGATCAGCAGGTTCAGTAACAACTTCTTCCCAGCTGTTATTAGACTGATGAATGGATTCTTTAATCTCAGATAATGCTGATCTTGTACATGTTGATCTCGCCTAGCGAACACCCTGTGCAGCGTAACCTGTATGCCTCCCAGACATGTTTTACAGCCATTGTTCTGTACATCATTGCTTACTATGATCTGTCTGGACATCTTGGTACAGGTCAAAATAAACCCTCACCTCCCTCTTCCCAGCTCCCACCAGTGTTCACTCCCAGATCTCTCTGGTCCTCACCCCCAGCACCTCCAATTCCCCACCCCCAGCTCCCTATGTGCTTTGTATCTCACTTCCCTGCTCCCTGCCCATGTGACTGCTTATTTCCTTGTTTTGTTTCCATTCTCTCTTTCACTGACTGTCCATCTATATCCCTCGCTGCGTTCTCTCTCTCTCTCTCCTTCCCTTTGTTTCTGCCTCTTTCTCCTTCGTTGTGACAGTGATGGCTTCTCTATTCGTTTGAAGCAGGTGATGGCTCATTGGTTCGGTGTTGGCGATACAATTAACTCAACTAGGATTTGGTATCGTGGATAGAATTTAAATTTATTGGTTAAATTTAAATTGTTGTCAAAACAGCAACCAGAATGTGGGTATCCATACAACAGCCAATTGTTACATCTAACTATTTTGGAACAGCCCGTCTCCCAGTGCTCTCGATACTGGCAACTCAAAGCATTATATTCGGGTGCATAATGGACTTACATGGTAACTACTCTGCCCAGGACCATACGAAACTACAGACGGTTGTGTGAACAGCCCAGACCATCACAGAAGATAGCCTTCCATCCATTTATACTTGTCATTGTCGCAGAAAGGCTGGCAACATCAAAGATCTATTCCAAAACAGTAATGATCTCCTACAACCTCTTACAACAGGGAGGAGACACAGAGGCTTGAAAACATGGACCAATATGCTCAGGAACACTTCCTTCCCTCCCAGTATTAGACTGACGAATTAACATCTCTAACTTTTCATATAATATTAATCTTGCTAAGATCGATCTTGCTTTGCCCACTTCCTGTGAAGCTGTAACCTTGTATGCCTCACTCTAAGTACCCTATGATCTCTGCTTTCTTATTTACTATCATCTGCCTGCACTCTTTGCAAAAGAACCTTTCCATTCTACATTTGATTAAATTAAATCAAATCAAATCAGATCAAACACGTGGACTGCAGTGGCTCACGGTCTTCTCAAGAGCAACTGGGAAAGTGGACTAATGCTGGCAGTCAGAGATACCCATATCCCATTAATGAATATAAGAAGATGACCACACTCAGGGAAGACAGGGGTGCCAAATCGCTTTAAACATGATCTTAGATTAATACAGGTTTCCCTCGCTCTCTGTAAGTAAAGTGTTCCTACGATATGGTGTAAAGAGCAGTAGCACTAATTTGTATGGGAAAAAATTTGCCTTTCTTCGTAAAAGTGAAAATCATCTTCGGATTTCTTTTGGTTAGCAAAACAAGGGTCTGATGGAGGTCATTCGGAAAGGGAAGTGGCGAAAAGCGAACTTTTGAAAAGCGGGGGGTATACCTGCATTTACAAGGGTATGATATTCAGGAAGATGGGATAAGCGAGAAATAAATGAGGTGAATCTCACATTTTATTTCCAGCCCAGCTGATCATCATTCTCTTTGTTTGCTCTTTTTTCTTCTATATCTCTTTCTCTATTGATTCCTTCGCCCCTTCAAAGCAGACTTCCCTGTCAATGGTATCAATCACCTTCTTTTCCAGCTGCTTTCTGTTCAGGAAAGTTTCCCATCACTTTCTGTTCATTTCTTTGCATTTCTTTCTATAATTTTAGATTTTCAGTATCTTCCTTTATTTGGTTTCACCTTCATTTTTGTTATTTCGTGGGATGTTAGCATCTCTGCCAGGGCAGCATTTGGTGACCATCATAATTGCCCTGATTGTGAGGCCATTCCACAAGCCAATATAAAGTCAAGCACATTGTCACAGGGCCGAAGTCTCACTTAACCCACACCGGGTAATAACATTAGATTTTTTTATCGAAGGTGATCAGTAAAACAGGAAGGTTTTCAGACAAAGTGTTGGTTTTGTGGTTGTTTTCGTGAAAATCACTTTTATTCCAATTCTTATCATTTTGTATTGAAGTTCTGTCATCAGCTGTGGTCGGACGTGAAACAAATCACTTGAAACAATATCTTTCGTTTAATAGGCTTTGCTTCTGAAATGCATCCAGCGACATTCCTACATTCATACAATGTCCTAATCATGAAGTAATGTCCGAGACAAGAACAATTCTGTGACTGAAATATTTGTAATTGGAAAAGTGGTCAGCAGAGAGCTTGAAACATTAAGTCTGAATTTTACCAACGTGCAGCCAATGGTTTGTTCAGCAACAGCACTGACACAGAGATGAAGATGGGGGACATTAGGAGCTGGTAGTGGACAGGCTTGGTAACAGAGATAACACGATACATAAATCAGTTCAGTGCAAAAAGGGATCTCGAGGTTGTGCACAGTCTTGTTCGCAGATGTTTGTGAGGGAGTGGTCTGCAATTCATGGGTAATGAAAGGAGACTGCAATTGAACTGAAGACAATAGTTTCTCTCACTGACAAATACAGATAACAGAATTTGTGACGAGAATAGATGGGTGACTCTAGGCAGGGAGTGCAGGAATCCCCTGTGGCCATTCTTCTCGAAAACAAGTAGACCATTTCGGATTGTTGGGGGCGATGACCGCTCAGGGGAAAGTAGCAGTAGCCAGGTTGATGGTACTACCACTGGCTATGGGGCACAGTGGGAAAGGGTAAAGGTAAACAGGAGGTTCGAGATAGGAGGGTCGATTGTTAAAGAGGGACAGATCGGAGATTATGTGGCAACAAACGGGAATCCAGGATGGTGGGTTACCTCCCAGGTGCTAGGGTCCAGGATGTCTCCAAGTGGCTGCAGAACATTCTCAAGGGGGAGGTTGATCAGCCAGATATCATTATGCACGTTGGCACAAATGATACCCGTAGAAATAGGGACGAGGCCCGGCAGCGTGATTGCAGAGCGCTACGAGAAACATTTTTTTAAAAACAACCTTGACAGTGGTAACCTCCTGACAGGGAGATTACCGTCTGAGACTTGCACTGAAGGGGGCACCAATATGTTGGCGGCCAGTTTTGCTGTTGTTACAAGGGAATGTTTAAAATAGATTGGCAGGAGGTGGTATGCTCAGGAGCAGGGAAGCAAGAGCGTGGCTGAAAGGAGATACAGTAATCCGAAATCAGTGAGATTAAACTGGAAAACGACAAAGAGAAAGTACAGCCTTTTGGATTAAATTGTATCTATTTCAATGCAAAAAGGCTCCAGGTAAGGCCAATGAACTCAGGGCATGGATAAATAGGTGGGACTGGTATATTATAGCTATTACACAAACATGGCTAAGTGATGGATAGGACTGCCAGCTTAATGTGCCAGGTTACATGTGCTTTAAACAAGACAGAGATGGTGGAAGGAGGGGAGGGGAGTTGCACTTCTGATTAAGGGGAGTACAACAGCAGTAATCAGAGATGAAATAACTGATGGATCACCGAGTGAGGCTTTGTGGGTGGAGGTAAGAAATAGGAAGGGGATAGTGACATCATTGGGGTTGTACTATCTGCCCCCAAATAGTCAACCGGAATGAGAGTAACAAATATGCAGGGAGAGAAGGGAGACCTGCAGGAGCAATAGGGTTATCCTAATTGGTGATTTCTTTTTCTAACATGGACTGGAACTGCCTGAGCGTTAAGGGATTTGATGAGATAAAATCTGTAAATGCGTCAGGAAAGTTTCCTCAAGCAGTATATAGTGTGTCCTACTCGGGAAGGGGCAAAATTCAAAATTTCCTTAGGAAATAGGGCAGGACAGGTGACTGAGTTAATAGTGGGGGAGCACTTTGGGACAATAACCACAGTTATATTAATCTTCAAAGAGTTATGGAGAGGGACAAAACCAGTCCACAGATTCAGGTACAAGCGGCTTGGATCAAGGGAACCCCTGGATGTATATAAGAGATACAGGAATCTATGAAAGAAGGATATCAGTCGGGTGAAAAGGGGGCAATAAGGAGGCTTGGCCGAGAAGATTAGGATGAATCCAAAAACGTACTTTAAATAAATTAAAAGAAAAAGCAATAGCTCCAGAGAAAATAAAACCCCTCAAAGATCAAAGTGGACAAGTCCGTGTGAAGCGATAAGAGATGGGTGAAGTCCTCAATGAATATTTCTACTCTACGGTTACCGTGGAGAAATGCATGAATACTGGGAACTTGAGGAAGTTAGCCGTGATATCTTAGGGACAATCAATATCAAAGTAGAGAAGATTTTGGACGCAATTTCTCTTTAATGCCCAATTCTTTGCAGCCCTCGACTCTCAGATGTGTCAAAATCCATTGACACCCACTCGCACCCCCCAAACATTTCAGTGATGTAGCCTCCCCTAACTGTCTGGTCCCAACCCTCACTATCCTCTGAGAGAAGGAAACGCTCCCCACACATATACCTTGGCCAATTGATATGAACAAAAGATATGAACACACCATCAGTGTGATTGGCCCTGATATCATGGCAGTAATTGACTGAGCAAGGTGTCAAGGAGACTGAACAAAATTGAACTTGATG
Source organism: Chiloscyllium punctatum (assembly GCF_047496795.1). Classification (NCBI taxonomy): domain Eukaryota; kingdom Metazoa; phylum Chordata; class Chondrichthyes; order Orectolobiformes; family Hemiscylliidae; genus Chiloscyllium; species Chiloscyllium punctatum. The sequence goes on along the minus strand of NW_027310000.1, from coordinate 200,995 downwards.
GGAATCAGTTGTAAACGCCCCACTGGTTGGATCATTCAGAACACAATGGGGCTGGTGGACATCAATCCTCTCAGTCCCTGGATATCTCTGTGGACAATCGCAGGATAGCTTCTTCAGCACAAACATCGTCAGATGCTTGGTCAATGTCTTTCCCTCTGTCATACGATCAGAGGTGGGGATGTTCTGTGAAGATTATATAATATTCAGAACAATGAGTCACCTCCTAAGGTACTAAAGTATCAAATCTGGACAACATTCAAGCTTGTGCTGTTAATGTATAGGTAACATTAATCAAAAGTACTGCTGGGCACTAAACATCTCCACGGTTAAAAAGAAGGAACCCTTACTGCAACTCTAGCTGGTTTCACAGTAATATAAGAAAGCCATTCAGCCCTTCAAAACTATTGGATAAAAACATGTGGACCACATTTCCTCTCTCCTGCCTATTCCACAAGAAGACAATTAAAAAAATACAGCAGCTTTGAATCCAAAATAAACACGCAGGAGACTGGAAGAACAGAATAATCAAGGCAGCGTCAAGAAGTTGAGAAGTCAACGCCTAGGATATAACTCTTCATCAGGACTGGGGTTAGGAGTAAAGGGATCTATAGATAAAGGGGCGGGTGAAGGAGGAGGAGGCAGAGTGGCGAGATGGGCATAAGTGAACACAGATAAAGGGTATCAGCCGGTTGGTGATGGGGGGACTGAATCCAGTTGGTAGCTGGATCAAGTGTTGATCAGATGAAGGCAAGGAGGGGAAGGCCTGGGAAGGCGATCATAGGATTAGAAGGAAGGTTATTTCAAATTGGAGAATTCAATGTTGAGTCCCCGGGGTGTAGGTTGCACAAGTGACATATGAGGTCTTGTTCCTCCAGTTTTTGGTTTGGTTCGTTGTGGCAATGGAGGAGGCCAAGGATGGCCATGTCAGAAAGGGATTGGCGGGGGAGGGGGGTGGGAGAGAATTGAAATACGAAGTGATTGGGAGGTCAGGTCAGCCCTTAGAAGCCTGACTGCAACACTCTCAAATCATTCACTTCATTTACATTTGGTCTTCCTGATGCAGTGAGACCACATCGGGTGCACCAGATGTAGTAAACTAGGTTTGGATCCCACCACCTGGCACATCTCCCACAAGACTGTCCCCTTCGTTATCGTGCCACACTCCCCACCAATCTCCCCCATAACCCCCAGGTACCTTCTCCTGCAACCGCAAAAGATGCATCACCTGCTGGCACACCATCTCCTCCACCTCCTTATAGGGCTTCAATCAGTACTTGCTGGTTAGAAAGAGGTTCACCTGCCTCTCTTCCAACCGAGTTTACTGCATGAGATGCTCCCGATGTGGTCTTTTCATCATTGGGGAGACCGAACATAAACTAAGTGCACATTTCACCGAGCATCACAGCCGGGCCTGCAGGGGCCAACCTGACCTCCCAGTCACCGCCCGTTTGAATTCCCCTTCCCACTCCCTTTCCGACATAATCACCCCTGGCCTCCTCTGTTGCCTTGGTGAGGCAGACCGCAAATTGGAGGAACAACTGCTCATCTGCCTGGCAAGCCTACCACCTGGAAGATGTAACATTGAGTTCTCCAGTTTGAAGTAACCTTACTACCCATCTCCTTACTCCATTTTCTTCCCATACTCCTCCCTTCCATTCCATCTAACGACTCCGCCATCCAGCTCCCAACTGGATTCTTCCCTCCCATCGCCCAACCAGGTTGCATCCATCACCTGTGTCCACGTCGCCGTACCTCACCATCCCGCTGCTCTCCCGATCCCAACCACTCCCTTTCCTCTTCATCTGCAGCTCCCACTACCTCCCACTCCCAGTCCTGAAGAACTGTTTTACCTTAATTTTTTACTTTCATACCTCATGATGCTGCCTGGCTTGCTGTGTTCTTCCCTCCCCCTGTTTGTCTCCTATAATTTAGGAAGATAGAGTCGAGTCAGCACAACATGCTGGTAGGCAGGAACCATGGGTTAAAACAAGGTAAAAACATTGACTGCATGTGAGAGACAAAGCTCACACACTTCAATAATTTCAGTCCGAGACAAGATCTGAATCAATAGTGTCATTTATTTTACACTTGCAAGTGGGTGTGATGTCCAGTGTCTAAAAAGGCAGAGGACATACACACCAGGTTCAATTCATACACAATATTTATATGATTTAATGTCCATTGTTTTACACTGACCCCTCCCCTGCTTACATCATCCACTTCCCTAAGACCGGCCCCCATTACCCCTGTTTGCCTCTTGCCTTATCCGGCCTTGTCTGTGATAAAATGCTTATTTCTGGTCTCACAAGGCTGTTTGACCTTACCCTGCTATAGGTCATTGTTAGGCATATCCTTTCTTCATCATTATCTACCCCCTTCATCTGTGTCTTTCCCGAGGCTGTTCTGATCCCTATGACCCTTTTAATTGGGGTTTGTTCCTGTGTTTTCGTAAAAGTGGGAAGCAGATGTTTATACCTACTGTTTGTACAGGCGTATCTAGCTGAACTTCATCCTCTCACAACATCTTATCTATTTGCCCACCGTGCCTACTATTGTTCATTGGCACATTTCATTCTGACATACAATTTTAGCTAATACAAAAACAATTCTACATTTCCTCTACATCGTTTCCATTCTTGTTGACTCAGCTCTTGCTAAAACAATTACCCACTGGTGTGAGTTCACCTCCTTTGTAAAATGGAATTGCAGAAGTAACACTAATCCACCTAGATCCCACAATTCCCCCTCTTTCTTTTAGTTACCATTTGTTATCTTCTGCAAATATTTTATTTTTAAGCCATCGCTCCCGAAATCCGCAAGCATCATTCTGGATATTTCATCCATCTTGGTCTCACTCATCTCCTCATTATTTAGTCGATAAAGTCCTTCAGCCTGATTCCCTTTTAGGGGCATCTGTTTCATTCAACCTTTGGGTGAGTCCTCGTATACAGGGTATGATACAGCAGCCAATGGCTACTAATACCCCGACTACTACTATCAGGGAAGTAAGGATAGAAACCACCACCCCCTTCCATTTCCCAAACCATGATTCCAGCCATCCTGTGAGAGATGTATCTACTCCTGAATTCTCAGCCAGTTCCTCTGCTAAGGTAGTCAATCCCCTTAAGGCCCGAGTAATTGAACCAGCAGGCGCAGTGTTATTAGGAATAAAGGTACAACAGCTTCCTCCTAACATCACACACACACCCCCTTTTTCTGCTAAAATCATATCAAGGGCTATTCTATTTTCTCATGCCATCCTACTTGTCGCATCAAGCTGTTCTGATATTCCTTTAACCGCATCTCTTGTATAATTTATAAATCGCTGTTGATTATAGAAAATGTAATTTATCCAATCTACATTTTTATTAATTGTTACCCACCAAAAGAGAGCTGACTCAAAGCCTGCTGCAATCTGGTGACGAGCCTTAAATTCATATGATACTCCCCTAGGGACTCCTACCGAATCAAGATAAATCCTGTCATCGAAAGAAGTGTCTAACAGTAATCTCTTACCCCTTCCCTTTTTCCCTCCTTTGTTTTCCTTCCCAAATGCCAGGGTAAATGGAATTGCCAATTGTACAATTGCACATATCCCTCTCCAATCCGGAGGTAGGGTGGGTCTCAATATTTTGCCTCCACAATACCACCACAGATCCGCTCGGGGAACCTTTAATGCTGAGTAGTTCCCTCCCTTCTCCGTTTCGGTGACATTCTTAATCTCTGTACATAGTTTCAGCTCCCGCAAATCTTTCGACTGACTTGTACCTCGTCTACGCACACACGATGTGTGATTTCCAACTGCGGCAGAAAACAGGGGGGGACCTTTTACATCTTTCTTCTCCAAGGGAGGGAACATCTGAGATAGGGAGGTACAATTCCTATCATTCCATGCAGTCTCATCCTGGTACAGGGCTATCATACATTTCATGCCCTTCCTGTCTCCCTTCCACCCGAGCGGAAAGGGAACCACCTGGGCCACTGGCCGACCGGAGGCACAGGCATAGCAATTGCTTTTGTTCAGACTTTTGACAGTATACTTTACCCATTCAACCCAGGCATTTGCATCCCCGTACCCAGTTTCTATTTCAATGGTCTGTTTCAAGTCCTTTACCTCTATAAATTTTACTACTTTAGGATCATCGGGAGGGGTGAAAGATTGTATCTTATGACCCAGTAGTTCTACCCGTTTTCCTTGTCCTACACTAATTCGGAAACAACAGCCCAAGAAATCCTTCCCATTTGCTTTCATTTCTATCCCAAACATTTCATTTCATTGTATCTCATAGGTGCCCCCCCCCCCCCCCCCCCCCACCACCACCAGGATTGTTTCGTGCCATGTGGTTTTCCTTATCGTTAGGTATATTGGGTTACACTTTTTATCAGGGCTATCACGAGCTAGTCATACTGTGTACTGTGTACTGTGACGAGACCATTATACTAAATACAATCCCCAAGGCCATCCCCATAGGACTTAAGATGTATCTCAGAGCTGCGGTACTGTCTCTGATTATCTACATCCCCACAATTTACTAAGCTGTATACATCAGCGTCTATTACTTGTGGGTTATCAGACTTAGGGACCGTTAATAATACATATGAAAATGATATTTGATGAAATGCCAATACTAAGAGAGCTAGCATCATAACTCTAAGCATTCCCAGTATTCTAAACATCATGCTGAAGCATAAAAAGACTTAGTATACAATCTTACAGAAATAATCCCGCGCTCGCGTCGCCACTGTATGATTAGTTACTCAAAGTCTCTTTAGTCTGAGTTTCAGCGGATCTTGCGTTGATTCGGCTGTCCAGACTTCTTTCTCCACGGGAGGGTCCACTGGCCCTTTGATCCGAGTGTCGTGAGTCCAGCCTTTCTCCGCTGTCCTTATCGCTGTTTCAGTAGTCAAAAGAGCCTGGTACGGCCCTTCCCAGTCCGGCTGTAATTTAGTCTCTGTCCATGATTTTACTAAGATTCAATCTCCCGGCCGGTTGGAATGAACGGTGAATTCAAGGGGTGGAGTCTGTGCCAATAAACCCTGTTTCCTTAGGAAAGACAAAGAGGAGGACAAACCCAGTATATACTTCTTTAAAAACAAATCTTTAGTTTCGGGAATTGGCAATTCTCCATTCGTTCCCAAGTAAGGTAATCCAAATAAGATTTCATAGGGGGATAGTCCCAAATCTTTCCTTGGGGCTGTTCGTACTCGCAAGAGAGCTATAGGTAAACATTTGGTCCAAGGGAGTCTAGTTTCTATTATCAATTTAGAGAGCTGTCGTTTGAGTGTTTGGTTCATTCTCTCAACCTTTCCTGATGATGGCGGGTGCCACGGAGTATGGAACTCCCAGGAAATTCCCAACCCTTTCATTACCCCCGTAACACTTTAGAAGTAAAGTGAGTTCGTTGATTGGAATCAATATGGTTCACGAGCCCATATCGGGGAATTATGTGCTCCAATATTGTTTTAGACACTCCACTCGCAGTGGCGGTATCTAGGGGGTATGCCTCAACCCAACCAGATAAATGATCTACTATGACCAGCATATATTTTAGTCTGCCTACCCTGGGGAGTTCAGTATAATCTACTTGCATACTCTGGAAAGGTCTCAATCCTGGGTCTCTTCCTCCCGGGGTCTGTTTTCTCAAGACTTTCTTATTTACCTTTCTGCATATGACACATCCCTCACATATTTGTTTAGCAATTGTATATATTCCTTTACATCCATATTCCCTAAGAACCAAATCACACATTGCTTGTACTCCCCAATGGCTGCCTTGGTGTCGGACAGCCATAATGTCTCGCATCATCATTTTGTTCAACATTTCCCTTCCATCAGGTAACCTCCAATGCCCGTCTGCTGTTTTTACAGCCCCTAAATCTCTCAATTCTTTTTCTCCGCTTTCAGTAAATATAGGAGCTTCCCGAGGACCTGGGACAGTAGGTATTAGGGAATGAATCACTACTTCTTGTGGGTTCAGGGCTGCTTCCTTAGCCACCTCATCGGCTAATCTATTTCCCCTAACCTCTGGTTCATTTCCTTTCTGATGACCATTTACATGCACTACTGCTATTTCTTGGGGAAGTAATAGGGACTCCAAGACTCGTTTAATCAATTCTTCATGTACTAATTCCTTCCCCCACCTCTGGGTTAATACTCCCACAACCGCTCCCTTATCTACGGTAGCAAAGAGATGGAAAGGTTTATCTAGGGAAGGTAGGGCTAGCACAGGGGCATGGATCAGATCTCTTTTGCCTCATCATCCCAACTTAGACATTTTGGTTCCCCCTCTAATAGTTTGAGATATAATTTCTTAGTCTTCAGTGCATAGGAATCAATCCACAATCTGCAATAACCCGTGAGACCCAAACATTTGTGTAACTCCCGTTTACTGCTGGGCAGCGGCATTCCCACTATTCCCTCTATCCGTTCCGGGCTTATCTTTCGCTTTCCCTCACTAACTAAATGTCCCAATATTTCACTTCTTGCTCCACATATTGTGGTTTGTTTTTAGATACTTGCAGTCCCTGCTGACCCAGGAAATTCAATAATTTGTTAGTGGCTTCTACTACTCTTTCTCTTCTTTTTCCTGTTACTAAGAGGTCGTCTACATACTGCAACAGGGTAGTCCCCTTGGGGCTGCTAACTTTCTCCAATATTTGTTCTAACATCTGCCCAAATAAATCCGGGGATCCCATAAACCCCTGGGGAAGCACAGTACACCGGTATTGCTGTTGCTGTCCTGTCTTAGGGTCTTCCCACTCAAAGGCAAACAAATTCCTACCATCCTCTGCCAAGGGACAAGCCCAAAAGGCATCCTTTAAATCTATCACACTAAACCATTTGTGGTCATGAGGGATCTTACTTAATAAGGTATAGGGGTTTGGCACCCTGGGTGCCTGATCTGTACTATTCGATTTAATGTTCTCAAATCCTGCACCAATCGATAAGTTCCATCGGATTTCCGCACTGGTAGTATTGGGGTATTATAAGGAGACATACATGGATCCAATAGTCCATCTCTAATCAATCCTTCAATTACTGGCTGCAGTCCTCGTTTACCTTCGATGGAAATGGGATATTGTCACTCACAGACAATATCCCCTTTCCTTATTAAATTTATTTCAAGGGGGGGGGGGGGGGATCTGTAGTTTTCCACAATTCCCTTCCCTAGCCCATACAATAGGGTCTATCTCTCTCTCCACATCCTCTGCCAACATTGCCTTTTGTACAACTAATTCTTTTTCCTGAATTCCAATCCCCAGTCCTAAGAGGATAATTAAATCTCTCCCTAATAAGTTACTTCCTATATCAGGGATACACAGCAGTTCCCCTGTGACCCTATCCTTCAGACCTTCTATCATCATAGGTTCAAATACTGGAACAGTAAATCCTTCCCCTTTTTACCCCCGAAACAGTAATTGACCGTGTTGACATTCCTACTTTCTTTGGTTTAAAATTCAGCGATGACCGTGCTGCCCCCGTATCTACTAGGAAGACTACCTCTTCCCCACAGGGTCCCACCTTCAGGTTTATCAAGGGTTTCTGGTGGGTCCCCGGGGGCAGGAACCCCTGACACCCCTATACTTCATCAAAATTCATAAGCGGAATTGCCCTCTCTTCCCTTTGTACATCAGGACACTCCCGCTTAAAATGCCCTATCTTTCCGCAATAATAGCATCCTGCCTGTTGAGTCTTCCAGCTCTGCCCCTGTCGCTCGAACCCTCTATCAAATACTCCCCCTTGTCCTCTCCCTCTCTCTCTCCCTTTCCCCCTTCCTCTCTGTCCTAAATGCTGCCACCCACCGCTCCAGTTGCTCAATATTGGTTCCACTCTTTTCTTTAACTACCTCATCAACCGCAGCTACCATCATTTTCACCTTCTGTTTTTGTCTCTCATCCTCTCTCTTTACAAACACTTTCTGTGCCTCTCTTAACAATTCATCTAATGGCTTTTCACTCCACCCTTCTATTTGCTGTATCTTTCTCTGTATGTCTGGCCATTCCTTTGTCACAAAAATGTACTTTCAAAAGACCCTGTGCCACTGGGTTCTCAGGGTTCATTCCAGAATATTTCCACATTGAGTCTCTTAATCTCTGCAAAAAATGCTGAAGGAGTCTAATCTTTCTCCTGTCTAACTTCAAAGACTTTAGTCAAATTCTGTGACTTCGGAACTGCCTCTCTTATTCCTTTTACAATCAGGTCTTTCAATTCCCTCATTTCTTCTCTATGCTCCGGATTTTGATTTTCCCACTGGGGGTCTCTGAGGGGAAACTTCACCTCTCCCTGTCCAGCATCCCCATCTCCAATCGGATGTTCCCTGTCCCATATTTTAATGGCTGCTCCCCATATAAGTCCCCTTTCTTCCCCAGTAAATAGTATATTCAAAATAGACATTAACTCAGCCCAGGTATACAGACTGGGCCCCAAAAATTGATCAGTTTGTTCAGACAACCCTACCAGATCCTCAACCAGGACCTTCATTTCTTTTTTTTTAAATGTCCTGACCTCCCCACTGCTGAGGGGGGCACTTACAAACCCAATCTTTGTCCCCTATTGGTACCTCCCGAAGGGGATAATTCATTACGTTCTTCCCCTTTTTCTTTTTTTTTTAAAGAAATATTGCAATATTTCTAGCTCCCCATAACTTCAAACACCAATTCATCAATTCATGCTTGACTAACTTTAAAGCCTGTTCCAAACTTGTAAATATATTTATATATTTACGTTCATTTATTCAGTATTTAATATTTAAAATGTAAAATGCATACAGTTCTCAATTTTGAAATCCACTGTAATCACCCAGTTTTAGTCCCTTAATTTAAATCCAAAATTAGTTTTCTTAAGTAGTCCTGACCAATCATTGCTCAATTACAATACTATAGGTCTTGAAATAATCAGAGCTGCCTTAAAATTATTTGTCTATTCAAGTTTAAAGAAAAAAACTTCTAATGCATGAACAATGGCCGAATCCAAGGTCACAGATATTAACCATAGGATCTTGTTTTTACTACAATCTAATGTTGAACTGAAACTTCAACTGTCCTCCATAAATCGCTTTCATGTAAAGATAGAAGAGATTAGTTAGAAACTGATAGTAAGGCAGTCATGACCTGTAAGAAGAACAGGAGTTATCATTCTTTTTTTCATAATCTCTATAGAATCCTTAACCTTTAAAGAAATCATGTTAAGTTTCCATAATAAGAATCAGATTCAAAACAGTCCCGGAACTCAAGCTCCAGGGAATAAAACGCAAACATTCAATCACCAACAAACAAATGTGCATTCAAACCAAATCACAAAGGGTTAAACTTTCTACCAGCTGTCCAGCTCTCTTCATTCTCTGTCTCTCTCTCTCTCTCTCTCTCTCTCTCTCTCTCTCTCTCACTCATTGACAAATAAATTCAGATATTTACAAACCCAGTCTTTGTCCGACCTGAATTTTGGCCAAAAGAGGCGGGACGAAGAATGGATTCCTTAGTCCATATGAAGCAACAATATTTAATCATCTTTTTCCCCTGAACAAGTATTATTTTGCCAATTCCACAACATCCTCCCCAAAGAACTTTCTGGAGGTGTGTTGTAAGGGACCCCGCCTCCAATTTCATTGCTTTTTCCTTCTTTTGTTTTCCCGGAGGCTTTTTCCTTACCCACGGCACAACCCATATTGAGTTCCTTCGTTAGTCCCTTATTAACTACTAAAACTCAATCCCGGCCACCAAGGCAATACTTAAAAGTCAGGTTTCTTACCTTGGTCTGTGCACAGAGTTGCCTGGCCCCTTTGTGCCGTATTGTCTATCGAGCTCCTATCACTGTCTGATTCAGATGTCTCTCTTGTGGGATTCGTACCAGTCGCCCAAGGGAGCAGACCAAACCAGGACACGAGACCACTCCTCAATGGGGAACGGGACGCGTCTTCCCAGTGTCCAAGGCCAGCCACTCCCCCCGGTGATGGAAGAAAATCCCAGACGAGCCCCCAATTGTGAGAAACAAAGCCCACTCACTTCAATAATTTCAGTCCGAGACAAGATCTGAATCAGTAGTGCCATTTATTTTACACTTGCAAGTGGGTGTGATGTCACTTTCTCAAGGCAAGGGACATACACATACTAAATTCAATTCATACATAACATTTATATGATTTGATGTCTATTGTTTTACACTGCTCCCTCCCCTGCTTACATCGTCCACTTCCCTAAGACCGGCCCCCATTACCCCTGTTTACCTCTTGCCTTATCCGGCCTTGTCTGTGATAAAATGCTTATTTCTGGTCTCACAAGGCTGTTTGACCTTATCCTGCTATAGGTCATTGTTAGGCATATTCTTTCTTCATCATTATCTACCCCCTTCATCTGTGCCTTTCCTGAGGCCGTTCTGATCCCTATGACCCTTTTAATTGGGGTTTGTTCCTGTGTTTTTCTAAAAGTGGGAAGCACATGTTTATACCTACTGTTTGTACAGGCGTATCTAGCTTAACTTCATCCCCTCACAACATCTTATCTACTTGCCCATAATGTCTACCTTCTGACATACAGTTTTAGCTAATACAAAAACAATTATATATTTCCTCCACATTGTTTCCATTCTTGTTGACTCATTCTTGTTTTCCTTTGTAAAATGGAATTGCAGAAGTAACACTAATCCACCTATATCCCACACTGACAAACTCTGCAGGAAGGCCTGATAACTTGCTAAATATGCTGTCAAACGAAGATTGCATAAGCAACATGAGTCATTGAGCAAAACGCGCAATTGACTTCTGAGCTGTTGCTGACACCAAAGCAACTGCGTCTTTCGGGAGCAGAAAGAACCCCACTGATAGATGACAATTCAAATGCATTTAGCATAAGGTTCGTAGCAGTTAATCAGCAGCTCATAACCCTGACTCCAAAGGTCTGCGAGTATCCAGAAGAACAGTGAGCGATCGTTGAAGGTACGTTTCTCCAGACGAAATTTGTCAACGTGACAAGCTGCAGCTGAGCTGGTGGCGTTGCGATTGAAATTGCATGCGTCCGGACATTGTGCTTAATTTTAGATATCAGAGCAAATGGTCACACTCGAGTATGCGCGTTCGGAAAATTCAATGCTTTTTTTTGTTGAAAAGCTTTGCAACGAAAGGAAACACTTCAGACTGTCGTGCGATCGATGAGAAGCAGAAAATGCACAGCCGCCTTTGCTTTCATCGCACCAGCTGCGCTCATCAGTTAGCTCAGCTCTAACCAGCGTACAAATGCTGCATATGGTCGGTCTGGGGGTTGAACCCACAATCTTGGCGTTAATCGCACCACTCTCTAACCAGCTGAGCTAACCGACCAATGTATGCAACCTGTCGAAAGTAAATGCGTCTATTGCCGGTGTTCACAATCACGGAATCAGGGTTTCCTGCCCCGGGGAGTCACCAGGAACTCTTGATAAACTTGAAGGTGGGACCCTGTGGGGAAGAGGTAGGCTTCCTAGTAGATACCAGGGCAGCATGGTCGTCGCTGAATTTTAAACCAAAGAAAGTAGGAATGTCAACACGGTCAATTACTGTTTCCAGGGGTTCAAGGGGAAGAATTTACTGTTCCAGTATTTGAACCTATGATGATAGAAGGTCCGAAGGATACAGTTACAGGGGAACAGTTGTATATCCCTGATATCGGAAGTAACTTAGTAGGGAGAGATTTAATTACCCTCTTAGGACTGGAGGTTTGAATTCAGGAAAAAAAGAAGTAGTTGTACAAATGGCAATGTTGACAGAAGATGTGGAGAGAGAGGTAGACCCTATTATATGGGCTAGAGAATGCAATCGTGGAAAAATACAGATCCGTCCCTTAGAAATTAGTTTAAAAAGGAAAGGGGATGTTGTTTATGAGCGACAATATCCCATTTCCATTGAAGGTAAACGAGGACTGCAGCCAGTAATTGAGGGGCTAGAGATGGACTGTTGGAGCTAAGTATGTCTCCTTATAATATCCTAATTCCACCAGTGCGTAAATCCAATCGAAGTTATCGATTGATGCAGGAGTTGAGAATATTGAATTGTACGTTATTAAGTACGATCCCTCATGACCACAAATGGTTTAGTGTGATAGATTTAAAGGATGCCTTTTGGGAGGAAAGTAGGAATTTTTTGCCTTTGAATGGAAAGATCCCAAAAAAAGGACGGAAACACCAATACCAGTGGACCGTGCTCCCCTAGGGGTTTATGCAATCCCCAAATTTATTTGGACAGATGCTAGAACAAATATTGGAGAAATTTAGCAGCCCCAAGGGAACTACCCTGTTGCAGTATGTAGACGACCTCTTAGTAATAGGAAAGAGAAGAGAAAGAGTAGTAGAAGCCACGAAAAAATATTGAATTTCCTGGGTCAGCAGGGACCGTGGGTATCTAAAAATAAATTACAATATGTGGAGTGAGAAGTGAAATACTTGGGACATTTAGTTCGTGAGGGAAGCGAAAGGGAAGCCTGGAAGGGTTAAAGGGAATAGTGGGGAATCTTCTGCCAGGAATAAATAGGAATATCATAATTTGGGGGGTTTAACGGGATATTGCAGATTGTGGATTGATTCTTATGCTCAAAAGATGAATAAATTATATCTCAAACTATTAGAGGAGGAACCAAAGTGTCTGAGTTGGGAAGAAGAGGAAAAAGAACTATTTAAGAATTCAAAAGAGATCTGATCCATGCCCCCGTGTCAGCCTTACCTTCTCTAGATAAACCTTTCCATCTCTTTGCTACCATATATTAAGAGTGCGGCTTTGGGAGTATTAACTCAGAGGTGGGGAGGGATGAAACAGCCAGTAGCATATATTTCAAAGCTATTCGATCCAGTATCCCGGGGGTGGCCTGAGTGTGTGCAGGCCGTGGCTGCCACTGCACTGTTGGTGGAGGAAAGCAGAAAGCTTACATTTGGGGGAGCCCTAATAGTAAGCACCCCACACCAAGTGAGAACGATCCTAAACCAAAAAGCTGGGTGATGGTTGACAGACTCGCGAGTTCTGAAATATGAGGCAATATGAGTAGAAAAAGATGATCTAGTGTTGGTCACGGACAATTGTTTAAATCCAGCTGCCTTTCTTTGGAAAGGGGAAGGAGAATCTCCTTAGAATCCAGACATAATGCCTTGACATTATAGAATACCAAACTAAGGTCTGCATGGACCTGAGAGATGTTCCGCTTCATGCAGGAGCCTGACTGTTTATAGACAGATCATCCCGGGTGACTGAAGAGAAAAGACATAATGGGTATGCAGTTGTAGACGGGATGGAAGGTAGTGAGGTAGAGGCAGGAAGGTTGCCAAATGGGTGGTCAGCTCAGACCTGCGAACTCTATGCATTGGAAAGTGTCCTTAGGGCGTTAGAAAATAAAGAGCGAGCAGCATACAGTGACTCTAAATATGTATTTGGTGTTGGCACTTTCGGAAAGATATGGCAGGAAAGAGGACTGATCAATAGCCGGGGGAAGGAATTTGCATACGAGGAGTTGATTAAACGGGTCTTGGAATCCCTATTACTCCCCCGAGAAATAGCGGTAGTGCATGTAAATGGTCATCAGAAAGGAAATGAACCAGAAGTTAGGGGGAATAGATTAGGCGATAAAGTGGCTAAGGAAGCAGGCCTGGACACACAAGGAGTGCTAATTCACTCCCTAATATCTCCTGTTCCTGATCCCCAGAAGCTCTTATATTTACTGAAAGAATTGAAAAAGAATTGACAAATTTTGGGGCTGAAAAAAAACAGCAGATGGGCATTGGATGTTAGCTGATGGAAGGGAAATGTTAAACAAAATGATGATGCGAGACATTATGGCTGTCCTACATCAAGTCAGCCATTGGGCCGTACAAGCAACGTATCCTTTAGTTCTTAGGGAATATGGATGTAAAGGAATATATACAATTGCTAAACACATATGTGAGGGATGTATCATATGCAGAAAGGTAAATAATAAAGTCTTGAGAAAACAGACCCCGGGAGGAAGAGACCTGGGATTGAGACTCTTCCAGAGTATACAAGAAGTATATACTGAACTACCCAGAGTAGGTAGACTAAAATATATACTGGTCATAGTAGATCATCTATCTGGTTGGGTTGAGGCATACCCCCGAGCTACTGCCACTGCGAGTGTGGTGTGTAAAACAATATTGGAGCACATAATTCCCTGATATGGGCTAGTGGACCATATGGATTTCGACCAAGGAACTCATTTTACCTCTAAAGTGTTACAGGAGATAATGAAAGAGTTGGGAATTTCCTGGGAGTTCCATACTCCAGGGCACACACCATCATCAGGAAGGGTTGAGAGAATGAACCAAATACTCAAACGACAGCTCTCTAAATTGATAATAGAAACCAGACTCCCTTAGACCAAATGTTTACCTATAGCTCTCTTGCGAGTCCAAACAGCCCCAAGGAAAAATTTGGGACTATCCCCTATGAAATCATATTTGGATTACCTTATCTGGGAACGAACGGAGAATTGACAATTCCCGAAACTAAAGACTTGTTCTAACGAAATATACACTGGGCTTGTCCGCCTCTTTGTCTCTCCTCAGGAAACAGAGTTTATTGGCACAGACTCCACCCCTTGAATTCACCGTTCATCCCATCCGGCCGGGAGATTGGGCCTCAGTAAAATCATGGACAGAGACTAAATTGCAGCCGGACTGGGAAGGGCCATATCAGGCTCTTTTGACGACCGAAACGGCAATAAGGATGGTGGAGAAAGGCTGGACTCACTACACTCGGATCAAAGGGCCAGTAGAATCTCCAGTTGAGGAAGAAGTTTGGACAGCCGAATCAACGGAAGACCCGCTGAAACTCAGGCTGAAGAGACTTAGAGTAACTGATTATACATTGGTGACACGAGTGAGGGATTATTTCTGTAGGATTGTGTATTAAGTTTTATTGTACTTCAGCAGAATTTTTAGAATGCTGGGGATCTTAGAGTTATGATGCTAGCTCTCTTCGTACTGGGATTTTGTCAAATATAATTTCATATGTATTATTAGGGGTCCCTGCATCTGATAATCCACAAGAAATAGACGCTGATGCATGCAGTTTAGTAAATTGTGGGATGTAGATAATCAGAGACAGGACCGCAGCTCAGAGATACATCTTAAGTCCTTTGGGGATGGTACTTGGTATAATGGTCTTGTAACAATACACAGGGCCACCTTCTGGTTTTCTCCCACAATCCAAAGATATGCAGGTTAGGTAAATTGGCCATGCTGAGCTGCGTGTTCTGTTCAGGGATGTGTAGGTTATATGCATTAGTCAGGGGTAAATGTCCAGTAATCTGAGAGCAGAATGGTGCTGAGTGGATTATTCTTTGGAACGTCAGTGTCGACTTGTTGGGCCAACTGGCCTGTTTCCACACAGTAGGGATTGTATAAACTTAGAATTGCGTTTTGCGAAACAAAACTGACAATTTTTTTAACTGTTGCATTTAAAACTTACCATTAACTGTCAATTGTCAATATGTAAAATATCTCAATGTTACTGAAATCAATGTTTAAACAAAACACTGCACATAAAGCCGCACAAAGATCCTCATGACCATCTAATTACTGTTCAGAGAATAATCACAGTAAAATTTTATTGTTTCTGAGATCAATCGCACTATCACAGAAAGGAACTGGTTATCATTCCCTTCAATAAATGCAATAGTTGTCCTCTGGTATTTCAGTTCAGTCGTTATACACCATACTGGTTGTTCAAAGCATGGTTATTATTTATTATGAAGGGCCAAGTGTTCTAATGGCAAGGGATGTTGTTCGATCTGATTTGATGCATGTTCTCAAACAAGTTTTCACTATAAATATTGCAAACAAAAATGTGTTTATTTGGTATTGTTCAGCTGTTGATGCTAACATTTTCAGTTCATGTTGATTAAGCATATTTGGAGAAAGTGAGGAAAGCTGTGGTGTTGCAAAAGTGCAGGCACATTCAAAGAGCAGGAGTATCGAAAAGATTCCTGATGAAGGGCTTATGCCCAAAACATCGATTCTGCTTCTCCTTGAATGCTGCCTGACCTGCTGTGCTTTACCGGCACAACGCTCTTGCCATTAGAAATATTTGACTAAATATTCAGAGACAAGACTAAAATTTACCTCTGTCAATTTAATTTACTGTGCTTTCTATTCACTGAACGTTTGATGTTAATTGCTCCTCTTTTTCTTCTTAAATCTGATACAAATTTCAAAATACAGAACACATTAAAATTCACATGAATTATAAATTTACATTCTCGACAAGAAAACCAATGGAAGTCGATATAGAATTCTTGAACAGCCTACACATTTGAATGAAAAAGCAATTCCTTCTAAAAAATGTTTCCACGTCTGTATCTTTTTCTCAATTCAATAATCCTGCAAGTTTATAATTGTCAGTTGATCTCTCTGAATGAGTACCTAATCAATGTCAATGTAACAGCTGAAACATTAACAACAGATTGATAACTGGGTGTTAAAGACCTTATTTGAAGCCAACAAATGTTTGATATTTCCTAGAATTCCACCAGAAAACATACTTGAATCATAATACAAGAAAAGAGATGTGCAAACCTTATTTTTAAATGAACAAACTCAAATATTTCCAAAGCATTTCAATCTTACGGTCAAAATGAACAGGTGAATGGAAAAATAAAAACAAATTTCTGACAATTTATAAACTGAACAACAATTACAAATTCACTTTGATCAAAGGACAGAGTAATATATAGATGAATCACAACATTTAGTATCAAAGTAGGTAATCAGCTGACTGACAAGTAATACGTGGTAGCATTTGTTAGTTTACTGAAGAAGATATCAGCTTTATTTTCAATTTATACAACGACAGAATAATGTTTAATGTGTTTCAATTTTTTTGGACTTGCCCCTTTGCAGCAATAAAAGATCAATCTCATTACTTAGACATGGTAATCTTTAATTCTGCAACATTTTCAAATATTCTCCAGGAATTTATAAGCGACAGAATTAGATACAGGTCTCCCCACTGTCCAAAAGTAAAGCGTTATTATGAAACCTTACATAAACTGAAAAGGCGTTCGTCGAAGAAGCATTAATTTATATGGGAAACACCTCCCCTTTTCTTCGTAAAAGTGGAAATCCTCTTCAGATTTCTTCCAGTCAGAGAAAACAGGGACAGATGTAAGTCTTTTGTAAAAGCAAAGTGGCTAAAGCGAATTTTCCAACACATATTTCTTGGTAACCTGACACAAATAAGTATCAGATTTTGTGATTATTGATATAATAGATAAAAGCAGATCTGATGTTGGATTGAAAAGCAGTTCAATCTGTGCTTAGGTACTCTCTCATCAACATTCAGATAGATCTTGGTATATTTGTGGTGAAGGTTTGATTTGAAACCTTCCCTCGGGTCTAGTAATAGAGACACTGCCACAGCTCCACAGGCTCCTTTCGTAATGTTCCCACTCAGGACGGCAGGACTACAATATTATGTTTAATATGGTTACTCAAAATGAAAACTAATCAGCTGTTTATTGTAGTAATTTGAATGGGAATTAATTAGGTAGTTTCTGTGTGCAATGGACTAGAAATTAAACAATATTTTACACGAACAATAGAATAAATGAATGATAGTCTTAAATAAAGAGAATCTCGTGACAATTCTTTGAAAGACAAATTGACAAAACTGCATGATCATTGTACTTTAATTTTAAAAATGCATCAGTCATTCAAAATGAAAATTCAGCCGAAGACAAGTTCCCTTCCTGTCAACAACGTACAACTTCCACAATTTCAAAATGAACAGTCATTGATAAAGGAAGGAACAAACAGATGCTAATTCTATTTTCTTCACATAAACGTGCGATGAATTTTAAGTAAGTTTCATATATGTAAAAAGGAAACTCTTATTGTGGTTCTAAATACAATAAATGTTAGCATGAAGTGAAACATAATCAAATCAATTTAACTGTGTTTTCTCAGTTAAAATACCGTCCAATATTCAAAGTAGTCGAGTGATTGTACACTGCAATATCTTTACATTAATTCAGTGCTGAGACATAATTCCACATTTATACCCCTTATAGTGAAGCACACTTGTGCCAGGAGTCTGAGCAGGTAGGGGAGGTCTTTACTGCGTACTTTGCTTCAGTATTCACAAGTGAGTGGGACCTTGTTCCTTGTTAGGACAACGTGAAACAGGTTGATATGGTGGAACAGGTCGATGTTCAGACAGAGAATGTGCTGAAAATATTTAAAAATCATGGGGATAGATAAGTGCCCTGGGCCAGAAAGGATATAACCTATGTTGTTATGGGAAGGGAGGCAATTGATTACTGTGTTTTGGCAATGATCTTTGCATCCTCACTGTCCACTCGAGCCATACCAGATGATTGAAGGTTGGCAAAAGTTATTCCCTTATTGAAGAAAGGCAATTGAGATGATCCTGGGAATCATCGATGAATCAGTCTTACATCAGTTGTGGGCAAATTCTTGGAGAGAATTCTGAGAGACAGGATTTATGATTATTTGGAAAAGCATAGATTAATTAGAGATGGTCAACATGGCTTTGTGAGCGGCAGGTTATGCCTCACAAGCCTCATTGAATTATTTGAGGTTGTGGCAAACACATTGGTGAGGACAGAGCAGTGGATGTGGTGTATATGGATTTTAGCAAGATGTTTGATCAGGTTCTCCATTGTAGGCTCATTCAGAAAGTAATGAGACATGGGATATAGGGAAACCTGCCTGGTTAGATAATAAATTGGTTGACCCATAGAGGACAGGGTGAGATTAAATGGATAGTTTTCAGCTTGGAGCACGGTGACCAATGGTGTTCTGAAGGGATCAGTTGTGGGACCTCTGCTCTTTGTGATATTTACAAATGACTTGGATGAGGAAGTGGAAGGGTGGGTTAGGAAGTTTGCCAATGACACGAGGGTTGGTGGAGTTGTGGATAGTGTGGAGGGCTTTTGTAGGTTGCTCGAGGACATTGACAGGATGCAGAGGTGGGCTGAGAAGTGGCAGGTGGAGTTCAACCTCGGAAAATGTGAAATTATTCATTTTGGAATTTCAAATTTGAATGCACATTTTTCATATTAAATACAGGATTCTTGACAATGTGAAGAAACAGAGGGATCGTGGGGTGCATGTCCATACATCCCTCATAGCTGACATCTAAGGTGATAGGGCTATTAAGACAGTGCATAGCGTGTTGGCTTTCATTAATGGGGAAGTTGAGTTTAAGAGCCACGAGGTTATGCTGCAGCTCTATGGATCCCTGATGAGACTATACTTGGAATATTGTGTTCTGTTCTGATCACCTCATAAGACATAGGATGTGGAAGCTTTAGAAAAAGTGCAGATGAGATTTATCAAAATGTTGTCTGGACTGGAAGGCATGTCTTATGAATAAAGGTTGACAGAGCTGGGGCTTTGGTCATTGCAGTGAAAGAGGATGATAGTTTACTTGATAGCTTTGGGTAAGTTGATGAGAGGCATAGATAGAGTGGATAATGAAAGACTTTTCCCTACAAAGTGGCATAATTTTAAGATGAATGGGGGAAGTTGCGGGGAGATGTCAGAGATAGTTTCTTTATAGATAGTGGTGAGTGTGTGGAATGCACTGCCAGTGGTGGGAGAAGATTCAGTTCCATCAGGGACATCTACGCGACTCTTGGATAGGCACATGGATGATAGTAAATGAAGGGCATGTTGGTTAGTTTGATCTTGGAGTTGGATAAAATGTCGGAACAACATCGTGGCCAAAGGGCCTGTACTGTGCTGTACTGTTCTATATTCTATGGATTGAAATTAACAACTATTTTATATTAACAACACATAGATTTTCAAAATTCTATTACCATACTTAAGAATAATGATAAATTTCATCTTGTTATTTGACTGTGCTATCTGCAGAAATGAACAGAATTATTGCAGGGAAAAGTAATTAGGATTTTCTAAATTTATAAAGCTGGAATTACACAGATCATTCAAATGAGCAAAAGTCATATTTTTGACAGTGCGCATTGCATCAGAAATAATGGATTCTTTTGTAGGTGTGTTGATTGGAAATAAAATGGATTTTTATATTACTGTATAGGTACTAGGGAAGATTGGATTAAATTCAAATATAAACTTCAATGTAGTTGTTAGCAAGACTAAACTAAAGCATACTATAATTATTGTCATTCAAATGCATTAACAGTTACTGTTAGAATCCTGAAAAAAGGATATAATGCACCATTTTTCAAAAAGTCAATAAATTAAGTCGTGAACCTCCGTACACTTGTTACCCAGGCCAATTATTATGCAATTATTGTAATGGTAATGACTTGATAACTAATGCTAAAACCTAAACAGATAAATTGGTTCAATACTTTATCAGCATGTTCCTCTGAAATTGATTGGATATTTATGAAGATCGGTAAACTGAGGGACAAAATATTGATTGATTAAATTGAAGGAAAAAAATGAGACAGTGTCTATTGAGCAGGATTGTTTTTGTTTAAAAATGCAGTTGATGCAAGAATAGTATATTTTCCTCCATTGGTTTTCTTGTAGATACATTTTTTAAAAAATTGTCATGATTCAAGGTTGAGACACTGGTGTCAGAGTCTGCAAAGGGGAGAGTGAGAGAGTAAGAAATTCTGAAAAAGCAGAAAGGAAAGGAACTGGCGAGCAGAGGAGCTCCAACTGTAGTGTCTCACCCTGCTAACATCTTATTGGGTGATTTGGAATGCAGTCTAGTCAAGTAACAAGCTGACACAGTCATACGCACAGATTCATAGCTTACAATGCCCTAGACACCATCATCACCATCCCTGTGTGTCCTGTCCCACCGGCAGGACATGGATGTAACTGAAATGCTGGAACATGCAGGGTAATGGACTAAGATCTGCAGAATATGATCAATGTGATTTATTTGACATTTCTCCAGAATATTAAACTCCAGTACAAATTGAAAAGTTACTAGCGCCATCAGACTTGAACTACAAATGTCAGAAAAAAGAAATATCAGATATTTACAGCACACTTGGCCAATCCTGGGTATGTGTTGGCTGTAATAGAACTCCCCAGGCTTTACAGCTTTTTGTACTCACCATTGAGAGCAACGATTTCAGACTGAACTGTGCCCTCTATGCTTTTATAATCTGTTTTTAACATGTTACTCTGGCAGCTGGACACCTTGTTTCCTTGTTTCTTTCCCAGCTCGAACTCCATTCCCCGTGGCCTTGAGGGACGACCATTTCTGCCATTTAATCTCTCCTGCCTTCCCCCATGTGACAGACTGTCTTTATATCCTTGTCTCACCCCCACCTTGCTCACAACCTGTTACATTTCTGATGGTTCCCAGACCTCTGTAACTTTCATTGCACCCCTTGGGTGAATGGCGTGAGTTTTGAATTCTCTTCCTCCTGAGATAATCAGAATTTTTTCCGGTTGCAGTGTCCCCCAGATTTTATTTTGAAAAACAGAGCATTTGTGTCAGAGTCAAGTATTTGTGGGCCTTCATCCACAATTCCTAGCATTTGGATGTAATTTGTGACCCTCCCACAGATGTGTAACGTTACTGGATTGGGCATGCTAACATGGTCGCAGTGTGCAATTTAGGTGGGTTGGGCTAGCCATGGTTAATGTGTGGTTATTGTGGTAGCGTGGGTAAGCAGGTCATTGCAGACTCGATGGGACGAATAGAGTCTTTCTGCACCCGCGGGATTCTGTGATTCTAACTCGTTGTGATTGTTGTCATGTTTTCCTCATGCCAGGTTCATTCAACTCAGATACATATGCTTCCTTTATGATTCTGTAGGTGCTCACTCACTCATTTCCTTCAGTTTTACATCAATTTCACACTGTGTGAGAGGGTGAGAATGGATTTGTAAATATAAATACTCCAACCAAAACCCCTCACAGGTCAGGAACTGTTTCTGCTACTTTCATCACTCACAAGGAAGAGGAAAATAAAGGTTCTGTCACGGATCTTACAGGACCATAGCGGTTATACTCACCAGGAAAGGCTGACCAGCTCAAAGCGCTTTTCTCAAGGAAAGAGGAGGCTCAGAGACAAGCTGTTACAAGTAGAAAGCTTTGTGTCTGTGTTTTCAGAGATTTGTGGTTGAAATCATTGGTTTGGAAGCGTGTCTCATTGCCCCAGATCATCAAAGGTGCTGTCTAAATGTGCATATTTCTTTCTATCTGTCTGAGTTAACAATCAGATGGACAGGTCAATGTCTGAGTGTCTTACCAAATCCCTGATTGAATCTGTCTCCGCTCACAAACTCAGGTGCCTCATCACTCACTGGGTCATGGAGAACCTCTGCCGTTACAATGAGAACTGTCTTTGCTGTCACCGCTCCTCGTACTTCCGCCTAATCCCCACTTCCCTTCATTATATCCCAGCTGCCTCTCATCCACCCACATGGACACGTTGAAGAGCATGACAGGAGATTGGATTGAAACCGAGAGTTCAATAACCCGAATGAAATAGGAAGAAGGAAATAAACGGTGATTGTGGATCCCAGGGGATACAGACTTCAGGATTAGTCCTTGTGGGCATTCCTGCAGTAATACGAGACAGCATTCCATGATGAGAGTTAAACCCGGGTGGCAGGAGAGGGAGTCACTGAACATTAGCAAGTTAATTTCAAACACAGGAGGTTTGTTCAGTCAGTAACAATGTGTTCGACATGGAGGTGAAGTGAGCAGTGAGGGGAAATGTTACCACAAGCTGACAATAAAACTTTCATTGGAACAGGAGGAGGCCATTCAGCCCCTTGACTTTGCTCTGCCATTCATGATGATCATAGCTGATGTGTGACCTAACGGACAATTTTCAAAACCCTCTAATTTCATCAATAAACTCCTCTGTAACAGACAAGATGAGTATTGGAAAACTAAACATCTGCAAATGCTGGGAAATCAGAAAAAAAAACACAGAAATCGCTGGAAAAATTCAGCAGATCTGGCAGCATCTGTGGAGAGTGAACCTTTCAGGACCAGTGACCGGTCAGGTGACCAGCTGCAGCTGACCATTCTGCATCTTCTGGAACACACTCTGGAACAGGTTCTGGTGTGAGATCGTCAATAATAACTGAGAGAAACAGGAGGACGGGCTCAATCAGAATAAGGAATTCACGAAACCCTTCCAGTGGAACACTCACCAACACAGTCACACTGCGGAGGCCGTTCACCTGCTCCACGTATGGGAAGGGATTTACTCGATCTTACAATCTGCTGAGGCACCAGAGATGGCACAGTTGGTTTAGATCCTTCACCTGCTCCATCTGTGATAAAGATTAGATTAGATTAGATTAGATTAGATTAGATTACTTACAGTGTGGAAACAGGCCCTTCGGCCCAACAAGTCCACACCGCCCCGCCGAAGCGTAACCCACCCATACCCCTACATCTACATCTACCCCTTACCTAACACCAAGGGCAATTTAGCATGGCCAATTCACCTGGCCTGCACATCTTTGGAGTGTGGGAGGAAACCGGAGCACCCGGAGGAAACCCACGCAGACACGGGGAGAACGTGCAAACTCCACACAGTCAGTCGCCTGAGGCGGGAATTGAACCCGGGTTTCTGGCGCTGTGAGGCAGCAGTGCTAACAATTAAAACCTCTCACCTGAGGAGACATTGGTGCATTCCCACCGGGGAGAGGCCATTCACCTGCTCAGTGTGTGGGAAAGCATTCACTCAGTCCTCTGATCTGCTTAAACACCAGCGAGCTCACTCTGGGGAAAGGTCATTCACTTGTTCCCAATGTGGGGGGAGATACACTCAAATGCAGCACCTGTGGAGTCCCCAGTGAGCCCACACAGGGGGAGAGGCCATTCCGATGGTCAGTGTGGGAGAAGGGATTCAGTGATTCATCCCATCCCCCGAGACCCCAGTGGGTTCACTCTGGGTAGGAGCTGTTCACCCCTCTGTGTGACAAGGGATTTGCTGCGTCTTCAACACTATTGAGAGCCCACAGGGAAGTGGTCATCCCCCCTGCTCCATGTGGACTGCAGGACTCTGATTCTGATGTTACTGTCCATCAGAGTCAGGAGTGGACCTTGTACTTGATGGAGTATTGATGTTGTTGTTAACCACATTAACTGGGCTGGACGTGACTGAACTTACGTTGCCACTTTCTAAACCTCAGGATGTCTCTCTGGGCAGTAAGTCTCCACAAACAGCACTGTGACAATGAGCAGGGATCATCAGTTTTGATTTAAATTGTGACTGTAGCACGGCTGCTTCACAGCATCAGGTACAAGGTTGGAGTCCAGCCTTGTCCAACGGCCTGTGTGGAGTTCCCACATTCTCTCCATGATAGTGTGAGTCTCCTCCAGGTGCTCTGGTTTCCTCCCATAGTCCAAAGATGTGCAGGTCAGGTGGATCAGTCATGCTAAAATGTCCACAGGATCCAGGATTGTGCAGACTAGGTGGATCAGCCATGGGAAATGCAGTGTTACAGTGATAGAGTGCTCTGGGCGTGATGTTCTTCGGATGGTTGGTGGGGTTTGATGGGCCAATGCTCTCCTCCCACACTGTAGGGATTTTATTCACTGACTGAGGATAAATGCAACAGAGCAGAGTGCCTGAGAGAAGGAGCATGTGGTGTGCATCAATGCTGTCTATGCCTTTAGATAGAGGTGGGCACCGCAGGCGATATAGTGCTTTATCTCCACCGCTGCCCTCTCCGCACAACTCTACTTAGATTTGGTCCCTTCTCACTCTGTCACTTGTAATGGTTTGCTTGGCCCGTAACGGGCTTTGTTTGGAAATATTCTATTAGTCACACGAATGGTTTACTGCTGGTGATGATATGAGTAGATTAGAGTGGTGCTGGAAAAGCACAGCAGGTTAAGCAGGATCCGAAGAGCTGGAAAATGAATGTTTTGGCAAAAGCCCTTTTCCAGCACCCCTCTAATCTAGGCTCTGGTTTCCAGCATCTGCAGTCCTCACTTTTGCACTGCTGGAGATTATATGGTAACCAAAAGCAAATGGCATAATGATGATTCTGATGGTGGGAAGTTTGCTGTAATAATATTTCTGGGTCGGAGAAAAGGGGAAAAAGAACACTTCACAGCTCACAGAACGAAAACTGAAAAGCAGTTAAATCAAACCAACGGTTCAGACAAGGAGGGAATATTTCCCTGGAGTTTGAGTAGCTTGAAAGTGATGGTGTCTGGGACAGGAATTTGCTTTACAGAGGTTGAAAGCTTTAAAACTGTTATATTCAAACTGTTCAATTTATTTTCTTTAATTTTACTTGCGGTGCAAAAAGCTCTTACAACATTTTAAAACCAACATTTACAAACCTTGTGTTAAAGATAAATGTTAAATAAAATCCATCAAACCATCGCTCACTGAAAACTGTTGTGGAAGTGCAATCTCCTGGAGAATCCCTGCCCCCTTCTTCCTACCCGGGCTCCATGACTATATACATACCTGGGAGATAGCAGCAGGAGGCCATTCAGCGTTTCAATCCTGCTCCACCATTCAATGGGAAACAGCTGATCATCCAGCTCAGTCTCCTGTTCCTGCTCTGTTCCAATCCCTTTTCATGACTTTACCTTGAAGAACTAGTCTAAGTCCTCATTTGGCTTCACTTCCTTTTGTTCCAGTGGCGTTGCTGTGTGGATGTAGGCAGGGGTAATGTGATGGTGCTGCCTCCTGGAGGATACACTCAGCATCCCTCATCATCCTGCAGTAACATCAACTGGGTTTCAGGAACTAGTGATAGAAACGGTTTCCAGGATATGGGCATCACTGGCTCAGCCAGCATTTATTCCCCATCTCTAGTTACCCTTCAGAAGATGGTAGTGAGCTGCTGTCTTGTACCATTCACAGTCCATTTGGCGCAGAGAGACCGACAACGCTGGGAGAGAGAGTGTTGCAGGATTTTGGCCCAGTGATTCTCCATCTTTGGTTCATCAAATGTTGTGTAACTTAATCACGATCTGCACGTGATTTTGAGATTTCAGTCTGCAAATCTTCACCATCTAGCACCCTGGATAAAAGGAATATGTACAGATTAGAAATTCAGAAAAGACAATTCTAGTTTCTCTGGAATATCTTTCTCCCCTTTCTTCTCCCAAAGCTGTAACCCTCCAGCCCTCTTACTCTCTCCCATCATTCTGACTCTGCTACCCCCTAATGTACACCCTCTACATTCTCATGGTGTTACTGATAAACAGATCCATGCCACCACTTTTCGTCCCTGGTTAGACTCTGCACCCTTTCTGGGTTCACTTCTTTTCCCTTCAGTTGCTGCAAGTCAATATTGAAACAGCAGACTGAAACAAAAGGAAACAGAAAGGGAGGTGGCAGATCCTGGACAGAAGAGGAACCTTCAGACTGGGAGAATGGGTCAGATTCTTCCTTGTTTCCCATTGGTCAATTCCCAGTGTTATGACAAGTTGCGAATGGAACTTGGTCCCATCTAGGCGTAGTGACACTTTGATCCCCCCAAAACTGATCAATACTATAGGTAGATGCATCCCTTCTCCTGCCAATGACAGTGTGAAATGCTTCCGCGAGTTACCCAAAAGAACTTGCTCCAAAACCCGCCCACATTCTGTACATGTACAGTGGTGGGTTTCCTCACACACGTGTGGTCCCTGCCTCAGGGCTTGTGGGATTTGTAGTCCCCATGAAGCCTCTGGAGACCTGTCCCTGGAAAGTGAGAGAAAGTGTGGGCTGGAGGGTGTTGTCTATAGGATATCCATTCAGACACACAGGCCATGTGGGCTGCCACTGGGATTTACCGAGACATCCGCTTAGACACCCGGACTTCTGACGTAACGAATATACATTCAGCCAATTGCGGGGTGGGGAGGTTAATAATGGGCAGCAGATTTTAAGCAGAGGTGGCTCAGTGGCTAACACTGCTGCCTCATAGCGTCAGCGACCCGGGTTTGATTCCAGCGTTAGGCAACTGTGTGGAGTTTACACATTCTCCCCACGTCTGTATGGTTTTGTTCGGTGCTCCAGTTTCCTCCCACAGTCCAAAGACGTGCAGGTTAGGTGGATTGGTCATGCCAAACTGCTCACAGGGTCCATGCATGTACTGGTTAGGCAATTAGCCACGGGAAATGCAGGATTACAGGGAATGGGTGGGTCTGAGTGGGATGCTCATCATAGGGTTGGTGTGGAATCGATGGATGAATACCCTGTTTCTGCACTATAGGGATTCTATTCTATTCTCCTGAAGAAGAATGTACCTATCTCAATGTGTTGTGAATCTGTGGAATTCCCTATTCAAAATGCGGTGGATGCCAAGACAATGAGCCAATTTAATGAAGAGATACAGATGTTGAATTTGCAATGAGTTGAAGCGTGAGAGAGAGCAGGCAGGAAAATTCAGCTGTGACCGAGGTGAGCTCAATCATCACCGTATTAAATGGTAGAGATGATTCAAAGGGCTTCATTGCCTTCCCTGTGCCCAGTGCTTATCTTCTTACAGTAATAACTGGAAAGGTGAATCCAAAACTCACCACCTTCACCAAAGGAGATTTTCAGAAACAGCAGGATAGTCAGGTGGGTTAGCGCTCCAAACTTAGGTAGTGAGGAAGTGTGTAGGAGATAATGATTTTGCAATTTTAAATTGAGGGGAGACAGTGATTTATGGTTTTAGACTGTGTAGTACATTCACACCGTCCAGAGTACTCTGTGTGAATATCTATCCTGTACTTTATTACAAAGCCAAGGTCACTGACAATGAAACCAAAACACCCAGGAAACATCGCCTCCCCTCGTAATCTGATAAAAGACTTGTGATAAGACTGGTTGAATTTAGAACACAGATGGAAAGCGGGAAGATTAAATCCAATCCCAAGATCCTGTGCTTAAACAAAAGAGACTACAATAGGAGGAGGTAGGAGTTGGCGAATGTAGAATGGAAACAAAGACTTTACTGTGGGACAGTTCTCAGACAGTGGAGGAATATCAAAGTAATTTTTCAAATTTCTCAGCAAAAGTATATATCAGTGAAAAGGAAGGACTGTTGGAAAAGGAGTAATCTGCCATGTCTAAGGCAATAATGGAGTCTATGAAATTGAAGTAGAAGGCATACAAATTGGCAAAGACCAAGGATAAATTCGGAGATTGGAAAAACTTCAAAGATCAACAGAAAGCATGATGGAATTGGGGATAAAAAAAGTGATGAGTAGCTCTCCCCAGGGACAGAGTAGCAGTTTACCCTGCTCGAGGGGAACCTATTGTGTGGGGAACATATGGCCTCTATAATTGTTGAAGCACGTAACTGTTACCAGAGAGATAATCCTGATCAAGTTAAAAATCACAGCACACCCCAAAAGCTTGTACTTCCAAATAAACCTGTCGGACTATAACCTGGTGATGTATGGTTTTTAACTCTGTCCACCCCCAGCTCCTCCACATCAGAATCCTGATAGAGACCCCACTGAAACTGAAGCGCCTGTCAGATACTTGAGGGAGCCACGGGGGTTTGCGGGGGAGGGGGGGGGGAAGAAAGGGGGTGTGTGTGGTTTAACCACAAAGTGATGAACTGAACTAGACTTTTGAACTGCCGTTGCCATGGAGATAATATTGAGAGACAGTCTGTATTCAAAGTCACAAACCACAAAAGGTATAAGAAGGGGAGCCATACATCGGACAGGCGGGGAGTTACCTGATGCTGCCTGAAGGCATTTTGTATGTACACTATCCAGAGAGCTGCCGTGTCTCATCAATAAAGACTCAAAGAAGATCTCTCAGAGTTCTGTGCCCAGTTATTCCTATCCAGCAGGGTTCAGGAATATGAGCACACAGCAGTCAGACTTCACAGTGGAGGATACGAAGAACATGCCAGTAATTGATAAGGAGACTGAGGAAGGTGAGGACCAAGAAACAACCATTATCACGAAAGAGTTAGAGCTGGGCAAGCTAATGGAGCTAAAGGTAGACAAGTCTCATTGCCCTGATGGAATACATCCCAGGATACCAACAGAGTTAGGGGGAGAAAGAGCAAATGCACTTAGAGTCATAGAATCCTACAGCAGAGACAGGCCCTTTGGCCCAAACTGGCCCATACCAATCAGAATGTCCATCCACACTAACCCCATTTCCCTGCACTTAGCCCATCTGCTTCTGAAACTTGGTAAAAACAATGATTGCAGATGCTGGAAAGCAAATACTGGATTAGTGGTCCTGGAAGAGCACAGCAGTTCAGGCAGCATTCAACGAGCAGCAAAATCGACGTTTCGGGCAAAAGCATTCTGAAACTTTCCTATCCATGTATTTGTCCAAATGTCTTTTACACGTTGTTAATATACCCACCTCAACCACTTCCACTGGCAGCTCATTCCATATACATACCACCTTTGTGTAGAACACTTGCCCCTCAGTTTCCCATGTATCCTTTCCCCTCTAACTTTAACCTGATGCCCTCCAATCCTCGAGACCCTGCGAAAAAGACCGAGTGCATTCACCTTACCCACGCCTCTCATGGTCTTAGACACTTCTATAAAATATTCCCCCGCAGTTTCCTCTGCTCTAAATAAAAAAGTCCTCACTTGTCCAACCTCTCCCTGTAACTCAGACCCCTGAGACCTGGCATCATCCTTGCAAATATCTTCTTCATCTTTCCAGTTGAATAACTGAAACCTACACTGCACTCATCACATTTCCTGTGTTTCCCTACGGCACTGGAACCGATGTGACAACGCCAATGGATTACAATCAATGATTGATAATTCACTCCATTACAACAATCCCATTTTCATAGCTTTTTCCATGATGCAGGAATCCTTTTGTCTTTCTGGTTTCATGGTTAATTGTCCTCATACAAAACCAATCTGTGGCTTACCTGTTCCAGGGAAATGTGCCATGATTGTTTAGACTTTCAAAAACCAATGAAATCTCTCTTCACAGTCCCCACACGAACATGGACTTCGCTGTCTCAGTACTTTTTCCAGTCACACTGACATTTGAAATATTCACCCACGGGCAGAATACACACCTTTCCATCCAGATGAAAAGGTCAATGATATTCAGATCGGCACGGATCAAGTAACTATCAAAACTGAACATGAAGTTCAATTTGAATTTCTCAACTGCAAATCCCCCCTTTCAATACTCTATAACAGAGAAAACAGAAAGTGCTGGAGATCCTCAGCAGGTCTGGCAGCATCTGAAATGGTGAGAGATGCAGGAAACATTGCAGCCTTGAAGAAGTGTTGAGATGATCACACCAGGCATGTGTGCTTGATGACCATTATGGATAAGATGGGGGCAGGGATCCCTTTCTGGAAGGGCCTTGGTGAGACCACACCTGGAGTACTGTGTATACCTTTGTTCCCCTTTTCCAAGGACGGCTCTCCTGGTTATTGAGAGAGTGTAAAGGAGGATCACCAGATGAGTCCTGGGATGGGAAGATAGTTAAGGACTGCAGATGCTGGAAGTCAGAGTCTGTACAATGTGGACCTGGGGAGGTGCAGCAGGTCAGGCAGCATCAGAGGAGCAGGAAGGTTGATGTTTTGGGTCGGGACCCTTTGTCAGTCTCGATAAATAGCCCTAACCCGAAACGTCAACTTTCCAGCCCCATCGTATTCATGCTGGTCATCAAGCACCTATTTATTCTAGTCCAACGTTCTGGCACTCAGCGTGTAATCGATATTGTAGTGCTTGGTGTGATCATCTAAACACTTCTTCAAGGCTGCAATGTTTCCTGCATCTGTCACCATTTCAGATGCGGACAGACTTGCTGAGGATCTCCAGCACTGTTTTTTTTTTGCCGATTTCCACCATTTTGCTGAAGCACAGAGTCATAGACATGTACACAGCTCCAGATTTTGTTGACTCACCTTCCTGGGATGTCAGGACTGATTGCTGAACAGGGACTCAATCTTCGTTTAATCCTCCTTTCCTTTGGCTTTCTGAGCCGCTAACTACATCACTAATGTTCTACCTCCCATTCCCTGTCCTGAATCTGACCCATATAAGCCTACACTTTAGTTCCCATCCCCCTGCCAGACTAGTTACAAACTCACCAATAGAACTGGCAAAAGCCCCCACCAGATTTGTCTCATCTCTGCCCAGGGGTAACCGGTCAGGCTGGTACAGGTCCCACCCAGAAACAGTCCCAGTGCCTGAAGAATCAAAACCCTTCTGTGGTACACCATTTCCCCAGCCACACATCCAGCTGATCTACCTTCTCATTCCTGCTCTCATTAGCGCATGGCACTGGGAGTAAGTCTGACATTATTACATTTCAGGAGCTACATTTTAATGTATCTCTGCTCTCCTATGTCGAGCTTTCAGGCCCTCATCCCTCTGTTTAGCGATGTCGTTGGTATCTGTGTATTGCACGACCATGGCCTGTTTACCATCCAGCTCCAGAATGTCCTGCAGCCACTCCATGATATCATGGATCTTGGCACCAGGGAGATTACATCCCATCCTGGATTCATGTCTGGGGGCACAGAAGTGCCTGGCTGTACCCCTGATTATTGAATCCCCTGTCACTATAGCCCTGCCACTCTCAGGCCTCTTGTTCTGATCAGCAGAGCTCTCTGTGGTGTCATTAACCTGGCTGATGCTGATTTCCCGAGAAGCCACCCCACCCATTCCTGCCCTGACAGAATCCCAAGTGATATACAGTATCTGTATGAGAAGGGGATAACAACAGGGGACTCCTCCATCCCTTCCTGAGCCTTTTACTAGATCTGATGTTCACCCATTCCCTTTCTGCCTGTGTAACCCTCACCTGCAGGGTGACTAACTCACTAAATGTGCTGTCCATAACATTCTCAGTATTGCAGATGCTCCACAGTGAGTCCACTCTCAGCTCCAGCTCTGAAAGGCAGTTTCCCAGTAGCTGCAAATGGGAACCCTTCCTGCACAAATAGCCGTCAGGGACACTGGAAGTGGCCCTTATTTCCCACATTGTGCAAGAGGAGCACACCACGGGTCTGAGGGCTCCTGTCACAACGTCTCTCTACATTCATCTAGTTACTCCCATTAAGAGAATTTAAATAAGTGAGTAACCTTCCTTCACTTCATACATGTCCATTATAATAACAAAAAAAATCTTTACTTAAGCTGATATGTCATACTTTAAAAACTTAAATACTCCACAGGTATCACTGACAAACTGGCTGTTCCGATTGGGACTGTGAATTTCTGAAAGGCCTGAAGTAAAACGGAGTTTCAGCTTCACCTTCTCCCTGTCTCACCTCACTATTTACACCCAACTCCAAAACACTCTCATTGAGCCAAGCAGCTCTCACAGTGCAGCCCTGTCATTTTCATTGTCTGCTCATACCTACTCTGCCCCACCCTCCTGTACTGTTCCAATGCATCTCAATGGGAGGTCAGACCAGCACTGCATCTTTCAATTCAGCGTCAAAATGGACTTTAGCAGTTTCTGAATGAACAGACAGTTGTCAGAATCTGAAACGTTCCACCTGAAATGGTGCTGGAATTTGACTCCACAAGAAATTTGCGGAGAATTGGAATTAGGGAGTTTACAGATTAACATTTTAAAGTGTATGATTGAGACTAAATCTGACAGTTCCTGCAAAAAGGCGAGGTGGAATTTGGATAAATCTGTGCTCTCTCTCAGGCCAATACCTCCTTCCACAGCTGCAGGGCCAAGAATTGAACACATACCCAAAGGGTGATCCAACCATGAACTTGAACATCTTTCTGCTTTTGGCTTGACAAAAATATTGAAGATATTTTCCCACAGACAGAACAGACAAACCTTTCTCATTCCACAGTTAAATACCAATGATATTCAGATCCTGAGGACTCCGCTAACTGTAGAAACATGTTTATTGAGATCCCTGTCTCAATTATTCTCAATTAATATTCTATAAAATGACTTCACAAAACAAAGCTCACAGTCAGTGCATGATGAATAGTGAAGACAAACACTTCTCTTGGTATGTGTTTGATGTGTAAATGCTCCTCTTCAAATCACCCCCCCCCCCCCACCCAGGAAGAGGACACGTGCATGTTCCTTGCTGTACCTTGGACCAAGATAAAGAGGACGACCATAACCCAGGACCTCTCACTGCCTGAGGCCCAAGCCATCTTCCCCTTTGCTCCAAACATGGGACCAAGAGTTTCTAATTCAGACTAACGACCTGCACAGAGTGTACCTAAACCCTCCCAGTCTACACTGATACATTCCATCCGGTTTCTGCTGCCACTCTCCCCTTTCCCCTTTCCGCCTCCTACACACACCATGGGTTACCGCGGGTCCAGTGACCCTTCCTCAGAACAGATGACAGCTGGGAAAATTAGAATCCCTTCAGGAAACAGGCCCTTTGGCCCAACAATTCCACACCCACCCTCCGAAGTTTATCCCACCCAGACCCATTCTCCTATTCTATTCCTCTCCATTTCCCCCGAACTAATGCACATCCCTGAACCCTACGGGAACCTTAGCTGGGCCAATTCACCGAACCTACAGATCTTTGGACTACAGGAGATAGGGATTAAAGAGTAACTAATAGGTGGGGACAGAGCCCAAAGAGACACAGGAACATTTGGAAAGATAAAGGAGTGGGAAGTTGGAAAGCTGTTAATGGAGGAGACAGGAACCTTCTAGCATCTCAGTGGCGGTGGTGGAAATGGTGGCTGATTATCTACATTGTGCCTGCAAAAAAGACCCTGAGCTTCCAGTTGCCTGCTGTTTAACACACAAGACTGTTCCCTGTCCAACATCTCTGTCTCATGCTTACTGCAGTGCTCCAGTGAAGCTTGATGCAAGCTGGAAGAACACTTCAGAACATACCAAATGACTTCCTATTTCAAGGACTGCAATTTCCCCTCCCATGTGGTCAACAATGCCCTCCAGTGTATCTCCTCCACTTCCCACACCACTGCCCTTGAACCCCACCCCGTCAAATGCAACAAAGATGGAATCCCCCCATCCTCACCTTCCACCCATATACAACCCATCATCCTCTGCTCTTTCCACCATCAGATCCAACCCCCTGAGATATATTTCCCTCCCCACCCCTTTCAGCATTCCACAGAGACCATACCTTCTGTGACTTCCACTTTAGATCCACACTCTCCACCAACCCACCCTCCACCTCTAAGCACCTTCACTTGCCACTGCAAGAGGTGGAAAATCTTTGCCCAAACCTTCCCTTTAACTCCACCACTGGATCCTCCCACATCCAGCAGAGATCTCCCTGCCCACCCAAACACCTCACCTAGTGTGTCCCTTGCTCTCGGGATGCCAAATTGTGGAATATTTCATGGAACATTTCTGGGACACATCCACCAACCAACCCCACCGCCCTGTGGCCGACCACTTCGGCTACCCCCCAGCCCCTCCGCCACCACGCTGACAAGGACATGCAAGCCCTCCATCCCAAATCCGAGCCACCTGACACCTGGAGGATGAACACCTCATCTTCCACACGGCATCAAGGTTTCCTCATCTCCCACTCCCCAACTTATCTCAGATTCAACCCTCCAATTCGGCATTGGCCTCTTGAACATTCCCACCTGTCCATCTTCCTTCCCAATTGTCCATTCCACCCTCTCACCACGACCCTCCATCTACATCCACCTATAGCCTCCCTAGCTCCCTTCCCCCCAACCCCAAACACCCCTCCCTATTTATCTCTCAGCCATATTCCAGCACCCACATTTCTGATGAAGTGCTGACATTCCCAATACGTCAATTCTCCTGCTCCTTGGATGCTGCCTGACCTGCTGTGCTTTTCCAGCATCACACTTTAACACAAGCTGGAAGAACAACACCTCATCTTCCACTCGGGGACTCTGCAACCCTCTGGCTTCAACATCAAATTCAATAATTTTAGGTCCTGAACCCTCCCACGTCCTAGTGTCTTTGTCCCCTACCCCACATACCAGGCCTTGTTGTTACATAGCCTGCCATTACACACTACCTATGGTTAGCCACTAACAGTCCCCATTAACAGCTATTCACCCTCCCCCCATCCGATCGTTATTCACTCCTTTGTCCAACTGCTCTTATCTCTCTCTTTGGACTCTATCCCCACCTATCATTTACTCCTCAACCCCTGCCTTCTGCATAAAAACAGACTTTTTTTTCTCAGTAACATCAGTTCCTGAGGAAGCGTCACTGGATCGAAAATGCGAACTGATTTCTTTTCACAGATGCTGCCAGATCTGCTGAGCTTTTCCAGTACCTTCTGGTTGTTGTGTGTGATTTACAGCATCCGCAGTTCTTTTGGTTCTCATTTACCCGGAGTATCTAGTTCAGGTCCAGCAGACTGAAACAGTGTTTATCAACCTTCCCAGTCCACACTAACTCCATCTCTCTCCCAGTATCTGCTGTCTCTCCCACTCCTTCACATTCAGTCCCCCCTCACAGTGACACTGCGCCTGCAAAGCTGATGGTCATGTGTTGGCCAGCTGGACCCACCCCTCATTCACTCCCATTGGCTGGAGGATCACGCCAACTCTCCTATTGGTCGGAAGCTGTGTCAATCAGCCAGGCCCCATTGTGACCTGAGTGGTGGGATCCTCCCAGGTGTATCAGAGGCTGAGGGGTGACCTCATAGAGGTTTATAAAACCATGAGGGGCCTGGGTAGGATAAATAGACAAGGTCATTTCCCTGGGGTCGGGGAGTCCAGAATGAGAGGGCATAGGTTTAAGGTGAGAGGGGAAGAATTTAAAATGGATTGGAGGGGCAATTTTTTTTTCCAAACTGAGGTTGGTGTGTGTATGGAATCTTCTGTCAGGAAGTTGGTACAATTATACCATTTGGCATCTGGATGGGTATATGAATATGAAGGGTGCAGAGTGATATGTGCCAAGTGTTGGCAAATGGGTTTATTTTCATGCTGTACATCTCTACGGCTCTGCCCTGTGATGAGCTTCATCATTCACAGTGAATTGGTCAGTATCACAAAGCACAGGGGCTGGGGGCTATTCAGCCCATTGGGGCTGTACACTCTCCCTCTGGAGATGGTGCCAGTCAGTCCCAACTCACCTCTCATTTGGACATAGTCCTCCAAATCCTTCCTTAAAAATGTTAAATTTCACATTTGTTTTGACAATAACTACTGAATCTGCATCCAGCTGTCGGTCAAACTGTTCCAGATGCTCAGAACTTAGTGAGTAAAGTAATCTTCACATTTTTCTTTGCATTAATTTGCCAGTTACCTGAAAATAGTAACTAAAAATTGTGACGTTAAAGATTTCTCACTCTGTCTCTCTGTAAATGAAATACCCTGGAAACAAATCAACTCCTGCTCGAAATCACTGCTTAACCTTCTCAGCTCCAAGGAGAATTGTCAGACCTTCTGCTAACTCTCCATAAAAGAGAAACCTATCTTAATTTTAATTTATTAGTGCCATAGAGATGTACAGCACAGAAACAGACCCTTCAGTCCAACTTGTCCATGCTGACCAGATATCCTAAATTAATCTCGGCCCATATGCCCACAGTTGGCCCATATCCTTCGAAACCTTTCCCAATCACATATCCAATGAGATGCCTTTTAAATATTGTAACTGTACCAGCATCCACACTTTCTCTGGCAGCTCATTCCATACACGTACCATGTTCAGCTTGAAACTTTGCCCCTAATATCCCTTTTCAATCTTTTCCCTCATGCCTGTGCTTTCTAGTTTTGGACTCACCTAAACAGGAATAAGACCCTGGCTGTTTACCCTATCCATGTCCCTCACGATTTTATCAAACTCTACGGTCACCTCTCAGCATCCGATTCTCCAGTGAAAACAGCCTCAGTCTATTCAGCCTCTCCCTATAGCTCAATCCCTCAACCCTGGCAATATCTTTGCATTATTTCTGAATCCTTTCAAGTTTAACAATATCATTTCGATAGCAGGGAGAGAAGGACTGAAAGCAGAATTCCAGAAGTGGCTGAATGAATGTCCTGTACAGCCGCAAAATGACGTCACAACTCCTGTACTCAATGCACTGACCAATAAAGGCAAGTACACCAAACACTTTCTTCACTACCCTGCCTATCTATGATTCCACTTTCAAGGAACTATGAACCTGCACTCCAAGATCTCTTTGTTCAGCAACAATCACCAGGACCTTCCCATTAAGTGTAGAAATCCTGCCCTGATTTGCTTTTCCAAAATGCAGAACCTCATATTTATCTGAATTAAACTTCATTTGCCACTCCTCAGCACATTTGATTGGAGTCTCATTGTACTCTCGGGTAACTTTGCTGTCCACTGCACCTCCAATTTTGGTGTCTATTGTAAATCTACTAACCATAGCTCCTATATTCACATAGAAATCATTTATATAAATGGCAAAAAGCAGTGGACCCAGTACAGAGCCTGACAGCATATTGGTCATCACAGGCTTCCAGTCCAAAAAGTACCCTCCACTCTGACACTGACTTCTCAGCAAGGTTAGTGCTCATGGCATACAGGGAGAACTAGCCATTTGGATACAGAACTAGCTCTTCAGACTGGAGGCCTGTGACTAGTGGACTGTTACAAGGATCACTCCTGGATCCACTACCTTTCATCATTTATATCAATGACTTGGATGTGAACATCGGAGGTATAGTTAGTGAGATGACACCAAATCTGGAGGTGTAGTGGACAGTGATAAACAGTACCTCAGAGTACAATGGGATCTTGATCAGATGGGTGAATGGGCTGAGGATTGGCATTTTGGAAACTCAAATCTTAGCAGGTCTTATACACTTAATGGTAAGGTCCTGGTGAGTGTTACTGAACAAAGAGTCCTTGGAGTGCAGGTAGATAGGATAGTGAAGGCGGCATTTGGTATGCTTTCCTTTATCGGACAAAGTATTGAGTACAGGAGTTGTGAGGTCATGTTGTGGCTGTACAGGACATTGGTTAGGCCACTTTTGGAACGTTGTGTACAAATCTGGTCTCCCTCCTATTGGAAGGATGTTGTGAAACTTGAAAGGGTTCAGAAAAGATTTACAAGACCTTTGCCAGGGTTGGAGGATTTGAGTTAGGCTGGGGGGTTGAATAGAGGTTGAATAGATTGGGGCTGTTTTCCCTGCAGCGTCGGAGGCTGAGAGGTGATCTTATCAATGTATATAAAAACCTGAGATGGATTGATATGATAAATAGACAAAGTATTTTCCCTGGTGTGGTTGTTCCCAGCACAAGAGGGCATAGGTTTATGGTATGAGGGGAAAGACTTTAAAGAGACTTGAGAGACAACGTTTTCACCGAGGGTGGGACGTGTATGGAATGAGCTGTCAGAGGAAGTGGTGGAGGCCATTACGATTGCAACATTTAAAAGGCATCTTCATGTGTATATGAATAGGAAGGATATGGGCCGGGTGCTGACAGGTAGGACTAGATTACATTGGGATATCTGATCAGCATGTACTGGTTGGACCGACGGGTCTCTGTTTCTGTGCTGTCCATCTATGACTGTTTGACCTTCCAGCCAATTCCGTATCCAAACAGCTAGTTCTGACAGAATTCTATGGTATTGAACCTGCTAACCAGTGTGTTATGTGAAACCTTGTGTCTTTCTCAAGTCCAAGGTACTGATTTCAATGCACAAAGCTATGCTGACTCTCCCTAATATTTTCTTGCTTTTCCAATGACATGTAAATCCTGTCCCTAAGAATCCCTTCCAACAACTTCTTTGCCACTGACTTCAGGCTCACCGGTCTATAGTTCCCTGTGTGGGAGATTATGTGGCAACAAACGGGAATCCAGGATGGTGGGTTACCTCCCAGGTGCTAGGGTCCAGGATGTCTCCAAGTGGCTGCAGAACATTCTCAAGGGGGAGGTTGATCAGCCAGAAATCATTATGCACGTTGGCACAAATGATACCCGTAGAAATAGGGACGAGGCCCGGCAGCGTGATTGCAGAGCGCTACGAGAAACATTTTTTTAAAAACAACCTTGACAGTGGTAACCTCCTGACAGGGAGATTACCGTCTGAGACTTGCACTGAAGGGGGCACCAATATGTTGGCGGCCAGTTTTGCTGTTGTTACAAGGGAATGTTTAAAATAGATTGGCAGGAGGTGGTATGCTCAGGAGCAGGGAAGCAAGAGCGTGGCTGAAAGGAGATACAGTAATCCGAAATCAGTGAGATTAAACTGGAAAACGACAAAGAGAAAGTACAGCCTTTTGGATTAAATTGTATCTATTTCAATGCAAAAAGGCTCCAGGTAAGGCCAATGAACTCAGGGCATGGATAAATAGGTGGGACTGGTATATTATAGCTATTACACAAACATGGCTAAGTGATGGATAGGACTGCCAGCTTAATGTGCCAGGTTACATGTGCTTTAAACAAGACAGAGATGGTGGAAGGAGGGGAGGGGAGTTGCACTTCTGATTAAGGGGAGTACAACAGCAGTAATCAGAGATGAAATAACTGATGGATCACCGAGTGAGGCTTTGTGGGTGGAGGTAAGAAATAGGAAGGGGATAGTGACATCATTGGGGTTGTACTATCTGCCCCCAAATAGTCAACCGGAATGAGAGTAACAAATATGCAGGGAGAGAAGGGAGACCTGCAGGAGCAATAGGGTTATCCTAATTGGTGATTTCTTTTTCTAACATGGACTGGAACTGCCTGAGCGTTAAGGGATTTGATGAGATAAAATCTGTAAATGCGTCAGGAAAGTTTCCTCAAGCAGTATATAGTGTGTCCTACTCGGGAAGGGGCAAAATTCAAAATTTCCTTAGGAAATAGGGCAGGACAGGTGACTGAGTTAATAGTGGGGGAGCACTTTGGGACAATAACCACAGTTATATTAATCTTCAAAGAGTTATGGAGAGGGACAAAACCAGTCCACAGATTCAGGTACAAGCGGCTTGGATCAAGGGAACCCCTGGATGTATATAAGAGATACAGGAATCTATGAAAGAAGGATATCAGTCGGGTGAAAAGGGGGCAATAAGGAGGCTTGGCCGAGAAGATTAGGATGAATCCAAAAACGTACTTTAAATAAATTAAAAGAAAAAGCAATAGCTCCAGAGAAAATAAAACCCCTCAAAGATCAAAGTGGACAAGTCCGTGTGAAGCGATAAGAGATGGGTGAAGTCCTCAATGAATATTTCTACTCTACGGTTACCGTGGAGAAATGCATGAATACTGGGAACTTGAGGAAGTTAGCCGTGATATCTTAGGGACAATCAATATCAAAGTAGAGAAGATTTTGGACGCAATTTCTCTTTAATGCCCAATTCTTTGCAGCCCTCGACTCTCAGATGTGTCAAAATCCATTGACACCCACTCGCACCCCCCAAACATTTCAGTGATGTAGCCTCCCCTAACTGTCTGGTCCCAACCCTCACTATCCTCTGAGAGAAGGAAACGCTCCCCACACATATACCTTGGCCAATTGATATGAACAAAAGATATGAACACACCATCAGTGTGATTGGCCCTGATATCATGGCAGTAATTGACTGAGCAAGGTGTCAAGGAGACTGAACAAAATTGAACTTGATGGGAATCAGTTGTAAACGCCCCACTGGTTGGATCATTCAGAACACAATGGGGCTGGTGGACATCAATCCTCTCAGTCCCTGGATATCTCTGTGGACAATCGCAGGATAGCTTCTTCAGCACAAACATCGTCAGATGCTTGGTCAATGTCTTTCCCTCTGTCATACGATCAGAGGTGGGGATGTTCTGTGAAGATTATATAATATTCAGAACAATGAGTCACCTCCTAAGGTACTAAAGTATCAAATCTGGACAACATTCAAGCTTGTGCTGTTAATGTATAGGTAACATTAATCAAAAGTACTGCTGGGCACTAAACATCTCCACGGTTAAAAAGAAGGAACCCTTACTGCAACTCTAGCTGGTTTCACAGTAATATAAGAAAGCCATTCAGCCCTTCAAAACTATTGGATAAAAACATGTGGACCACATTTCCTCTCTCCTGCCTATTCCACAAGAAGACAATTAAAAAAATACAGCAGCTTTGAATCCAAAATAAACACGCAGGAGACTGGAAGAACAGAATAATCAAGGCAGCGTCAAGAAGTTGAGAAGTCAACGCCTAGGATATAACTCTTCATCAGGACTGGGGTTAGGAGTAAAGGGATCTATAGATAAAGGGGCGGGTGAAGGAGGAGGAGGCAGAGTGGCGAGATGGGCATAAGTGAACACAGATAAAGGGTATCAGCCGGTTGGTGATGGGGGGACTGAATCCAGTTGGTAGCTGGATCAAGTGTTGATCAGATGAAGGCAAGGAGGGGAAGGCCTGGGAAGGCGATCATAGGATTAGAAGGAAGGTTATTTCAAATTGGAGAATTCAATGTTGAGTCCCCGGGGTGTAGGTTGCACAAGTGACATATGAGGTCTTGTTCCTCCAGTTTTTGGTTTGGTTCGTTGTGGCAATGGAGGAGGCCAAGGATGGCCATGTCAGAAAGGGATTGGCGGGGGAGGGGGGTGGGAGAGAATTGAAATACGAAGTGATTGGGAGGTCAGGTCAGCCCTTAGAAGCCTGACTGCAACACTCTCAAATCATTCACTTCATTTACATTTGGTCTTCCTGATGCAGTGAGACCACATCGGGTGCACCAGATGTAGTAAACTAGGTTTGGATCCCACCACCTGGCACATCTCCCACAAGACTGTCCCCTTCGTTATCGTGCCACACTCCCCACCAATCTCCCCCA
Source organism: Chiloscyllium punctatum (assembly GCF_047496795.1). Taxonomy (NCBI): domain Eukaryota; kingdom Metazoa; phylum Chordata; class Chondrichthyes; order Orectolobiformes; family Hemiscylliidae; genus Chiloscyllium; species Chiloscyllium punctatum. The sequence goes on along the minus strand of NW_027310000.1, from coordinate 159,446 downwards.
TAACCCCCAGGTACCTTCTCCTGCAACCGCAAAAGATGCATCACCTGCTGGCACACCATCTCCTCCACCTCCTTATAGGGCTTCAATCAGTACTTGCTGGTTAGAAAGAGGTTCACCTGCCTCTCTTCCAACCGAGTTTACTGCATCAGATGCTCCCGATGTGGTCTTTTCTACATTGGGGAGACCGAACATAAACTAAGTGCACATTTCACCGAGCATCACAGCCGGGCCTGCAGGGGCCAACCTGACCTCCCAGTCACCGCCCGTTTGAATTCCCCTTCCCACTCCCTTTCCGACATAATCACCCCTGGCCTCCTCTGTTGCCTTGGTGAGGCAGACCGCAAATTGGAGGAACAACTGCTCATCTGCCTGGCAAGCCTACCACCTGGAAGATGTAACATTGAGTTCTCCAGTTTGAAGTAACCTTACTATCCATCTCCTTACTCCATTTTCTTCCCATACTCCTCCCTTCCATTCCATCTAACGACTCCGCCATCCAGCTCCCAACTGGATTCTTCCCTCCCATCGCCCAACCAGGTTGCATCCATCACCTGTGTCCACGTCGCCGTACCTCACCATCCCGCTGCTCTCCCGATCCCAACCACTCCCTTTCCTCTTCATCTGCAGCTCCCACTACCTCCCACTCCCAGTCCTGAAGAACTGTTTTACCTTAAATTTTTACTTTCATACCTCATGATGCTGCCTGGCTTGCTGTGTTCTTCCCTCCCCCTGTTTGTCTCCTATAATTTAGGAAGATAGAGTCGAGTCAGCACAACATGCTGGTAGGCAGGAACCATGGGTTAAAACAAGGTAAAAACATTGACTGCATGTGAGAGACAAAGCTCACACACTTCAATAATTTCAGTCCGAGACAAGATCTGAATCAATAGTGTCATTTATTTTACACTTGCAAGTGGGTGTGATGTCCAGTGTCTAAAAAGGCAGAGGACATACACACCAGGTTCAATTCATACACAATATTTATATGATTTAATGTCCATTGTTTTACACTGACCCCTCCCCTGCTTACATCATCCACTTCCCTAAGACCGGCCCCCATTACCCCTGTTTGCCTCTTGCCTTATCCGGCCTTGTCTGTGATAAAATGCTTATTTCTGGTCTCACAAGGCTGTTTGACCTTACCCTGCTATAGGTCATTGTTAGGCATATCCTTTCTTCATCATTATCTACCCCCTTCATCTGTGTCTTTCCCGAGGCTGTTCTGATCCCTATGACCCTTTTAATTGGGGTTTGTTCCTGTGTTTTCGTAAAAGTGGGAAGCAGATGTTTATACCTACTGTTTGTACAGGCGTATCTAGCTGAACTTCATCCTCTCACAACATCTTATCTATTTGCCCACCGTGCCTACTATTGTTCATTGGCACATTTCATTCTGACATACAATTTTAGCTAATACAAAAACAATTCTACATTTCCTCTACATCGTTTCCATTCTTGTTGACTCAGCTCTTGCTAAAACAATTACCCACTGGTGTGAGTTCACCTGCTTTGTAAAATGGAATTGCAGAAGTAACACTAATCCACCTAGATCCCACAATTCCCCCTCTTTCTTTTAGTTACCATTTGTTATCTTCTGCAAATATTTTATTTTTAAGCCATCGCTCCCGAAATCCGCAAGCATCATTCTGGATATTTCATCCATCTTGGTCTCACTCATCTCCTCATTATTTAGTCGATAAAGTCCTTCAGCCTGATTCCCTTTTAGGGGCATCTGTTTCATTCAACCTTTGGGTGAGTCCTCGTATACAGGGTATGATACAGCAGCCAATGGCTACTAATACCCCGACTACTACTATCAGGGAAGTAAGGATAGAAACCACCACCCCCTTCCATTTCCCAAACCATGATTCCAGCCATCCTGTGAGAGATGTATCTACTCCTGAATTCTCAGCCAGTTCCTCTGCTAAGGTAGTCAATCCCCTTAAGGCCCGAGTAATTGAACCAGCAGGCGCAGTGTTATTAGGAATAAAGGTACAACAGCTTCCTCCTAACATCACACACACACCCCCTTTTTCTGCTAAAATCATATCAAGGGCTATTCTATTTTCTCATGCCATCCTACTTGTCGCATCAAGCTGTTCTGATATTCCTTTAACCGCATCTCTTGTATAATTTATAAATCGCTGTTGATTATAGAAAATGTAATTTATCCAATCTACATTTTTATTAATTGTTACCCACCAAAAGAGAGCTGACTCAAAGCCTGCTGCAATCTGGTGACGAGCCTTAAATTCATATGATACTCCCCTAGGGACTCCTACCGAATCAAGATAAATCCTGTCATCGAAAGAAGTGTCTAACAGTAATCTCTTACCCCTTCCCTTTTTCCCTCCTTTGTTTTCCTTCCCAAATGCCAGGGTAAATGGAATTGCCAATTGTACAATTGCACATATCCCTCTCCAATCCGGAGGTAGGGTGGGTCTCAATATTTTGCCTCCACAATACCACCACAGATCCGCTCGGGGAACCTTTAATGCTGAGTAGTTCCCTCCCTTCTCCGTTTCGGTGACATTCTTAATCTCTGTACATAGTTTCAGCTCCCGCAAATCTTTCGACTGACTTGTACCTCATCTACGCACACACGATGTGTGATTTCCAACTGCGGCAGAAAACAGGGGGGGACCTTTTACATCTTTCTTCTCCAAGGGAGGGAACATCTGAGATAGGGAGGTACAATTCCTATCATTCCATGCAGTCTCATCCTGGTACAGGGCTATCATACATTTCATGCCCTTCCTGTCTCCCTTCCACCCGAGCGGAAAGGGAACCACCTGGGCCACTGGCCGACCGGAGGCACAGGCATAGCAATTGCTTTTGTTCAGACTTTTGACAGTATACTTTACCCATTCAACCCAGGCATTTGCATCCCCGTACCCAGTTTCTATTTCAATGGTCTGTTTCAAGTCCTTTACCTCTATAAATTTTACTACTTTAGGATCATCGGGAGGGGTGAAAGATTGTATCTTATGACCCAGTAGTTCTACCCGTTTTCCTTGTCCTACACTAATTCGGAAACAACAGCCCAAGAAATCCTTCCCATTTGCTTTCATTTCTATCCCAAACATTTCATTTCATTGTATCTCATAGGTGCCCCCCCCCCCCCCCCACCACCACCACCAGGATTGTTTCGTGCCATGTGGTTTTCCTTATCGTTAGGTATATTGGGTTACACTTTTTATCAGGGCTATCACGAGCTAGTCATACTGTGTACTGTGTACTGTGACGAGACCATTATACTAAATACAATCCCCAAGGCCATCCCCATAGGACTTAAGATGTATCTCAGAGCTGCGGTACTGTCTCTGATTATCTACATCCCCACAATTTACTAAGCTGTATACATCAGCGTCTATTACTTGTGGGTTATCAGACTTAGGGACCGTTAATAATACATATGAAAATGATATTTGATGAAATGCCAATACTAAGAGAGCTAGCATCATAACTCTAAGCATTCCCAGTATTCTAAACATCATGCTGAAGCATAAAAAGACTTAGTATACAATCTTACAGAAATAATCCCGCGCTCGCGTCGCCACTGTATGATTAGTTACTCAAAGTCTCTTTAGTCTGAGTTTCAGCGGATCTTGCGTTGATTCGGCTGTCCAGATTTCTTTCTCCACGGGAGGGTCCACTGGCCCTTTGATCCGAGTGTCGTGAGTCCAGCCTTTCTCCGCTGTCCTTATCGCTGTTTCAGTAGTCAAAAGAGCCTGGTACGGCCCTTCCCAGTCCGGCTGTAATTTAGTCTCTGTCCATGATTTTACTAAGATTCAATCTCCCGGCCGGTTGGAATGAACGGTGAATTCAAGGGGATGAGTCTGTGCCAATAAACCCTGTTTCCTTAGGAAAGACAAAGAGGAGGACAAACCCAGTATATACTTCTTTAAAAACAAATCTTTAGTTTCGGGAATTGGCAATTCTCCATTCGTTCCCAAGTAAGGTAATCCAAATAAGATTTCATAGGGGGATAGTCCCAAATCTTTCCTTGGGGCTGTTCGTACTCGCAAGAGAGCTATAGGTAAACATTTGGTCCAAGGGAGTCTAGTTTCTATTATCAATTTAGAGAGCTGTCGTTTGAGTGTTTGGTTCATTCTCTCAACCTTTCCTGATGATGGCGGGTGCCACGGAGTATGGAACTCCCAGGAAATTCCCAACCCTTTCATTACCCCCGTAACACTTTAGAAGTAAAGTGAGTTCGTTGATCGGAATCAATATGGTTCACGAGCCCATATCGGGGAATTATGTGCTCCAATATTGTTTTAGACACTCCACTCGCAGTGGCGGTATCTAGGGGGTATGCCTCAACCCAACCAGATAAATGATCTACTATGACCAGCATATATTTTAGTCTGCCTACCCTGGGGAGTTCAGTATAATCTACTTGCATACTCTGGAAAGGTCTCAATCCTGGGTCTCTTCCTCCCGGGGTCTGTTTTCTCAAGACTTTCTTATTTACCTTTCTGCATATGACACATCCCTCACATATTTGTTTAGCAATTGTATATATTCCTTTACATCCATATTCCCTAAGAACCAAATCACACATTGCTTGTACTCCCCAATGGCTGCCTTGGTGTCGGACAGCCATAATGTCTCGCATCATCATTTTGTTCAACATTTCCCTTCCATCAGGTAACCTCCAATGCCCGTCTGCTGTTTTTACAGCCCCTAAATCTCTCAATTCTTTTTCTCCGCTTTCAGTAAATATAGGAGCTTCCCGAGGACCTGGGACAGTAGGTATTAGGGAATGAATCACTACTTCTTGTGGGTTCAGGGCTGCTTCCTTAGCCACCTCATCGGCTAATCTATTTCCCCTAACCTCTGGTTCATTTCCTTTCTGATGACCATTTACATGCACTACTGCTATTTCTTGGGGAAGTAATAGGGACTCCAAGACTCGTTTAATCAATTCTTCATGTACTAATTCCTTCCCCCACCTCTGGGTTAATACTCCCACAACCGCTCCCTTATCTACGGTAGCAAAGAGATGGAAAGGTTTATCTAGGGAAGGTAGGGCTAGCACAGGGGCATGGATCAGATCTCTTTTGCCTCATCATCCCAACTTAGACATTTTGGTTCCCCCTCTAATAGTTTGAGATATAATTTCTTAGTCTTCAGTGCATAGGAATCAATCCACAATCTGCAATAACCCGTGAGACCCAAACATTTGTGTAACTCCCGTTTACTGCTGGGCAGCGGCATTCCCACTATTCCCTCTATCCGTTCCGGGCTTATCTTTCGCTTTCCCTCACTAACTAAATGTCCCAATATTTCACTTCTTGCTCCACATATTGTGGTTTGTTTTTAGATACTTGCAGTCCCTGCTGACCCAGGAAATTCAATAATTTGTTAGTGGCTTCTACTACTCTTTCTCTTCTTTTTCCTGTTACTAAGAGGTCGTCTACATACTGCAACAGGGTAGTCCCCTTGGGGCTGCTAACTTTCTCCAATATTTGTTCTAACATCTGCCCAAATAAATCCGGGGATCCCATAAACCCCTGGGGAAGCACAGTACACCGGTATTGCTGTTGCTGTCCTGTCTTAGGGTCTTCCCACTCAAAGGCAAACAAATTCCTACCATCCTCTGCCAAGGGACAAGCCCAAAAGGCATCCTTTAAATCTATCACACTAAACCATTTGTGGTCATGAGGGATCTTACTTAATAAGGTATAGGGGTTTGGCACCCTGGGTGCCTGATCTGTACTATTCGATTTAATGTTCTCAAATCCTGCACCAATCGATAAGTTCCATCGGATTTCCGCACTGGTAGTATTGGGGTATTATAAGGAGACATACATGGATCCAATAGTCCATCTCTAATCAATCCTTCAATTACTGGCTGCAGTCCTCGTTTACCTTCGATGGAAATGGGATATTGTCACTCACAGACAATATCCCCTTTCCTTATTAAATTTATTTCAAGGGGGGGGGGGGGGGATCTGTAGTTTTCCACAATTCCCTTCCCTAGCCCATACAATAGGGTCTATCTCTCTCTCCACATCCTCTGCCAACATTGCCTTTTGTACAACTAATTCTTTTTCCTGAATTCCAATCCCCAGTCCTAAGAGGATAATTAAATCTCTCCCTAATAAGTTACTTCCTATATCAGGGATACACAGCAGTTCCCCTGTGACCCTATCCTTCAGACCTTCTATCATCATAGGTTCAAATACTGGAACAGTAAATCCTTCCCCTTTTTACCCCCGAAACAGTAATTGACCGTGTTGACATTCCTACTTTCTTTGGTTTAAAATTCAGCGATGACCGTGCTGCCCCCGTATCTACTAGGAAGACTACCTCTTCCCCACAGGGTCCCACCTTCAGGTTTATCAAGGGTTTCTGGTGGGTCCCCGGGGGCAGGAACCCCTGACACCCCTATACTTCATCAAAATTCATAAGCGGAATTGCCCTCTCTTCCCTTTGTACATCAGGACACTCCCGCTTAAAATGCCCTATCTTTCCGCAATAATAGCATCCTGCCTGTTGAGTCTTCCAGCTCTGCCCCTGTCGCTCGAACCCTCTATCAAATACTCCCCCTTGTCCTCTCCCTCTCTCTCTCCCTTTCCCCCTTCCTCTCTGTCCTAAATGCTGCCACCCACCGCTCCAGTTGCTCAATATTGGTTCCACTCTTTTCTTTAACTACCTCATCAACCGCAGCTACCATCATTTTCACCTTCTGTTTTTGTCTCTCATCCTCTCTCTTTACAAACACTTTCTGTGCCTCTCTTAACAATTCATCTAATGGCTTTTCACTCCACCCTTCTATTTGCTGTATCTTTCTCTGTATGTCTGGCCATTCCTTTGTCACAAAAATGTACTTTCAAAAGACCCTGTGCCACTGGGTTCTCAGGGTTCATTCCAGAATATTTCCACATTGAGTCTCTTAATCTCTGCAAAAAATGCTGAAGGAGTCTAATCTTTCTCCTGTCTAACTTCAAAGACTTTAGTCAAATTCTGTGACTTCGGAACTGCCTCTCTTATTCCTTTTACAATCAGGTCTTTCAATTCCCTCATTTCTTCTCTATGCTCCGGATTTTGATTTTCCCACTGGGGGTCTCTGAGGGGAAACTTCACCTCTCCCTGTCCAGCATCCCCATCTCCAATCGGATGTTCCCTGTCCCATATTTTAATGGCTGCTCCCCATATAAGTCCCCTTTCTTCCCCAGTAAATAGTATATTCAAAATAGACATTAACTCAGCCCAGGTATACAGACTGGGCCCCAAAAATTGATCAGTTTGTTCAGACAACCCTACCAGATCCTCAACCAGGACCTTCATTTCTTTTTTTTTAAATGTCCTGACCTCCCCACTGCTGAGGGGGGCACTTACAAACCCAATCTTTGTCCCCTATTGGTACCTCCCGAAGGGGATAATTCATTACGTTCTTCCCCTTTTTCTTTTTTTTTTAAAGAAATATTGCAATATTTCTAGCTCCCCATAACTTCAAACACCAATTCATCAATTCATGCTTGACTAACTTTAAAGCCTGTTCCAAACTTGTAAATATATTTATATATTTACGTTCATTTATTCAGTATTTAATATTTAAAATGTAAAATGCATACAGTTCTCAATTTTGAAATCCACTGTAATCACCCAGTTTTAGTCCCTTAATTTAAATCCAAAATTAGTTTTCTTAAGTAGTCCTGACCAATCATTGCTCAATTACAATACTATAGGTCTTGAAATAATCAGAGCTGCCTTAAAATTATTTGTCTATTCAAGTTTAAAGAAAAAAACTTCTAATGCATGAACAATGGCCGAATCCAAGGTCACAGATATTAACCATAGGATCTTGTTTTTACTACAATCTAATGTTGAACTGAAACTTCAACTGTCCTCCATAAATCGCTTTCATGTAAAGATAGAAGAGATTAGTTAGAAACTGATAGTAAGGCAGTCATGACCTGTAAGAAGAACAGGAGTTATCATTCTTTTTTCCATAATCTCTATAGAATCCTTAACCTTTAAAGAAATCATGTTAAGTTTCCATAATAAGAATCAGATTCAAAACAGTCCCGGAACTCAAGCTCCAGGGAATAAAACGCAAACATTCAATCACCAACAAACAAATGTGCATTCAAACCAAATCACAAAGGGTTAAACTTTCTACCAGCTGTCCAGCTCTCTTCATTCTCTGTCTCTCTCTCTCTCTCTCTCTCTCTCTCTCTCTCACTCATTGACAAATAAATTCAGATATTTACAAACCCAGTCTTTGTCCGACCTGAATTTTGGCCAAAAGAGGCGGGACGAAGAATGGATTCCTTAGTCCATATGAAGCAACAATATTTAATCATCTTTTTCCCCTGAACAAGTATTATTTTGCCAATTCCACAACATCCTCCCCAAAGAACTTTCTGGAGGTGTGTTGTAAGGGACCCCGCCTCCAATTTCATTGCTTTTTCCTTCTTTTGTTTTCCCGGAGGCTTTTTCCTTACCCACGGCACAACCCATATTGAGTTCCTTCGTTAGTCCCTTATTAACTACTAAAACTCAATCCCGGCCACCAAGGCAATACTTAAAAGTCAGGTTTCTTACCTTGGTCTGTGCACAGAGTTGCCTGGCCCCTTTGTGCCGTATTGTCTATCGAGCTCCTATCACTGTCTGATTCAGATGTCTCTCTTGTGGGATTCGTACCAGTCGCCCAAGGGAGCAGACCAAACCAGGACACGAGACCACTCCTCAATGGGGAACGGGACGCGTCTTCCCAGTGTCCAAGGCCAGCCACTCCCCCCGGTGATGGAAGAAAATCCCAGACGAGCCCCCAATTGTGAGAAACAAAGCCCACTCACTTCAATAATTTCAGTCCGAGACAAGATCTGAATCAGTAGTGCCATTTATTTTACACTTGCAAGTGGGTGTGATGTCACTTTCTCAAGGCAAGGGACATACACATACTAAATTCAATTCATACATAACATTTATATGATTTGATGTCTATTGTTTTACACTGCTCCCTCCCCTGCTTACATCGTCCACTTCCCTAAGACTGGCCCCCATTACCCCTGTTTACCTCTTGCCTTATCCGGCCTTGTCTGTGATAAAATGCTTATTTCTGGTCTCACAAGGCTGTTTGACCTTATCCTGCTATAGGTCATTGTTAGGCATATTCTTTCTTCATCATTATCTACCCCCTTCATCTGTGCCTTTCCTGAGGCCGTTCTGATCCCTATGACCCTTTTAATTGGGGTTTGTTCCTGTGTTTTTCTAAAAGTGGGAAGCACATGTTTATACCTACTGTTTGTACAGGCGTATCTAGCTTAACTTCATCCCCTCACAACATCTTATCTACTTGCCCATAATGTCTACCTTCTGACATACAGTTTTAGCTAATACAAAAACAATTATATATTTCCTCCACATTGTTTCCATTCTTGTTGACTCATTCTTGTTTTCCTTTGTAAAATGGAATTGCAGAAGTAACACTAATCCACCTATATCCCACACTGACAAACTCTGCAGGAAGGCCTGATAACTTGCTAAATATGCTGTCAAACGAAGATTGCATAAGCAACATGAGTCATTGAGCAAAACGCGCAATTGACTTCTGAGCTGTTGCTGACACCAAAGCAACTGCGTCTTTCGGGAGCAGAAAGAACCCCACTGATAGATGACAATTCAAATGCATTTAGCATAAGGTTCGTAGCAGTTAATCAGCAGCTCATAACCCTGACTCCAAAGGTCTGCGAGTATCCAGAAGAACAGTGAGCGATCGTTGAAGGTACGTTTCTCCAGACGAAATTTGTCAACGTGACAAGCTGCAGCTGAGCTGGTGGCGTTGCGATTGAAATTGCATGCGTCCGGACATTGTGCTTAATTTTAGATATCAGAGCAAATGGTCACACTCGAGTATGCGCGTTCGGAAAATTCAATGCTTTTTTTTGTTGAAAAGCTTTGCAACGAAAGGAAACACTTCAGACTGTCGTGCGATCGATGAGAAGCAGAAAATGCACAGCCGCCTTTGCTTTCATCGCACCAGCTGCGCTCATCAGTTAGCTCAGCTCTAACCAGCGTACAAATGCTGCATATGGTCGGTCTGGGGGTTGAACCCACAATCTTGGCGTTAATCGCACCACTCTCTAACCAGCTGAGCTAACCGACCAATGTATGCAACCTGTCGAAAGTAAATGCGTCTATTGCCGGTGTTCACAATCACGGAATCAGGGTTTCCTGCCCCGGGGAGTCACCAGGAACTCTTGATAAACTTGAAGGTGGGACCCTGTGGGGAAGAGGTAGGCTTCCTAGTAGATACCAGGGCAGCATGGTCGTCGCTGAATTTTAAACCAAAGAAAGTAGGAATGTCAACACGGTCAATTACTGTTTCCAGGGGTTCAAGGGGAAGAATTTACTGTTCCAGTATTTGAACCTATGATGATAGAAGGTCCGAAGGATACAGTTACAGGGGAACAGTTGTATATCCCTGATATCGGAAGTAACTTAGTAGGGAGAGATTTAATTACCCTCTTAGGACTGGAGGTTTGAATTCAGGAAAAAAAGAAGTAGTTGTACAAATGGCAATGTTGACAGAAGATGTGGAGAGAGAGGTAGACCCTATTATATGGGCTAGAGAATGCAATCGTGGAAAAATACAGATCCGTCCCTTAGAAATAAGTTTAAAAAGGAAAGGGGATGTTGTTTATGAGCGACAATATCCCATTTCCATTGAAGGTAAACGAGGACTGCAGCCAGTAATTGAGGGGCTAGAGATGGACTGTTGGAGCTAAGTATGTCTCCTTATAATATCCTAATTCCACCAGTGCGTAAATCCAATCGAAGTTATCGATTGATGCAGGAGTTGAGAATATTGAATTGTACGTTATTAAGTACGATCCCTCATGACCACAAATGGTTTAGTGTGATAGATTTAAAGGATGCCTTTTGGGAGGAAAGTAGGAATTTTTTGCCTTTGAATGGAAAGATCCCAAAAAAAGGACGGAAACACCAATACCAGTGGACCGTGCTCCCCTAGGGGTTTATGCAATCCCCAAATTTATTTGGACAGATGCTAGAACAAATATTGGAGAAATTTAGCAGCCCCAAGGGAACTACCCTGTTGCAGTATGTAGACGACCTCTTAGTAATAGGAAAGAGAAGAGAAAGAGTAGTAGAAGCCACGAAAAAATATTGAATTTCCTGGGTCAGCAGGGACCGTGGGTATCTAAAAATAAATTACAATATGTGGAGTGAGAAGTGAAATACTTGGGACATTTAGTTCGTGAGGGAAGCGAAAGGGAAGCCTGGAAGGGTTAAAGGGAATAGTGGGGAATCTTCTGCCAGGAATAAATGGGAATATCATAATTTGGGGGGTTTAACGGGATATTGCAGATTGTGGATTGATTCTTATGCTCAAAAGATGAATAAATTATATCTCAAACTATTAGAGGAGGAACCAAAGTGTCTGAGTTGGGAAGAAAAGGAAAAAGAACTATTTAAGAATTCAAAAGAGATCTGATCCATGCCCCCGTGTCAGCCTTACCTTCTCTAGATAAACCTTTCCATCTCTTTGCTACCATATATTAAGAGTGCGGCTTTGGGAGTATTAACTCAGAGGTGGGGAGGGATGAAACAGCCAGTAGCATATATTTCAAAGCTATTGGATCCAGTATCCCGGGGGTGGCCTGAGTGTGTGCAGGCCGTGGCTGCCACTGCACTGTTGGTGGAGGAAAGCAGAAAGCTTACATTTGGGGGAGCCCTAATAGTAAGCACCCCACACCAAGTGAGAACGATCCTAAACCAAAAAGCTGGGTGATGGTTGACAGACTCGCGAGTTCTGAAATATGAGGCAATATGAGTAGAAAAGGATGATCTAGTGTTGGTCACGGACAATTGTTTAAATCCAGCTGCCTTTCTTTGGAAAGGGGAAGGAGAATCTCCTTAGAATCCAGACATAATGCCTTGACATTATAGAATACCAAACTAAGGTCTGCATGGACCTGAGAGATGTTCCGCTTCATGCAGGAGCCTGACTGTTTATAGACAGATCATCCCGGGTGACTGAAGAGAAAATACATAATGGGTATGCAGTTGTAGACGGGATGGAAGGTAGTGAGGTAGAGGCAGGAAGGTTGCCAAATGGGTGGTCAGCTCAGACCTGCGAACTCTATGCATTGGAAAGTGTCCTTAGGGCGTTAGAAAATAAAGAGCGAGCAGCATACAGTGACTCTAAATATGTATTTGGTGTTGGCACTTTCGGAAAGCTATGGCAGGAAAGAGGACTGATCAATAGCCGGGGGAAGGAATTTGCATACGAGGAGTTGATTAAACGGGTCTTGGAATCCCTATTACTCCCCCGAGAAATAGCGGTAGTGCATGTAAATGGTCATCAGAAAGGAAATGAACCAGAAGTTAGGGGGAATAGATTAGGCGATAAAGTGGCTAAGGAAGCAGGCCTGGACACACAAGGAGTGCTAATTCACTCCCTAATATCTCCTGTTCCTGATCCCCAGAAGCTCTTATATTTACTGAAAGAATTGAAAAAGAATTGACAAATTTTGGGGCTGAAAAAAAACAGCAGATGGGCATTGGATGTTAGCTGATGGAAGGGAAATGTTAAACAAAATGATGATGCGAGACATTATGGCTGTCCTACATCAAGTCAGCCATTGGGCCGTACAAGCAACGTATCCTTTAGTTCTTAGGGAATATGGATGTAAAGGAATATATACAATTGCTAAACACATATGTGAGGGATGTATCATATGCAGAAAGGTAAATAATAAAGTCTTGAGAAAACAGACCCCGGGAGGAAGAGACCTGGGATTGAGACTCTTCCAGAGTATACAAGAAGTATATACTGAACTACCCAGAGTAGGTAGACTAAAATATATACTGGTCATAGTAGATCATCTATCTGGTTGGGTTGAGGCATACCCCCGAGCTACTGCCACTGCGAGTGTGGTGTGTAAAACAATATTGGAGCACATAATTCCCTGATATGGGCTAGTGGACCATATGGATTTCGACCAAGGAACTCATTTTACCTCTAAAGTGTTACAGGAGATAATGAAAGAGTTGGGAATTTCCTGGGAGTTCCATACTCCAGGGCACACACCATCATCAGGAAGGGTTGAGAGAATGAACCAAATACTCAAACGACAGCTCTCTAAATTGATAATAGAAACCAGACTCCCTTAGACCAAATGTTTACCTATAGCTCTCTTGCGAGTCCAAACAGCCCCAAGGAAAAATTTGGGACTATCCCCTATGAAATCATATTTGGATTACCTTATCTGGGAACGAACGGAGAATTGACAATTCCCGAAACTAAAGACTTGTTCTAACGAAATATACACTGGGCTTGTCCGCCTCTTTGTCTCTCCTCAGGAAACAGAGTTTATTGGCACAGACTCCACCCCTTGAATTCACCGTTCATCCCATCCGGCCGGGAGATTGGGCCTCAGTAAAATCATGGACAGAGACTAAATTGCAGCCGGACTGGGAAGGGCCATATCAGGCTCTTTTGACGACCGAAACGGCAATAAGGATGGTGGAGAAAGGCTGGACTCACTACACTCGGATCAAAGGGCCAGTAGAATCTCCAGTTGAGGAAGAAGTTTGGACAGCCGAATCAACGGAAGACCCGCTGAAACTCAGGCTGAAGAGACTTAGAGTAACTGCTTATACATTGGTGACACGAGTGAGGGATTATTTCTGTAGGATTGTGTATTAAGTTTTATTGTACTTCAGCAGAATTTTTAGAATGCTGGGGATCTTAGAGTTATGATGCTAGCTCTCTTCGTACTGGGATTTTGTCAAATATAATTTCATATGTATTATTAGGGGTCCCTGCATCTGATAATCCACAAGAAATAGACGCTGATGCATGCAGTTTAGTAAATTGTGGGATGTAGATAATCAGAGACAGGACCGCAGCTCAGAGATACATCTTAAGTCCTTTGGGGATGGTACTTGGTATAATGGTCTTGTAACAATACACAGGGCCACCTTCTGGTTTTCTCCCACAATCCAAAGATATGCAGGTTAGGTAAATTGGCCATGCTGAGCTGCGTGTTCTGTTCAGGGATGTGTAGGTTATATGCATTAGTCAGGGGTAAATGTCCAGTAATCTGAGAGCAGAATGGTGCTGAGTGGATTATTCTTTGGAACGTCAGTGTCGACTTGTTGGGCCAACTGGCCTGTTTCCACACATTAGGGATTGTATAAACTTAGAATTGCGTTTTGCGAAACAAAACTGACAATTTTTTTAACTGTTGCATTTAAAACTTACCATTAACTGTCAATTGTCAATATGTAAAATATCTCAATGTTACTGAAATCAATGTTTAAACAAAACACTGCACATAAAGCCGCACAAAGATCCTCATGACCATCTAATTACTGTTCAGAGAATAATCACAGTAAAATTTTATGGTTTCTGAGATCAATCGCACTATCACAGAAAGGAACTGGTTATCATTCCCTTCAATAAATGCAATAGTTGTCCTCTGGTATTTCAGTTCAGTCGTTATACACCATACTGGTTGTTCAAAGCATGGTTATTATTTATTATGAAGGGCCAAGTGTTCTAATGGCAAGGGATGTTGTTCGATCTGATTTGATGCATGTTCTCAAACAAGTTTTCACTATAAATATTGCAAACAAAAATGTGTTTATTTGGTATTGTTCAGCTGTTGATGCTAACATTTTCAGTTCATGTTGATTAAGCATATTTGGAGAAAGTGAGGAAAGCTGTGGTGTTGCAAAAGTGCAGGCACATTCAAAGAGCAGGAGTATCGAAAAGATTCCTGATGAAGGGCTTATGCCCAAAACATCGATTCTGCTTCTCCTTGAATGCTGCCTGACCTGCTGTGCTTTACCGGCACAACGCTCTTGCCATTAGAAATATTTGACTAAATATTCAGAGACAAGACTAAAATTTACCTCTGTCAATTTAATTTACTGTGCTTTCTATTCACTGAACGTTTGATGTTAATTGCTCCTCTTTTTCTTCTTAAATCTGATACAAATTTCAAAATACAGAACACATTAAAATTCACATGAATTATAAATTTACATTCTCGACAAGAAAACCAATGGAAGTCGATATAGAATTCTTGAACAGCCTACACATTTGAATGAAAAAGCAATTCCTTCTAAAAAATGTTTCCACGTCTGTATCTTTTTCTCAATTCAATAATCCTGCAAGTTTATAATTGTCAGTTGATCTCTCTGAATGAGTACCTAATCAATGTCAATGTAACAGCTGAAACATTAACAACAGATTGATAACTGGGTGTTAAAGACCTTATTTGAAGCCAACAAATGTTTGATATTTCCTAGAATTCCACCAGAAAACATACTTGAATCATAATACAAGAAAAGAGATGTGCAAACCTTATTTTTAAATGAACAAACTCAAATATTTCCAAAGCATTTCAATCTTACGGTCAAAATGAACAGGTGAATGGAAAAATAAAAACAAATTTCTGACAATTCATAAACTGAACAACAATTACAAATTCACTTTGATCAAAGGACAGAGTAATATATAGATGAATCACAACATTTAGTATCAAAGTAGGTAATCAGCTGACTGACAAGTAATACGTGGTAGCATTTGTTAGTTTACTGAAGAAGATATCAGCTTTATTTTCAATTTATACAACGACAGAATAATGTTTAATGTGTTTCAATTTTTTTGGACTTGCCCCTTTGCAGCAATAAAAGATCAATCTCATTACTTAGACATGGTAATCTTTAATTCTGCAACATTTTCAAATATTCTCCAGGAATTTATAAGCGACAGAATTAGATACAGGTCTCCCCACTGTCCAAAAGTAAAGCGTTATTATGAAACCTTACATAAACTGAAAAGGCGTTCGTCGAAGAAGCATTAATTTATATGGGAAACACCTCCCCTTTTCTTCGTAAAAGTGGAAATCCTCTTCAGATTTCTTCCAGTCAGAGAAAACAGGGACAGATGTAAGTCTTTTGTAAAAGCAAAGTGGCTAAAGCGAATTTTCCAACACATATTTCTTGGTAACCTGACACAAATAAGTATCAGATTTTGTGATTATTGATATAATAGATAAAAGCAGATCTGATGTTGGATTGAAAAGCAGTTCAATCTGTGCTTAGGTACTCTCTCATCAACATTCAGATAGATCTTGGTATATTTGTGGTGAAGGTTTGATTTGAAACCTTCCCTCGGGTCTAGTAATAGAGACACTGCCACAGCTCCACAGGCTCCTTTCGTAATGTTCCCACTCAGGACGGCAGGACTACAATATTATGTTTAATATGGTTACTCAAAATGAAAACTAATCAGCTGTTTATTGTAGTAATTTGAATGGGAATTAATTAGGTAGTTTCTGTGTGCAATGGACTAGAAATTAAACAATATTTTACACGAACAATAGAATAAATGAATGATAGTCTTAAATAAAGAGAATCTCGTGACAATTCTTTGAAAGACAAATTGACAAAACTGCATGATCATTGTACTTTAATTTTAAAAATGCATCAGTCATTCAAAATGAAAATTCAGCCGAAGACAAGTTCCCTTCCTGTCAACAACGTACAACTTCCACAATTTCAAAATGAACAGTCATTGATAAAGGAAGGAACAAACAGATGCTAATTCTATTTTCTTCACATAAACGTGCGATGAATTTTAAGTAAGTTTCATATATGTAAAAAGGAAACTCTTATTGTGGTTCTAAATACAATAAATGTTAGCATGAAGTGAAACATAATCAAATCAATTTAACTGTGTTTTCTCAGTTAAAATACCGTCCAATATTCAAAGTAGTCGAGTGATTGTACACTGCAATATCTTTACATTAATTCAGTGCTGAGACATAATTCCACATTTATACCCCTTATAGTGAAGCACACTTGTGCCAGGAGTCTGAGCAGGTAGGGGAGGTCTTTACTGCGTACTTTGCTTCAGTATTCACAAGTGAGTGGGACCTTGTTCCTTGTTAGGACAACGTGAAACAGGTTGATATGGTGGAACAGGTCGATGTTCAGACAGAGAATGTGCTGAAAATATTTAAAAATCATGGGGATAGATAAGTGCCCTGGGCCAGAAAGGATATAACCTATGTTGTTATGGGAAGGGAGGCAATTGATTACTGTGTTTTGGCAATGATCTTTGCATCCTCACTGTCCACTCGAGCCATACCAGATGATTGAAGGTTGGCAAAAGTTATTCCCTTATTGAAGAAAGGCAATTGAGATGATCCTGGGAATCATCGATGAATCAGTCTTACATCAGTTGTGGGCAAATTCTTGGAGAGAATTCTGAGAGACAGGATTTATGATTATTTGGAAAAGCATAGATTAATTAGAGATGGTCAACATGGCTTTGTGAGCGGCAGGTTATGCCTCACAAGCCTCATTGAATTATTTGAGGTTGTGGCAAACACATTGGTGAGGACAGAGCAGTGGATGTGGTGTATATGGATTTTAGCAAGATGTTTGATCAGGTTCTCCATTGTAGGCTCATTCAGAAAGTAATGAGACATGGGATATAGGGAAACCTGCCTGGTTAGATAATAAATTGGTTGACCCATAGAGGACAGGGTGAGATTAAATGGATAGTTTTCAGCTTGGAGCACGGTGACCAATGGTGTTGTGAAGGGATCAGTTGTGGGACCTCTGCTCTTTGTGATATTTACAAATGACTTGGATGAGGAAGTGGAAGGGTGGGTTAGGAAGTTTGCCAATGACACGAGGTTTGGTGGAGTTGTGGATAGTGTGGAGGGCTTTTGTAGGTTGCTCGAGGACATTGACAGGATGCAGAGGTGGGCTGAGAAGTGGCAGGTGGAGTTCAACCTCGGAAAATGTGAAATTATTCATTTTGGAATTTCAAATTTGAATGCACATTTTTCAGATTAAATACAGGATTCTTGACAATGTGAAGAAACAGAGGGATCGTGGGGTGCATGTCCATACATCCCTCATAGCTGACATCTAAGGTGATAGGGCTATTAAGACAGTGCATAGCGTGTTGGCTTTCATTAATGGGGAAGTTGAGTTTAAGAGCCACGAGGTTATGCTGCAGCTCTATGGATCCCTGATGAGACTATACTTGGAATATTGTGTTCTGTTCTGATCACCTCATAAGACATAGGATGTGGAAGCTTTAGAAAAAGTGCAGATGAGATTTATCAAAATGTTGTCTGGACTGGAAGGCATGTCTTATGAATAAAGGTTGACAGAGCTGGGGCTTTGGTCATTGCAATGAATGAGGATGATAGTTTACTTGATAGCTTTGGGTAAGTTGATGAGAGGCATAGATAGAGTGGATAATGAAAGACTTTTCCCTACAAAGTGGCATAATTTTAAGATGAATGGGGGAAGTTGCGGGGAGATGTCAGAGATAGTTTCTTTATAGATAGTGGTGAGTGTGTGGAATGCACTGCCAGTGGTGGGAGAAGATTCAGTTCCATCAGGGACATCTACGCGACTCTTGGATAGGCACATGGATGATAGTAAATGAAGGGCATGTTGGTTAGTTTGATCTTGGAGTTGGATAAAATGTCGGAACAACATCGTGGCCAAAGGGCCTGTACTGTGCTGTACTGTTCTATATTCTATGGATTGAAATTAACAACTATTTTATATTAACAACACATAGATTTTCAAAATTCTATTACCATACTTAAGAATAATGATAAATTTCATCTTGTTATTTGACTGTGCTATCTGCAGAAATGAACAGAATTATTGCAGGGAAAAGTAATTAGGATTTTCTAAATTTATAAAGCTGGAATTACACAGATCATTCAAATGAGCAAAAGTCATATTTTTGACAGTGCGCATTGCATCAGAAATAATGGATTCTTTTGTAGGTGTGTTGATTGGAAATAAAATGGATTTTTATATTACTGTATAGGTACTAGGGAAGATTGGATTAAATTCAAATATAAACTTCAATGTAGTTGTTAGCAAGACTAAACTAAAGCATACTATAATTATTGTCATTCAAATGCATTAACAGTTACTGTTAGAATCCTGAAAAAAGGATATAATGCACCATTTTTCAAAAAGTCAATAAATTAAGTCGTGAACCTCCGTACACTTGTTACCCAGGCCAATTATTATGCAATTATTGTAATGGTAATGACTTGATAACTAATGCTAAAACCTAAACAGATAAATTGGTTCAATACTTTATCAGCATGTTCCTCTGAAATTGATTGGATATTTATGAAGATCGGTAAACTGAGGGACAAAATATTGATTGATTAAATTGAAGGAAAAAAATGAGACAGTGTCTATTGAGCAGGATTGTTTTTGTTTAAAAATGCAGTTGATGCAAGAATAGTATATTTTCCTCCATTGGTTTTCTTGTAGATACATTTTTTAAAAAATTGTCATGATTCAAGGTTGAGACACTGGTGTCAGAGTCTGCAAAGGGGAGAGTGAGAGAGTAAGAAATTCTGAAAAAGCAGAAAGGAAAGGAACTGGCGAGCAGAGGAGCTCCAACTGTAGTGTCTCACCCTGCTAACATCTTATTGGGTGATTTGGAATGCAGTCTAGTCAAGTAACAAGCTGACACAGTCATACGCACAGATTCATAGCTTACAATGCCCTAGACACCATCATCACCATCCCTGTGTGTCCTGTCCCACCGGCAGGACATGGATGTAACTGAAATGCTGGAACATGCAGGGTAATGGACTAAGATCTGCAGAATATGATCAATGTGATTTATTTGACATTTCTCCAGAATATTAAACTCCAGTACAAATTGAAAAGTTACTAGCGCCATCAGACTTGAACTACAAATGTCAGAAAAAAGAAATATCAGATATTTACAGCACACTTGGCCAATCCTGGGTATGTGTTGGCTGTAATAGAACTCCCCAGGCTTTACAGCTTTTTGTACTCACCATTGAGAGCAACGATTTCAGACTGAACTGTGCCCTCTATGCTTTTATAATCTGTTTTTAACATGTTACTCTGGCAGCTGGACACCTTGTTTCCTTGTTTCTTTCCCAGCTCGAACTCCATTCCCCGTGGCCTTGAGGGACGACCATTTCTGCCATTTAATCTCTCCTGCCTTCCCCCATGTGACAGACTGTCTTTATATCCTTGTCTCACCCCCACCTTGCTCACAACCTGTTACATTTCTGATGGTTCCCAGACCTCTGTAACTTTCATTGCACCCCTTGGGTGAATGGCGTGAGTTTTGAATTCTCTTCCTCCTGAGATAATCAGAATTTTTTCCGGTTGCAGTGTCCCCCAGATTTTATTTTGAAAAACAGAGCATTTGTGTCAGAGTCAAGTATTTGTGGGCCTTCATCCACAATTCCTAGCATTTGGATGTAATTTGTGACCCTCCCACAGATGTGTAACGTTACTGGATTGGGCATGCTAACATGGTCGCAGTGTGCAATTTAGGTGGGTTGGGCTAGCCATGGTTAATGTGTGGTTATTGTGGTAGCGTGGGTAAGCAGGTCATTGCAGACTCGATGGGACGAATAGAGTCTTTCTGCACCCGCGGGATTCTGTGATTCTAACTCGTTGTGATTGTTGTCATGTTTTCCTCATGCCAGGTTCATTCAACTCAGATACATATGCTTCCTTTATGATTCTGTAGGTGCTCACTCACTCATTTCCTTCAGTTTTACATCAATTTCACACTGTGTGAGAGGGTGAGAATGGATTTGTAAATATAAATACTCCAACCAAAACCCCTCACAGGTCAGGAACTGTTTCTGCTACTTTCATCACTCACAAGGAAGAGGAAAATAAAGGTTCTGTCACGGATCTTACAGGACCATAGCGGTTATACTCACCAGGAAAGGCTGACCAGCTCAAAGCGCTTTTCTCAAGGAAAGAGGAGGCTCAGAGACAAGCTGTTACAAGTAGAAAGCTTTGTGTCTGTGTTTTCAGAGATTTGTGGTTGAAATCATTGGTTTGGAAGCGTGTCTCATTGCCCCAGATCATCAAAGGTGCTGTCTAAATGTGCATATTTCTTTCTATCTGTCTGAGTTAACAATCAGATGGACAGGTCAATGTCTGAGTGTCTTACCAAATCCCTGATTGAATCTGTCTCCGCTCACAAACTCAGGTGCCTCATCACTCACTGGGTCATGGAGAACCTCTGCCGTTACAATGAGAACTGTCTTTGCTGTCACCGCTCCTCGTACTTCCGCCTAATCCCCACTTCCCTTCATTATATCCCAGCTGCCTCTCATCCACCCACATGGACACGTTGAAGAGCATGACAGGAGATTGGATTGAAACCGAGAGTTCAATAACCCGAATGAAATAGGAAGAAGGAAATAAACGGTGATTGTGGATCCCAGGGGATACAGACTTCAGGATTAGTCCTTGTGGGCATTCCTGCAGTAATACGAGACAGCATTCCATGATGAGAGTTAAACCCGGGTGGCAGGAGAGGGAGTCACTGAACATTAGCAAGTTAATTTCAAACACAGGAGGTTTGTTCAGTCAGTAACAATGTGTTCGACATGGAGGTGAAGTGAGCAGTGAGGGGAAATGTTACCACAAGCTGACAATAAAACTTTCATTGGAACAGGAGGAGGCCATTCAGCCCCTTGACTTTGCTCTGCCATTCATGATGATCATAGCTGATGTGTGACCTAACGGACAATTTTCAAAACCCTCTAATTTCATCAATAAACTCCTCTGTAACAGACAAGATGAGTATTGGAAAACTAAACATCTGCAAATGCTGGGAAATCAGAAAAAAAAACACAGAAATCGCTGGAAAAATTCAGCAGATCTGGCAGCATCTGTGGAGAGTGAACCTTTCAGGACCAGTGACCGGTCAGGTGACCAGCTGCAGCTGACCATTCTGCATCTTCTGGAACACACTCTGGAACAGGTTCTGGTGTGAGATCGTCAATAATAACTGAGAGAAACAGGAGGACGGGCTCAATCAGAATAAGGAATTCACGAAACCCTTCCAGTGGAACACTCACCAACACAGTCACACTGCGGAGGCCGTTCACCTGCTCCACGTATGGGAAGGGATTTACTCGATCTTACAATCTGCTGAGGCACCAGAGATGGCACAGTTGGTTTAGATCCTTCACCTGCTCCATCTGTGATAAAGATTAGATTAGATTAGATTAGATTAGATTAGATTACTTACAGTGTGGAAACAGGCCCTTCGGCCCAACAAGTCCACACCGCCCCGCCGAAGCGTAACCCACCCATACCCCTACATCTACATCTACCCCTTACCTAACACCAAGGGCAATTTAGCATGGCCAATTCACCTGGCCTGCACATCTTTGGAGTGTGGGAGGAAACCGGAGCACCCGGAGGAAACCCACGCAGACACGGGGAGAACGTGCAAACTCCACACAGTCAGTCGCCTGAGGCGGGAATTGAACCCGGGTTTCTGGCGCTGTGAGGCAGCAGTGCTAACAATTAAAACCTCTCACCTGAGGAGACATTGGTGCATTCCCACCGGGGAGAGGCCATTCACCTGCTCAGTGTGTGGGAAAGCATTCACTCAGTCCTCTGATCTGCTTAAACACCAGCGAGCTCACTCTGGGGAAAGGTCATTCACTTGTTCCCAATGTGGGGGGAGATACACTCAAATGCAGCACCTGTGGAGTCCCCAGTGAGCCCACACAGGGGGAGAGGCCATTCCGATGGTCAGTGTGGGAGAAGGGATTCAGTGATTCATCCCATCCCCCGAGACCCCAGTGGGTTCACTCTGGGTAGGAGCTGTTCACCCCTCTGTGTGACAAGGGATTTGCTGCGTCTTCAACACTATTGAGAGCCCACAGGGAAGTGGTCATCCCCCATGCTCCATGTGGACTGCAGGACTCTGATTCTGATGTTACTGTCCATCAGAGTCAGGAGTGGACCTTGTACTTGATGACACTGCTGGAGTATTGATGTTGTTGTTAACCACATTAACTGGGCTGGACGTGACTGAACTTACGTTGCCACTTTCTAAACCTCAGGATGTCTCTCTGGGCAGTAAGTCTCCACAAACAGCACTGTGACAATGAGCAGGGATCATCAGTTTTGATTTAAATTGTGACTGTAGCACGGCTGCTTCACAGCATCAGGTACAAGGTTGGAGTCCAGCCTTGTCCAACGGCCTGTGTGGAGTTCCCACATTCTCTCCATGATAGTGTGAGTCTCCTCCAGGTGCTCTGGTTTCCTCCCATAGTCCAAAGATGTGCAGGTCAGGTGGATCAGTCATGCTAAAATGTCCACAGGATCCAGGATTGTGCAGACTAGGTGGATCAGCCATGGGAAATGCAGTGTTACAGTGATAGAGTGCTCTGGGCGTGATGTTCTTCGGATGGTTGGTGGGGTTTGATGGGCCAATGCTCTCCTCCCACACTGTAGGGATTTTATTCACTGACTGAGGATAAATGCAACAGAGCAGAGTGCCTGAGAGAAGGAGCATGTGGTGTGCATCAATGCTGTCTATGCCTTTAGATAGAGGTGGGCACCGCAGGCGATATAGTGCTTTATCTCCACCGCTGCCCTCTCCGCACAACTCTACTTAGATTTGGTCCCTTCTCACTCTGTCACTTGTAATGGTTTGCTTGGCCCGTAACGGGCTTTGTTTGGAAATATTCTATTAGTCACACGAATGGTTTACTGCTGGTGATGATATGAGTAGATTAGAGTGGTGCTGGAAAAGCACAGCAGGTTAAGCAGGATCCGAAGAGCTGGAAAATGAATGTTTTGGCAAAAGCCCTTTTCCAGCACCCCTCTAATCTAGGCTCTGGTTTCCAGCATCTGCAGTCCTCACTTTTGCACTGCTGGAGATTATATGGTAACCAAAAGCAAAATGGCATAATGATGATTCTGATGGTGGGAAGTTTGCTGTAATAATATTTCTGGGTCGGAGAAAAGGGGAAAAAGAACACTTCACAGCTCACAGAACGAAAACTGAAAAGCAGTTAAATCAAACCAACGGTTCAGACAAGGAGGGAATATTTCCCTGGAGTTTGAGTAGCTTGAAAGTGATGGTGTCTGGGACAGGAATTTGCTTTACAGAGGTTGAAAGCTTTAAAACTGTTATATTCAAACAGTTCAATTTATTTTCTTTAATTTTACTTGCGGTGCAAAAAGCTCTTACAACATTTTAAAACCAACATTTACAAACCTTGTGTTAAAGATAAATGTTAAATAAAATCCATCAAACCATCGCTCACTGAAAACTGTTGTGGAAGTGCAATCTCCTGGAGAATCCCTGCCCCCTTCTTCCTACCCGGGCTCCATGACTATATACATACCTGGGAGATAGCAGCAGGAGGCCATTCAGCGTTTCAATCCTGCTCCACCATTCAATGGGAAACAGCTGATCATCCAGCTCAGTCTCCTGTTCCTGCTCTGTTCCAATCCCTTTTCATGACTTTACCTTGAAGAACTAGTCTAAGTCCTCATTTGGCTTCACTTCCTTTTGTTCCAGTGGCGTTGCTGTGTGGATGTAGGCAGGGGTAATGTGATGGTGCTGCCTCCTGGAGGATACACTCAGCATCCCTCATCATCCTGCAGTAACATCAACTGGGTTTCAGGAACTAGTGATAGAAACGGTTTCCAGGATATGGGCATCACTGGCTCAGCCAGCATTTATTCCCCATCTCTAGTTACCCTTCAGAAGATGGTAGTGAGCTGCTGTCTTGTACCATTCACAGTCCATTTGGCGCAGAGAGACCGACAACGCTGGGAGAGAGAGTGTTGCAGGATTTTGGCCCAGTGATTCTCCATCTTTGGTTCATCAAATGTTGTGTAACTTAATCACGATCTGCACGTGATTTTGAGATTTCAGTCTGCAAATCTTCACCATCTAGCACCCTGGATAAAAGGAATATGTACAGATTAGAAATTCAGAAAAGACAATTCTAGTTTCTCTGGAATATCTTTCTCCCCTTTCTTCTCCCAAAGCTGTAACCCTCCAGCCCTCTTACTCTCTCCCATCATTCTGACTCTGCTACCCCCTAATGTACACCCTCTACATTCTCATGGTGTTACTGATAAACAGATCCATGCCACCACTTTTCGTCCCTGGTTAGACTCTGCACCCTTTCTGGGTTCACTTCTTTTCCCTTCAGTTGCTGCAAGTCAATATTGAAACAGCAGACTGAAACAAAAGGAAACAGAAAGGGAGGTGGCAGATCCTGGACAGAAGAGGAACCTTCAGACTGGGAGAATGGGTCAGATTCTTCCTTGTTTCCCATTGGTCAATTCCCAGTGTTATGACAAGTTGCGAATGGAACTTGGTCCCATCTAGGCGTAGTGACACTTTGATCCCCCCAAAACTGATCAATACTATAGGTAGATGCATCCCTTCTCCTGCCAATGACAGTGTGAAATGCTTCCGCGAGTTACCCAAAAGAACTTGCTCCAAAACCCGCCCACATTCTGTACATGTACAGTGGTGGGTTTCCTCACACACGTGTGGTCCCTGCCTCAGGGCTTGTGGGATTTGTAGTCCCCATGAAGCCTCTGGAGACCTGTCCCTGGAAAGTGAGAGAAAGTGTGGGCTGGAGGGTGTTGTCTATAGGATATCCATTCAGACACACAGGCCATGTGGGCTGCCACTGGGATTTACCGAGACATCCGCTTAGACACCCGGACTTCTGACGTAAGGAATATACATTCAGCCAATTGCGGGGTGGGGAGGTTAATAATGGGCAGCAGATTTTAAGCAGAGGTGGCTCAGTGGCTAACACTGCTGCCTCATAGCGTCAGCGACCCGGGTTTGATTCCAGCGTTAGGCAACTGTGTGGAGTTTACACATTCTCCCCACGTCTGTATGGTTTTGTTCGGTGCTCCAGTTTCCTCCCACAGTCCAAAGACGTGCAGGTTAGGTGGATTGGTCATGCCAAACTGCTCACAGGGTCCATGCATGTACTGGTTAGGCAATTAGCCACGGGAAATGCAGGATTACAGGGAATGGGTGGGTCTGAGTGGGATGCTCATCATAGGGTTAGTGTGGAATCGATGGATGAATACCCTGTTTCTGCACTATAGGGATTCTATTCTATTCTCCTGAAGAAGAATGTACCTATCTCAATGTGTTGTGAATCTGTGGAATTCCCTATTCAAAATGCGGTGGATGCCAAGACAATGAGCCAATTTAATGAAGAGATACAGATGTTGAATTTGCAATGAGTTGAAGAGTGAGAGAGAGCAGGCAGGAAAATTCAGCTGTGACCGAGGTGAGCTCAATCATCACCGTATTAAATGGTAGAGATGATTCAAAGGGCTTCATTGCCTTCCCTGTGCCCAGTGCTTATCTTCTTACAGTAATAACTGGAAAGGTGAATCCAAAACTCACCACCTTCACCAAAGGAGATTTTCAGAAACAGCAGGATAGTCAGGTGGGTTAGCGCTCCAAACTTAGGTAGTGAGGAAGTGTGTAGGAGATAATGATTTTGCAATTTTAAATTGAGGGGAGACAGTGATTTATGGTTTTAGACTGTGTAGTACATTCACACCGTCCAGAGTACTCTGTGTGAATATCTATCCTGTACTTTATTACAAAGCCAAGGTCACTGACAATGAAACCAAAACACCCAGGAAACATCGCCTCCCCTCGTAATCTGATAAAAGACTTGTGATAAGACTGGTTGAATTTAGAACACAGATGGAAAGCGGGAAGATTAAATCCAATCCCAAGATCCTGTGCTTAAACAAAAGAGACTACAATAGGAGGAGGTAGGAGTTGGCGAATGTAGAATGGAAACAAAGACTTTACTGTGGGACAGTTCTCAGACAGTGGAGGAATATCAAAGTAATTTTTCAAATTTCTCAGCAAAAGTATATATCAGTGAAAAGGAAGGACTGTTGGAAAAGGAGTAATCTGCCATGTCTAAGGCAATAATGGAGTCTATGAAATTGAAGTAGAAGGCATACAAATTGGCAAAGACCAAGGATAAATTCGGAGATTGGAAAAACTTCAAAGATCAACAGAAAGCATGATGGAATTGGGGATAAAAAAAGTGATGAGTAGCTCTCCCCAGGGACAGAATAGCAGTTTACCCTGCTCGAGGGGAACCTATTGTGTGGGGAACATATGGCCTCTATAATTGTTGAAGCACGTAACTGTTACCAGAGAGATAATCCTGATCAAGTTAAAAATCACAGCACACCCCAAAAGCTTGTACTTCCAAATAAACCTGTCGGACTATAACCTGGTGATGTATGGTTTTTAACTCTGTCCACCCCCAGCTCCTCCACATCAGAATCCTGATAGAGACCCCACTGAAACTGAAGCGCCTGTCAGATACTTGAGGGAGCCACGGGGGTTTGCGGGGGAGGGGGGGGGGAAGAAAGGGGGTGTGTGTGGTTTAACCACAAAGTGATGAACTGAACTAGACTTTTGAACTGCCGTTGCCATGGAGATAATATTGAGAGACAGTCTGTATTCAAAGTCACAAACCACAAAAGGTATAAGAAGGGGAGCCATACATCGGACAGGCGGGGAGTTACCTGATGCTGCCTGAAGGCATTTTGTATGTACACTATCCAGAGAGCTGCCGTGTCTCATCAATAAAGACTCAAAGAAGATCTCTCAGAGTTCTGTGCCCAGTTATTCCTATCCAGCAGGGTTCAGGAATATGAGCACACAGCAGTCAGACTTCACAGTGGAGGATACGAAGAACATGCCAGTAATTGATAAGGAGACTGAGGAAGGTGAGGACCAAGAAACAACCATTATCACGAAAGAGTTAGAGCTGGGCAAGCTAATGGAGCTAAAGGTAGACAAGTCTCATTGCCCTGATGGAATACATCCCAGGATACCAACAGAGTTAGGGGGAGAAAGAGCAAATGCACTTAGAGTCATAGAATCCTACAGCAGAGACAGGCCCTTTGGCCCAAACTGGCCCATACCAATCAGAATGTCCATCCACACTAACCCCATTTCCCTGCACTTAGCCCATCTGCTTCTGAAACTTGGTAAAAACAATGATTGCAGATGCTGGAAAGCAAATACTGGATTAGTGGTCCTGGAAGAGCACAGCAGTTCAGGCAGCATTCAACGAGCAGCAAAATCGACGTTTCGGGCAAAAGCATTCTGAAACTTTCCTATCCATGTATTTGTCCAAATGTCTTTTACACGTTGTTAATATACCCACCTCAACCACTTCCACTGGCAGCTCATTCCATATACATACCACCTTTGTGTAGAACACTTGCCCCTCAGTTTCCCATGTATCCTTTCCCCTCTAACTTTAACCTGATGCCCTCCAATCCTCGAGACCCTGCGAAAAAGACCGAGTGCATTCACCTTACCCACGCCTCTCATGGTCTTAGACACTTCTATAAAATATTCCCCCGCAGTTTCCTCTGCTCTAAATAAAAAAGTCCTCACTTGTCCAACCTCTCCCTGTAACTCAGACCCCTGAGACCTGGCATCATCCTTGCAAATATCTTCTTCATCTTTCCAGTTGAATAACTGAAACCTACACTGCACTCATCACATTTCCTGTGTTTCCCTACGGCACTGGAACCGATGTGACAACGCCAATGGATTACAATCAATGATTGATAATTCACTCCATTACAACAATCCCATTTTCATAGCTTTTTCCATGATGCAGGAATCCTTTTGTCTTTCTGGTTTCATGGTTAATTGTCCTCATACAAAACCAATCTGTGGCTTACCTGTTCCAGGGAAATGTGCCATGATTGTTTAGACTTTCAAAAACCAATGAAATCTCTCTTCACAGTCCCCACACGAACATGGACTTCGCTGTCTCAGTACTTTTTCCAGTCACACTGACATTTGAAATATTCACCCACGGGCAGAATACACACCTTTCCATCCAGATGAAAAGGTCAATGATATTCAGATCGGCACGGATCAAGTAACTATCAAAACTGAACATGAAGTTCAATTTGAATTTCTCAACTGCAAATCCCCCCTTTCAATACTCTATAACAGAGAAAACAGAAAGTGCTGGAGATCCTCAGCAGGTCTGGCAGCATCTGAAATGGTGAGAGATGCAGGAAACATTGCAGCCTTGAAGAAGTGTTGAGATGATCACACCAGGCATGTGTGCTTGATGACCATTATGGATAAGATGGGGGCAGGGATCCCTTTCTGGAAGGGCCTTGGTGAGACCACACCTGGAGTACTGTGTATACCTTTGTTCCCCTTTTCCAAGGACGGCTCTCCTGGTTATTGAGAGAGTGTAAAGGAGGATCACCAGATGAGTCCTGGGATGGGAAGATAGTTAAGGACTGCAGATGCTGGAAGTCAGAGTCTGTACAATGTGGACCTGGGGAGGTGCAGCAGGTCAGGCAGCATCAGAGGAGCAGGAAGGTTGATGTTTTGGGTCGGGACCCTTTGTCAGTCTCGATAAATAGCCCTAACCCGAAACGTCAACTTTCCAGCCCCATCGTATTCATGCTGGTCATCAAGCACCTATTTATTCTAGTCCAACGTTCTGGCACTCAGCGTGTAATCGATATTGTAGTGCTTGGTGTGATCATCTAAACACTTCTTCAAGGCTGCAATGTTTCCTGCATCTGTCACCATTTCAGATGCGGACAGACTTGCTGAGGATCTCCAGCACTGTTTTTTTTTTGCCGATTTCCACCATTTTGCTGAAGCACAGAGTCATAGACATGTACACAGCTCCAGATTTTGTTGACTCACCTTCCTGGGATGTCAGGACTGATTGCTGAACAGGGACTCAATCTTCGTTTAATCCTCCTTTCCTTTGGCTTTCTGAGCCGCTAACTACATCACTAATGTTCTACCTCCCATTCCCTGTCCTGAATCTGACCCATATAAGCCTACACTTTAGTTCCCATCCCCCTGCCAGACTAGTTACAAACTCACCAATAGAACTGGCAAAAGCCCCCACCAGATTTGTCTCATCTCTGCCCAGGGGTAACCGGTCAGGCTGGTACAGGTCCCACCCAGAAACAGTCCCAGTGCCTGAAGAATCAAAACCCTTCTGTGGTACACCATTTCCCCAGCCACACATCCAGCTGATCTACCTTCTCATTCCTGCTCTCATTAGCGCATGGCACTGGGAGTAAGTCTGACATTATTACATTTCAGGAGCTACATTTTAATGTATCTCTGCTCTCCTATGTCGAGCTTTCAGGCCCTCATCCCTCTGTTTAGCGATGTCGTTGGTATCTGTGTATTGCACGACCATGGCCTGTTTACCATCCAGCTCCAGAATGTCCTGCAGCCACTCCATGATATCATGGATCTTGGCACCAGGGAGATTACATCCCATCCTGGATTCATGTCTGGGGGCACAGAAGTGCCTGGCTGTACCCCTGATTATTGAATCCCCTGTCACTATAGCCCTGCCACTCTCAGGCCTCTTGTTCTGATCAGCAGAGCTCTCTGTGGTGTCATTAACCTGGCTGATGCTGATTTCCCGAGAAGCCACCCCACCCATTCCTGCCCTGACAGAATCCCAAGTGATATACAGTATCTGTATGAGAAGGGGATAACAACAGGGGACTCCTCCATCCCTTCCTGAGCCTTTTACTAGATCTGATGTTCACCCATTCCCTTTCTGCCTGTGTAACCCTCACCTGCAGGGTGACTAACTCACTAAATGTGCTGTCCATAACATTCTCAGTATTGCAGATGCTCCACAGTGAGTCCACTCTCAGCTCCAGCTCTGAAAGGCAGTTTCCCAGTAGCTGCAAATGGGAACCCTTCCTGCACAAATAGCCGTCAGGGACACTGGAAGTGGCCCTTATTTCCCACATTGTGCAAGAGGAGCACACCACGGGTCTGAGGGCTCCTGTCACAACGTCTCTCTACATTCATCTAGTTACTCCCATTAAGAGAATTTAAATAAGTGAGTAACCTTCCTTCACTTCATACATGTCCATTATAATAACAAAAAAAATCTTTACTTAAGCTGATATGTCATACTTTAAAAACTTAAATACTCCACAGGTATCACTGACAAACTGGCTGTTCCGATTGGGACTGTGAATTTCTGAAAGGCCTGAAGTAAAACGGAGTTTCAGCTTCACCTTCTCCCTGTCTCACCTCACTATTTACACCCAACTCCAAAACACTCTCATTGAGCCAAGCAGCTCTCACAGTGCAGCCCTGTCATTTTCATTGTCTGCTCATACCTACTCTGCCCCACCCTCCTGTACTGTTCCAATGCATCTCAATGGGAGGTCAGACCAGCACTGCATCTTTCAATTCAGCGTCAAAATGGACTTTAGCAGTTTCTGAATGAACAGACAGTTGTCAGAATCTGGAACGTTCCACCTGAAATGGTGCTGGAATTTGACTCCACAAGAAATTTGCGGAGAATTGGAATTAGGGAGTTTACAGATTAACATTTTAAAGTGTATGATTGAGACTAAATCTGACAGTTCCTGCAAAAAGGCGAGGTGGAATTTGGATAAATCTGTGCTCTCTCTCAGGCCAATACCTCCTTCCACAGCTGCAGGGCCAAGAATTGAACACATACCCAAAGGGTGATCCAACCATGAACTTGAACATCTTTCTGCTTTTGGCTTGACAAAAATATTGAAGATATTTTCCCACAGACAGAACAGACAAACCTTTCTCATTCCACAGTTAAATACCAATGATATTCAGATCCTGAGGACTCCGCTAACTGTAGAAACATGTTTATTGAGATCCCTGTCTCAATTATTCTCAATTAATATTCTATAAAATGACTTCACAAAACAAAGCTCACAGTCAGTGCATGATGAATAGTGAAGACAAACACTTCTCTTGGTATGTGTTTGATGTGTAAATGCTCCTCTTCAAATCACCCCCCCCCCCCCACCCAGGAAGAGGACACGTGCATGTTCCTTGCTGTACCTTGGACCAAGATAAAGAGGACGACCATAACCCAGGACCTCTCACTGCCTGAGGCCCAAGCCATCTTCCCCTTTGCTCCAAACATGGGACCAAGAGTTTCTAATTCAGACTAACGACCTGCACAGAGTGTACCTAAACCCTCCCAGTCTACACTGATACATTCCATCCGGTTTCTGCTGCCACTCTCCCCTTTCCCCTTTCCGCCTCCTACACACACCATGGGTTACCGCGGGTCCAGTGACCCTTCCTCAGAACAGATGACAGCTGGGAAAATTAGAATCCCTTCAGGAAACAGGCCCTTTGGCCCAACAATTCCACACCCACCCTCCGAAGTTTATCCCACCCAGACCCATTCTCCTATTCTATTACTCTCCATTTCCCCCGAACTAATGCACATCCCTGAACCCTACGGGAACCTTAGCTGGGCCAATTCACCGAACCTACAGATCTTTGGACTACAGGAGATAGGGATTAAAGAGTAACTAATAGGTGGGGACAGAGCCCAAAGAGACACAGGAACATTTGGAAAGATAAAGGAGTGGGAAGTTGGAAAGCTGTTAATGGAGGAGACAGGAACCTTCTAGCATCTCAGTGGCGGTGGTGGAAATGGTGGCTGATTATCTACATTGTGCCTGCAAAAAAGACCCTGAGCTTCCAGTTGCCTGCTGTTTAACACACAAGACTGTTCCCTGTCCAACATCTCTGTCTCATGCTTACTGCAGTGCTCCAGTGAAGCTTGATGCAAGCTGGAAGAACACTTCAGAACATACCAAATGACTTCCTATTTCAAGGACTGCAATTTCCCCTCCCATGTGGTCAACAATGCCCTCCAGTGTATCTCCTCCACTTCCCACACCACTGCCCTTGAACCCCACCCCGTCAAATGCAACAAAGATGGAATCCCCCCATCCTCACCTTCCACCCATATACAACCCATCATCCTCTGCTCTTTCCACCATCAGATCCAACCCCCTGAGATATATTTCCCTCCCCACCCCTTTCAGCATTCCACAGAGACCATACCTTCTGTGACTTCCACTTTAGATCCACACTCTCCACCAACCCACCCTCCACCTCTAAGCACCTTCACTTGCCACTGCAAGAGGTGGAAAATCTTTGCCCAAACCTTCCCTTTAACTCCACCACTGGATCCTCCCACATCCAGCAGAGATCTCCCTGCCCACCCAAACACCTCACCTAGTGTGTCCCTTGCTCTCGGGATGCCAAATTGTGGAATATTTCATGGAACATTTCTGGGACACATCCACCAACCAACCCCACCGCCCTGTGGCCGACCACTTCGGCTACCCCCCAGCCCCTCCGCCACCACGCTGACAAGGACATGCAAGCCCTCCATCCCAAATCCGAGCCACCTGACACCTGGAGGAAGAACACCTCATCTTCCACACGGCATCAAGGTTTCCTCATCTCCCACTCCCCAACTTATCTCAGATTCAACCCTCCAATTCGGCATTGGCCTCTTGAACATTCCCACCTGTCCATCTTCCTTCCCAATTGTCCATTCCACCCTCTCACCACGACCCTCCATCTACATCCACCTATAGCCTCCCTAGCTCCCTTCCCCCCAACCCCAAACACCCCTCCCTATTTATCTCTCAGCCATATTCCAGCACCCACATTTCTGATGAAGTGCTGACATTCCCAATACGTCAATTCTCCTGCTCCTTGGATGCTGCCTGACCTGCTGTGCTTTTCCAGCATCACACTTTAACACAAGCTGGAAGAACAACACCTCATCTTCCACTCGGGGACTCTGCAACCCTCTGGCTTCAACATCAAATTCAATAATTTTAGGTCCTGAACCCTCCCACGTCCTAGTGTCTTTGTCCCCTACCCCACATACCAGGCCTTGTTGTTACATAGCCTGCCATTACACACTACCTATGGTTAGCCACTAACAGTCCCCATTAACAGCTATTCACCCTCCCCCCATCCGATCGTTATTCACTCCTTTGTCCAACTGCTCTTATCTCTCTCTTTGGACTCTATCCCCACCTATCATTTACTCCTCAACCCCTGCCTTCTGCATAAAAACAGACTTTTTTTTCTCAGTAACATCAGTTCCTGAGGAAGCGTCACTGGATCGAAAATGCGAACTGATTTCTTTTCACAGATGCTGCCAGATCTGCTGAGCTTTTCCAGTACCTTCTGGTTGTTGTGTGTGATTTACAGCATCCGCAGTTCTTTTGGTTCTCATTTACCCGGAGTATCTAGTTCAGGTCCAGCAGACTGAAACAGTGTTTATCAACCTTCCCAGTCCACACTAACTCCATCTCTCTCCCAGTATCTGCTGTCTCTCCCACTCCTTCACATTCAGTCCCCCCTCACAGTGACACTGCGCCTGCAAAGCTGATGGTCATGTGTTGGCCAGCTGGACCCACCCCTCATTCACTCCCATTGGCTGGAGGATCACGCCAACTCTCCTATTGGTCGGAAGCTGTGTCAATCAGCCAGGCCCCATTGTGACCTGAGTGGTGGGATCCTCCCAGGTGTATCAGAGGCTGAGGGGTGACCTCATAGAGGTTTATAAAACCATGAGGGGCCTGGGTAGGATAAATAGACAAGGTCATTTCCCTGGGGTCGGGGAGTCCAGAATGAGAGGGCATAGGTTTAAGGTGAGAGGGGAAGAATTTAAAATGGATTGGAGGGGCAATTTTTTTTTCCAAACTGAGGTTGGTGTGTGTATGGAATCTTCTGTCAGGAAGTTGGTACAATTATACCATTTGGCATCTGGATGGGTATATGAATATGAAGGGTGCAGAGTGATATGTGCCAAGTGTTGGCAAATGGGTTTATTTTCATGCTGTACATCTCTACGGCTCTGCCCTGTGATGAGCTTCATCATTCACAGTGAATTGGTCAGTATCACAAAGCACAGGGGCTGGGGGCTCTTCAGCCCATTGGGGCTGTACACTCTCCCTCTGGAGATGGTGCCAGTCAGTCCCAACTCACCTCTCATTTGGACATAGTCCTCCAAATCCTTCCTTAAAAATGTTAAATTTCACATTTGTTTTGACAATAACTACTGAATCTGCATCCAGCTGTCGGTCAAACTGTTCCAGATGCTCAGAACTTAGTGAGTAAAGTAATCTTCACATTTTTCTTTGCATTAATTTGCCAGTTACCTGAAAATAGTTACTAAAAATTGTGACGTTAAAGATTTCTCACTCTGTCTCTCTGTAAATGAAATACCCTGGAAACAAATCAACTCCTGCTCGAAATCACTGCTTAACCTTCTCAGCTCCAAGGAGAATTGTCAGACCTTCTGCTAACTCTCCATAAAAGAGAAACCTATCTTAATTTTAATTTATTAGTGCCATAGAGATGTACAGCACAGAAACAGACCCTTCAGTCCAACTTGTCCATGCTGACCAGATATCCTAAATTAATCTCGGCCCATATGCCCACAGTTGGCCCATATCCTTCGAAACCTTTCCCAATCACATATCCAATGAGATGCCTTTTAAATATTGTAACTGTACCAGCATCCACACTTTCTCTGGCAGCTCATTCCATACACGTACCATGTTCAGCTTGAAACTTTGCCCCTAATATCCCTTTTCAATCTTTTCCCTCATGCCTGTGCTTTCTAGTTTTGGACTCACCTAAACAGGAATAAGACCCTGGCTGTTTACCCTATCCATGTCCCTCACGATTTTATCAAACTCTACGGTCACCTCTCAGCATCCGATTCTCCAGTGAAAACAGCCTCAGTCTATTCAGCCTCTCCCTATAGCTCAATCCCTCAACCCTGGCAATATCTTTGCATTATTTCTGAATCCTTTCAAGTTTAACAATATCATTTCGATAGCAGGGAGAGAAGGACTGAAAGCAGAATTCCAGAAGTGGCTGAATGAATGTCCTGTACAGCCGCAAAATGACGTCACAACTCCTGTACTCAATGCACTGACCAATAAAGGCAAGTACACCAAACACTTTCTTCACTACCCTGCCTATCTATGATTCCACTTTCAAGGAACTATGAACCTGCACTCCAAGATCTCTTTGTTCAGCAACAATCACCAGGACCTTCCCATTAAGTGTAGAAATCCTGCCCTGATTTGCTTTTCCAAAATGCAGAACCTCATATTTATCTGAATTAAACTTCATTTGCCACTCCTCAGCACATTTGATTGGAGTCTCATTGTACTCTCGGGTAACTTTGCTGTCCACTGCACCTCCAATTTTGGTGTCTATTGTAAATCTACTAACCATAGCTCCTATATTCACATAGAAATCATTTATATAAATGGCAAAAAGCAGTGGACCCAGTACAGAGCCTGACAGCATATTGGTCATCACAGGCTTCCAGTCCAAAAAGTACCCTCCACTCTGACACTGACTTCTCAGCAAGGTTAGTGCTCATGGCATACAGGGAGAACTAGCCATTTGGATACAGAACTAGCTCTTCAGACTGGAGGCCTGTGACTAGTGGACTGTTACAAGGATCACTCCTGGATCCACTACCTTTCATCATTTATATCAATGACTTGGATGTGAACATCGGAGGTATAGTTAGTGAGATGACACCAAATCTGGAGGTGTAGTGGACAGTGATAAACAGTACCTCAGAGTACAATGGGATCTTGATCAGATGGGTGAATGGGCTGAGGATTGGCATTTTGGAAACTCAAATCTTAGCAGGTCTTATACACTTAATGGTAAGGTCCTGGTGAGTGTTACTGAACAAAGAGTCCTTGGAGTGCAGGTAGATAGGATAGTGAAGGCGGCATTTGGTATGCTTTCCTTTATCGGACAAAGTATTGAGTACAGGAGTTGTGAGGTCATGTTGTGGCTGTACAGGACATTGGTTAGGCCACTTTTGGAACGTTGTGTACAAATCTGGTCTCCCTCCTATTGGAAGGATGTTGTGAAACTTGAAAGGGTTCAGAAAAGATTTACAAGACCTTTGCCAGGGTTGGAGGATTTGAGTTAGGCTGGGGGGTTGAATAGAGGTTGAATAGATTGGGGCTGTTTTCCCTGCAGCGTCGGAGGCTGAGAGGTGATCTTATCAATGTATATAAAAACCTGAGATGGATTGATATGATAAATAGACAAAGTATTTTCCCTGGTGTGGTTGTTCCCAGCACAAGAGGGCATAGGTTTATGGTATGAGGGGAAAGACTTTAAAGAGACTTGAGAGACAACGTTTTCACCGAGGGTGGGACGTGTATGGAATGAGCTGTCAGAGGAAGTGGTGGAGGCCATTACGATTGCAACATTTAAAAGGCATCTTCATGTGTATATGAATAGGAAGGATATGGGCCGGGTGCTGACAGGTAGGACTAGATTACATTGGGATATCTGATCAGCATGTACTGGTTGGACCGACGGGTCTCTGTTTCTGTGCTGTCCATCTATGACTGTTTGACCTTCCAGCCAATTCCGTATCCAAACAGCTAGTTCTGACAGAATTCTATGGTATTGAACCTGCTAACCAGTGTGTTATGTGAAACCTTGTGTCTTTCTCAAGTCCAAGGTACTGATTTCAATGCACAAAGCTATGCTGACTCTCCCTAATATTTTCTTGCTTTTCCAATGACATGTAAATCCTGTCCCTAAGAATCCCTTCCAACAACTTCTTTGCCACTGACTTCAGGCTCACCGGTCTATAGTTCCCTGGCTTTTCCTTACCACCTTTCTCAAATAATGGGACAAATCTTCCAGCACCTCACATGTGGCGATCAATGATACAAATATCACAGTGAGGGGCCCAGTAAAAGCTTCTCTAATTACCTACAAAGTTCTGGGATATACCTGATTAAATTCCAGGGATTTATCCACTTTTATGCATTTTAAGACATCCAGTACCTCCTCCTTTTTAATATGTACACTCGCCAAGTTATCAATATTTATTTCTCCAACTTCTCAAACTTCCACATCCCCTTTCAGTAAAAACTGACATGAAATACTTACAGAATCTCTCCCACCTCCTGCTGTTCCATAGACAGTCTTGTTGATCATTGAGGGTCACTATTCTCTGCCGAGTTATTCTTTTGTCTTTAGTGTATTTGTAGAATCTCTTTGGATTCTCCTTAAACCTTTTTCCCAAAGCGATCTCATGTCCCCTTTTTCGCCTCCTGGTTTCCCGCGAGTATACTCCTACTGCCCTTACAGTCCTCTCGGGATTCACACAAACACAGTGCGGTCTGTACCTGACATATCCTTCCTTCATTTTCTTGACCAGAGCCTCAATTTCTCAGGTCATGCAGCATTCTCGATGCCTCCCAGCCTTGGCCTTAACAGGAACATACTGTCTGTGTACTCTCATTGTCGTAGGCCTATGGAGGATGTGGCAGATGAGGACAGAGAAACAATCATTATCAGTAAAGAGGTAGTGTTGGGAAAGCTAACAATTCATTCTTATTTCTATAATTCCTCTCTAGCCTCAGAACTATCACTATCTTTGCATCAAAGACATCTCAATCTCTGCAACATCCTCCAATCTCTAATCTCCTCCAGTCTCAACACACTTTCTATCTTTAATCTTGTCCACCCTCTCAAATCTCAGTGATGTGCCTTTCTTTAATTCCAGCCTTCAAGATAACCCATTTTTATTTCAGATTCATGCACCCAGAGATCCACAATGTCCCGCTTAACCTCTGTCACATTTTCCTCCAAAAAACATTATTTAATCACGTATCATCTATTCTAATATCACCTTCTCTGACCTGGTTTCTATTGTGGCTTGTCATATTCCTATATTACGCGTTTGTGGTCTACATGACAGAAAACGGTTTTGTGGTCCATTGGATTTATGCTGTAAAGAAATCTCCCAGCTAACGATTTTAATCCCATTTTCAAGCACAGAGCCCATAGACCTGTCAGCCTTGGCCTTGCAAGTGTGTCCCTAAATAGATTTTAAATGCCTTCAGGATTTCTGTCTCTCACTCTCTTCCAGACAGTGAGGTTAAATGCAACTGTTGCTCGATGCTATCACCCACAGGGTTCAGAGCAGCACGGTTAGTGCGAACCAGAGATCGCCCATTGGGAAGGATGGCAGGGTCCCTGACAGGGGGCACTGGAGATTTACCAGGATGGTTCAAGGAATGGGGGATTTTAGTTGCAGAATTTGTGGGCCTTTTTTAACATTAATTGTTCACGTGACATGTCTGTTGCTAATACACATCAAGAATAACCATCCGCAATTAATGGACTCTCCTTTTCAACCTCTCCCCTTGCCTGCGCTGTGGTAATATTCAGGTTAACCACTACCAGACATCTCTCTCTAATGAGAGAGCAGTCCTGTGGTCGGGTAGGACAATGCTGACTTGATCTTTTACACAGTGATGCCACTGTGCCTCTAGGGTGGGGAGAGGGAATGCTGAAGGTGGTGGATGGGAAATCACTCGGGTACAGTACATTATCCTGGAGGATGTTCACTTTCTTTAATATTGTTGGGGGGGGGGGTGCACTGATGCAGGCAAGTGGAGAATGTTCCAACACAATCCTGATGTGTACCTTATAGAGAGCAAACAGACATTGGGGAATCAGGAGTTTGGGGAAACTGAGGTGTTCTCCTTGTAGCAAAAGAAATTTGGGGAGCTGTGACAAAGTGGTTTACAAAAGTTACGCATTATTATAATAAACCTTAGACCCTTCAGCTCATTATACAAGGATTCCAGGACACATGTTGAAGATTTGGGAAGATCTATTGAAAGGATGGTTTGATTCAAAGGAGAACTTTTATTCAGCAAATGGTATTGATCTGGAACACAATACTCTCACACAATACGAATATCCAGGTCCTGATGTATTGAGTAATTCTGTCAGAGTTTGGCGTTACAGTGACTGAGATTACCATCTGAATGTCTGCCTGTAATACAAGTTTATAAAATCCGTCACTGTCAGTTCAAGTTTGAAACTCATACAATCCCTTCCTCCTGGCCCAGGATGACTGTACACATTACCCCTGGTGGAGGTCAGCAGGCTCTTCAAGGGCAAATCTATGTGGGTTTCTATGAATTTCCACCTTGGAACTTCATGTGACTGAACATGAGACAGAATGTCCCAAGATTCAGTGAGATATGGAGAGCAGGATTTGCTTCCTTTTCTTTCCTTCCATTCTGCCGCTGAGCCTCCTCAATAAGACATGGGGTGTGAAAGGCTCATGCACCTTGATGGGCAAGTTGTCTCCATTCTGACCAATGGGCAGCAAGATCCTCCCAGTCATGAAACAGATTATCCCTGAAAGATAGCAACTGCGCATGCTTCCCACTGCCCAGTGCTCACAGTACATGTTTCGAATAATGAGGGGGGGAATCTCCTAGAAAAGGCGTAACAGGAAAGTTCCAAAAGGATTATAAACAGTTTACAGAGAGATCTTCACAGGAAACTTGGGCAACAAGTTGGCAAATAGAGTATAACTTGGGATAAACTGTAGAAAGCTGCATCACAAAGGGACTGGGGGAAAATGAGCAGGAAACAGAAAGCGAGCACACAGTTACAACAGGGAATCAGGAAAGGGAATGGAATACTGTCCCTTATTTCAAAGAGTTTGTAATATAAGAGTTTGGAGTATATACCTTAGGGCAACTAAACAAATGGCGAGCGAGACCACATCTGGAGTAACGTGAACAGATTTGGTCACTTTAGTTCATGAAATAGAGCAGTTTATTGGAGGCATTTCAGAGAAGATCCATTGGGATGATCCCTGATTTGAAGGGATTATCCTGTAAGCAAAGGGTGAATAAGTTGGGAATCTACTCACTGGACTTTGGAAGAATGAGAGGTGATCTCTTTGAAACATACAGGATTCTGTCAAGGTTTGACAGGATAAATATGGAGAGGATGTGTCCCATTACGGTGAGTCTTGAACCAGATTCTGGATCAGTCGCGGAATCAAGGGCTCTGTTTCAGATTTCTCAAGTTAAAGGCAACACCGACACAGGTTAGGGTTTCAGTAGCAATGGAGCTGGAGTGAGAAGGAGATAAGCAACGTTTTAGAGATTGGAATTCCTGGTGTTTGTGATTGTGTAGATGTCTGATCAGAAGATCACCTTGGGGTCAGATATGAGAGCAATATTGTGAAGAATGTAGTTCTGCCTCAGACACTTCCCAGTGAGAGGGAGGGACACAGCAGTAAGGGAAATGAATTTGGAATAGCAACTGAAGGCAATGGGTTTAACAATGACAGTGTGTCATTGGAGTGAATTGCAGCTAATCGAAGCGTGGTAAGCAGTTTGATAACTGAGTAATAGTGGAGTAATGGAGAGGGATGATGGGGAGGGAGAGCTGGGCATCGTCAGTGTACATGTGAAACCTAACACGGTGCTTTTGGGCGATGTTATCTCCGGGCAGTATGTAGGTGAGAAACAGGACAAACCAAGGATAGACCCTGGAGGGACACCAAATACAAGGAATTCAGAAAGGAAACGGAGAGTGGAGACGGAGCAGGATTTTCCAACGATGGTGAGGTCAAATATTAGGTTTTAGCAGAATGGGAGAGAAGGACATAACCAGAAAAAAACAGACAGACAGATCATGGAACAATATCTGTGAATTGCAAGTTGGGGGGGGGGGGGGGGTGACCGTGGTGGAGGGAGGGAGGGCGGTGACAAGCAGGAGGATGAGACAGATTTGGAATGTCCATGATTTAGCTACACTAGGGTAAATGGTCAAGAGGACCTCTAATAAGGCTTGACAAGGGACTCGAGGAAATGCAAGTTTAGGACTAAAATGAGGAGCACTCTTGTGAGGCAGTTTGGCTCGGTGGGCTAGTGGAGAGGGAGGAAAGAAGCAGAGGCAGCTGATCGGATTGTCTCAATGTTATTGACAGAGAAACTCCATGTGCTCCTCACTCTTGTTGTTGGAGGGGAGGATGGAGGAGACAGGATAATGGACAGTGTTTTTATGTCCAAAACAATAAACAAAACCTGTGATAGTGATTATGAAAATAAGTGAACAAACCTGTCGTATTTATCATTTATCAAGAATATTAAAAATGCAACTGAAGTTCAGGTTTGAATCCCAAATCGGTAGAGGGTAGCTCTGAATTCAAGAAAAAAATAACTGGAATGAAGAATCTACTGTTTGCCATGGAACCATTGGGGATGTTTTTCTGCTATCGACAATGTCCTTGAGGGAAAGAAACCCGACAGTGGCCCATCAAGTCACTCATTGTATTAATCACTGCACAGTCTCAACAAAGGAATGAAACTGGATGGACCACATTACATCTACCAATGCACTGGAAAATACAACCACACAATCAGCCCTCTTGACCCTGCAACCTCCGCCTCACTGTGGGCCAACAACAGCAGCAGAACTGTACTCCAGCCCAATCTGAAATCTCATGGCCTGATATCCCCCACTTAACCATTTACATCAAGCCAGGGGAATCAACCCTCGTTCAATGGTGAATGCAGGAGGGCATGTCAGGAACAGTACAAGGCATACCTAAAAATTAGGTGCCAACCTGGTGCAACTACCAAACCTGCAAGCCAAACAGCACAAGCAACACCAAATAGAACTAAGTGATCCCATAACCAACAGATTAGATTGGAGTTCTGCAGTTTTGCCACACCAAGTCAAGAATAGTGATGGACAATTAAACAACTCACTGGAGGAACCATCACAGATATATCCACCCTTACTGATGGAGGGGTCTCACACATTCATGCAACAGATAAGAGGACAGCATTAGCAGCGATTTTCAGCCAGCAGTGCCAAGTGGATGAGCCTTCTCCATTGGTCCCTGCCATCACAGATATGAATCGACTTGGTTGAAAACTCATTTCCAATCAGATCAAGAAATGGATAAGCAGTGTAAAGGTATGGGCCCTGCCAATATTCTGGCAATAATACTGTTGGCTGTGCTCCAGAACCTGCTGCCCACCAAGGCAAGTACTGTTCCAGTACTGGCACCTACCGACTTTGTGGAACATTGCTCTGGGATGTTCCAACACAAAAACACAGGGCAGATCCAACTCAGCCAATTGCCCTCCATCAGTCCACACTCGCTCAGCAGTGAAATGATGGAAGGTGTCATCAACAGTGCTGTCACGCAGCTGCTCAGCAATAACCTGCTCAGCGATGCCCAGTTTGGGTTCTTCCAGGGCCACTCAGTTCCTGAGCTGTTACAGACTTGATTCACAAACTGACAAACAGCTGAATGAGGTGAGGATGACAGGTCAGCCCCCCTCCAAGACCACTATTTCGACTTCAGTCATATCACCTGACCTCACCACAGTCTCAGTTCATTTGCTGAAACTCTCATTCATTCCTTTTGTTGACTCTAGATTTCATTATCTAAACCCACTCCTGGCCAGCATCACATTCACCCTCCCGATAATCTCAAGAATATTGAAAACTCTACTGCCGAAGTGCTCACTTGTACCAAGACTTGCTGATAAATCAAAAGACTCCCATTTATAAGCAACAACAAGTTATTTTCGCTCCTTTGAATTAATTCCTGGCTGTAATCATTCCTATC
Organism: Chiloscyllium punctatum; assembly: GCF_047496795.1. Classification (NCBI taxonomy): domain Eukaryota; kingdom Metazoa; phylum Chordata; class Chondrichthyes; order Orectolobiformes; family Hemiscylliidae; genus Chiloscyllium; species Chiloscyllium punctatum. The sequence goes on along the minus strand of NW_027310000.1, from coordinate 116,232 downwards.
TCCCTGCACCACACACCTTTTCATATCTCAATAACTCATTTTAGTCCAGACTCTCAATGATGTGTTTATTTTTGAGTTCTCCTGTGTGAATATTTCTATAGACTCCAAGGGAACATGGTCTGGAATCCCCACTCTAACTCTCTAAGATCTACTTTCTTACTTCAAGGCATTCTTGAAGAACTGCTTATTTGGCAATGGTTTTGGTCACTGGACACAATATTCTCCATTTGTAACCTTATGTCAAAACTTCTCAATAATATTTTTGTGAAATTAAAACCATGATGATTTGTACAGATATCTTCTACTCTTCAATATCGCTGAGTGAATAATCTGTAACGTCTCTTACCCAACCACGTTGTGGGAGCACCTTCACCATACAAACTGCAGCAGTACAAGGAAGTCAAACATCACCCTCTCCACAGGCAACAAGGCTTTGGCATTGATCGCTGGTTTCTGTGGAAGGAGAAATACACAGTTGATGTTTCAGGGAGTGCAATATGAATCACAGGGAATGAAAATGGTGCAGAATTTGACTGTCAGAAATTGAAGGAAAATGCACTCGCTTATTGGAAAAAAGAATTCTTGACTGTCAAAGATATTGTGGAAAAAAGTAACCTGATAATGGAACATCATACGGTCAGGAGCCGGGCAGCAGTGGACAATTCATTTACATTCCTGAAGAAGGGCTTATGCCCGAAACATTGATACTCCTGCTCCTCGGATGCTGCCTGGCCTGCTGTGTTTTTCCAACTCTACATTTTTCAATTCATTTTCAAAACAGCTGTGAAAGTAATTGTAAAATACTATACAGAGCAAAAATATACCCATGAGAGATTGAGGAAGCTAGATAATGAACAAGTGGACATCAGAGAACCCAGAGATGAACCAGGGCAGAGTTCACTTTTATGATTCCACAGTCAAAGATGTCTAGCACAGAAACAGACTTCTTCGGTCCAACCTATGCCAACCAGATATCCTAATCTAATCTACCTTCATTAAATCCTTTTTGCCACTCCTCATCTGATCAATAACCCACTGTACTCTGAGATAACCTTCTTCATTGTCCACAATACCTCCAATTTTGGTGTCACCTGCAAACTTACTAACTAAACGGCCTCTATTCATATCCAAATCATTTAAATGAATTACGAAACAAATCCAGAAAAAAGTCCATTTCTCTGGGTTTGAATGTGCTGTGTGTAAATCCTGCCCTATGACTCTTTTTACCAGGGAAGGCTGTACATACATCCCTCTGATCTTTGCCCCCAACAAAGCTGGCGGCCGCGCACGTGTCCAGTGAATCATTGCCCCGAATAAAGATGGCGGCGCTCACTCGGGCCGATTACTCAACGAGGCATTTTCCCATTTACTTCAAACATGAGACTGAAAGTTTCAAATTTGTATTTTCCGATGTGTACCAAATGATTGTAAAACCTCTCAGACCATACCAACACCATTTTCCTCCCACTAACGGCTGTTTATTTCTTTCCTTACCGACAGCTCTCTGCACATCCATCCCCAACATCCGCGCCGACCGCGAGGATGATCACGTGGTATAGTCAAGTCCCGCCCCTCATTCACTGATTGACCTGAGGACCATCTGCCCCACCAGGTCCTCCAGCTCTACCCCTGCCTTTCCATTGGTCCACCACTGACATCATTAACCCGGGGTATAAACGATGACTGCAGATGCTGGAAATCAGATTCTGGATTCGTGGTGCTGGAAGAGCACAGCAGTTCAGGCAGCAAGCAAAGTGCTTCAAAATCGACGTTTCGGGCAAAAGCCCGAATAAAGGCAGTGAGCCTGAAGCGTGGACAGATAAGCTAGAGGAGGGTGGGGAGAAAGTAGCATAGAGCACAATGGGTGAGTAGAGGAGGGGATGAAGGTGATCGGTCAGGGAGGAGAGGGTGGAGTGGATAGGTGGAACAGGATATAGGCAGGTAGGACAAGTCATGGGGACACTGCTGAGCTGGAAGTTTGGAACGAGGGTGAGGTGGGGGAAGGGGAAATGAGGAAACTGTTGAAGTCCACATTGATGCCCTGGGGTTGAAGCGTTCCGAGGCGGAAGATGAGGCGTTCTTCCTCCAGGCGTCTGATGGTGAGGGAGCGGGGTTGAAGGAGGCCCAGGACCTCCATGTCCTCAGCAGAGTGGTAGGGGGAGTTGAAAAGTTGGGCCACGGCGCGGTGTGGTTGATTGGTGCGGGTGTCTCGGAGATATTCCCTGAAGTGCTCTGCTAGGAGGTGCCCAGTCTCTCCAATGTAGATGAGACCACATCGGGAGCAACGGATACAATAAATGATATTGGTGGATGTGCAAGTAAAACTTTGGATGTGGAAGGCTCCTTTAGGGCCTTGGATAGAGTAGGGGAGGTGGTGTGGGTGCAGGTTTTACAGTTCCTGCGGTGGCAGGGGTAAGTGTCAGGATGGGAGGGTGGGTTGTAGGGGGGGGCATGGACCTGACCAGGTAGTCACGGAGGGAACGGTCTTTGCAGAAGGCCCAAAGAGGTGGGGAGGGAAATATATCCCTGGTGGTGGGGTGTGTTTGGAGGTGGCGGAAATGTCGGTGGATGATTTGGTTTATGCAAAGGTTGGTAGGATGGAAGGTGAGCACCAGGGGCATTCTGTCATTGTTATGGTTGGAGGGCTGGGGTCTGAGGGCGGAGGTGCGGGATGTGGATGAGATGCATTGGAGGGCATCTTTAATCACGTGGGAAGGGAAATTACGGTCTCTAAAGAAGGAGGCCATCTGGTGTGTTCTGTGGTGGAACCGGTCCTCCTGGGATCAGATATGGTGGAGGCGGAGGAATTAGGAATATGGGATGGCATTTTTGCAAGAGGTAGGGTGGGAAGAAGTATAATCCAGGTAGCTGTGGGAGTTGGTGGGTCTGTAAAAAATGTCAGTGTCAAGTCGGTAGTCATTAATGGAGATGGAGAGGTCCAGGAAGGGGAGGGAGGTGTCAGAGGTGGTCCAGGTAAATTTAAGGTCAGGGTGAAATGTGTTGGTGAAGTTGATGAATTGCTCAACCCGGGCCCGATTGTTGGCTAGAGCATGCGCACTGCTTCATGACTTTTGTTGCTGTTTATCAGTTACAAGAGTGAGGGACAAAGTTAAAAATCACACAACCACCTGATGAAGAAGCAGCAAAGCTCGTACTTTCAAATGAACCCATTAGACTATAACATGGTGTTCTGTGAATTTGAATTTTGTCCATCCTAATCCAACACCAGCACCTCTAAGGTAAAAACAATGACTGCAGATGCTGGAAACTAAATTCTGGATTAGTGGTGATGTAAGAGCACAGCAGTTCAGGCAGCATCCGAGGAGCAGTAAAATAGACGTTTCAGGCAAAAGCCCTTCATTAGGAATAAAGGCAGAGAACCTGAAGCGTGGAGAGATAAGCTCGAGGAGGGTGGGGGTGGGGACAAAGTAGCATAGAGTACAATAGTTGAGTGGGGCAGGGGATGAAGGTGATGGGTCGGGGGGAGGGTGGAGTGGATAGGTGGAAAAGAAGATAGGCAAGTAGTACAAGTCAAGGGGACACTGCTGAGCTGGAAGTTTGTAAATAGGGTGAGGTGTGGGAAGGGGAAATGAGGAAACTGTTGAAGTCCACATTTCAACCCCAGGGCAACAATGTGGACTTCAACAGTTTCCTCATTTCCCCTTCCCACACCTCACCCTAGTTCCAAAATTCCGGCTGAGCACTGTCCCCTTGACTTGTCCTACCTGCCTATCTTCTTTTCCTCCTATCCACTCCACCCTCCTCCCTGAGCTATCACCTTCATACCCTTCCCCACTCACCTATTGTACTCTATGCTACTTGCTCCCCACCCTCTTCTCGCTCATCTCTCCACACTTCAGGCTCTCTGCCTTTATTCCTGATGGAGGGCTTTTGCCCGAAACGTCGATTTTACTGCTCCTCAGATGCTGCCTGAAATACTGTGCTCTTCCAGCACCACTAATCCAGAACCAGCACTTCCAAGTCGAGTGAGAGAGGAATGCATAACGTAACATAAAAACTAGGAACAGGAGAAGGCCGTCCTGCCCTTTGAGCCTGCTCTGCCATTCAATGTGGCCATGGCTGATCATTTCGTGGATGCAGAACCATTTACTCACATTCTCACCGTATCCCTTAATTAATTATTTCTTTTTTAAAAAACCTACCTTAGCTTTATAAATGTTTACTGAACTAGCATCAACTACTTCCCTGGGCAATGAATTCTGTAGAGGTCAAGAAGTTCCTTCTCAATTCAGTCTTAAATTTGCTGCCTCTAATCTTGAGATGATCCCTCTTGTGCCAGCTTCACCTGCCAGTGGCAACATCCTCTCTACTTCTATTTTATCCATTCCATTCATTATTTTATATTTTTCCATTCTTCTGAATTCCAATGAATATATTACCAATCTACTGTTAAGCCAAACCCCTCAACTCCGGAAACAATCTAATTAACCTCCTCCTTATCGATGGGACGGGGCAAATATAATGCGATTCAGCAAGAATTAGGATGCATAGAATGGGGTCGCAAAATGCAGGGGATGCAGACTATTGAAATCTGGAGCTGGTTTAATGAACAGATATTACATGTCCTTGACAGGTATGTCCCTGTCAGGCAGGAATGAAGTGATAAGGTAAGGGAACTATGGTTTACTGTGGAAATTGCATCTCTTGTTCAGAAGAAGAAGGAGGCTTATGTGATGATGAGGCAAGATGGAACAGATGAGGCAATGGAGAGTTACATATCAGATAGGAAGGATTTAAAGAGAGAGTTAAGAGCAAAGAGAGGACACAAGCAGTCTTTAGTGAATAGAATAAAGGAGAACCCTAAAGCTTTCTATAGGTATGTGAGAAACAAAAGCGTAGGGTAGGAATATGGCCAGTCAAAGACAGAAGTGGGAAGTTCAGTGTGGACCCTGTGGAGACCGGTGAGGTGCTAAATGAACATTTCTCATCAGTTTTCACTCAGGAAAAGGAGAATATTGTAAAGGAGAAGAGGTACAACATATTAGACTAGAAAGGATCGAGGTTAGTTACGATCAGGTGTTATCAATTCCAGAAAGTAGACAAGTCCCCTGGGCTGGATGGGATTTATCTGAGGATTCTCTGGGAAGCGAGGGAGGAGATAACAGAGACTTTGGCTTTGATATTTGAGTCGTCTTTCTCTACAGGTTTGGTACTAGAGGACTGAAGGATTGCAAATGTTGTTCCCTTGATTCCAAGGGCAATGGAGATGATCCAGGTAATTATAGACCAGTGAGCCTTACTTCTGTTGTAGGAAAGGTTTTGGAAAGGATTATAAGAGAAAAGATTTATAATCAACGAGCAAACAACAATTTGATTTCAGATAGTCAACATGGTTTCGTCAAGGGCAGGTCATGTCTCACAAACCTCTGAGTTTTTTGAGAAGGTGACCAAGCATGTAGATGAGGGTAGGGCAGTTGACATGATATACATGGTCTTCAGTAAAGCCTTTGATAGGGTTCCACATGGTAGGCTGTTGGAGAAAATGCAGAGACATGAAATGGAGAGTAATTTAGCAGTTTGGATTCGAAACTGGCTTTCTGAAAGAAGGCAGCGAGTGGTGGCTGATGGAAAATATTCAGCCTGGACTCAGGTTAGTAGTGGTGTGTCACAAGGATCTGTTTTGGCACCACTGCTGTTTGTTATTTTTATAAATGACGTAGATGCAGGCATGGGTGGCTGGATCAGTAAACTTGCAAACGACACTAAATTCCGTGGAGTGGACAGTATGGAAGAATGTTACAGATTGCAGGGGTACTTGGATAAACTGCAGAATTATGCTGAGAGGTGACAAATGGAGTTAAATGCAGCTAAATGTGAGGTGATACCGTTGAGAAGAATAACAGGAAGGCAGAGTACTGGGTTAATGGAAAGATTCTTGGTAGGGTGGATATGCAGAGGGATGGTGGAGTCCATGAACATAGATGCCTGAAAGTTGCCACCCAGGTGGATAGTACTGTTAAGGCAGTATACGGTGTGTTAGGTTTCATTCATAGAGGGATTGAGTTCCGGAGCTGCAATATCATGCTGCAACTAAACAAAATGCTGGTGCGGCCATACTTGGAATATTGTGTGCAGTTCTAGTGCCCATAATACGAGAAGGATGTGAAAGCATTTGAAAAAGTGCAGAGGAGATTTACCAGGATGTTGCCTGGTCTGGATGGAAGGTCTTATGAGGAAAGGTTGAGCGACTTGAACCTGTTCTCATTGGCAAGAAGTGACTAAGAGGGGATTTGAAAGAGACATACAAGATGATCAGAGGATTAGATAGGGTATACAGTGAAAGTCTTTTTCCTAGGATGATGACGCTAGCATGTATGTACAACTACAAATTGAGGGGTGATAGATTTAAACACGTCAGAGGCAGGGTCTTTACTCAGAGAGTGGTTAGGGTATGGAATGCACTACCTGCTAATGTGGCTAACTCAGCCACATGAGGGAAATTTAAACAATCCTTTACTTAAGCACATGGGTGATTTTGGGATAGTGTAGGGGGACGAGCTGAGAATGATTCATAGGTCGGCGCAACATCAAGGACCGAAGGGCCTGTTCTGCCCTGTATTGTTCTATGACTATCGTGCTACAAGAGATTTCTGCTGTCTTAAACAGAGTGATGGATCTTGTACTGTGGCCTTACAAAATGTCAGCGATCTCTGCCAACAATGTACGAGGTATAGTCAGTTCAATAATATGATGCTGCAACAGGAGCGGAATAGGTAACTCCATACAAAACCCTACACCTTCTCACCTATTTTCACCTCCAAAACTGAGGAAATTCTACAAAAGCACCTCCATATCCCACCACAACACTTTGCCCCACAATCGTGGTATCTGACTGTGCACAAGGAGGAGTGCAACAGTATGTATTGGGACCCAATGGGGCCCTGAAACACTTGGTAAAGACTGAAATCTTCTGAGCATTGAGAGCCCCACCACATTGTATTTATTTTCTATATTTTTTTCCTCTGTTCCTGACTTCCCTTGTTTTTCCTAATGAACCTGTTCAAAGTAGTTATTAAACACACCTGCACTAGCTGTGAATTGAACTCAAGCCTCTCGATCCAAGATTCGGGATATTTTCACTGCATCACAAGACATCGACTCTAACTTCCCTTGTCCCTTATTGTTTCTTGTGCTGAGCCTGCTGAGTCACGCCTGAATCAAGTCTGCAATTGGGAGGAAGGGGCGGAACTGATGACCGAGCAGCGGCCGGTCCTCCAACCAAAAGTGAGTGAGGATCGGGGCCAAAGCATTCTCGCAGAGTAAACGCTTGAAAATTGGTCAGAAAGCAAACTGTTTTGCAGGATTGATAATTCTCATTAACATAGTGGAGCATTAAACCTCTCTCAAAAATCTATGTGAAATTTTAACAAATAGTGCTACATATTTGCACATTTCGAGTAAGAAACCTCTTTTCAAATCCCAGAACAATTGTTAATTTACATACCTGGCCGGTATGGTTAAATTGAGGCGACCAGTCTATTTACATGCTAGATAGCGCCATGACTATAACTCGACAGAGCAATTATTAATGACTAGTATTTCCCCCATGATTCTGTGCAGGTATGAATATTCTCTGTAAACTCATTGATAACTTCAGACGCACGCGTCGTTTGCTTTCTATGTGGAGCATGCGCAGTGTCACATTGACCAGGACAGAGAAACATGGAGCTGCTTTCTCCGGCAGCGGCTGCGATCGGCTTCAAAGAGCGGCGCTCAGAGCCGGTGTGTGGGAGCCTCGCTGGGAGAAAGGAGTGGAGAAAATTCACAAGTCCCAAGTAAAGGTTAAAAACCCCGAAAAAGACCCTTCAGGTCCGGGTCAGGAGGTGGCGGTCTCTGATCAGGGAAGAGGCCCATGATCACGGCCGCCATTTGTTTGAGGGAGGAGGGAGCACGGGCCTGAGGGCCGCCATCTTAAGAAGGTCAAGGTGCAGGAGGGCGGGGCTCCTGGGGTCTGTAGAACAATCAGAGGAAAGAGAAGACCCATTGTTATTGATTAATTCCACGAAGAGAATGTAAGGACTGCAGATGCTGGAGAACAGAGCTGCAAATTTGTTGCTGGAAAAGTGCAGCAGGTCAGGCAGCATCCAAGGTTCAGGATTCCTGAAGAAGGGCTTATGCCCGAAACGTCGATTCTCCTGTTCCTTGGATGCTGCCTGACCTGCTGCGCTTTTCCAGCAATTAATTCCACGAACACAGCTTCACTGGGCGATCCTGCAGGAATATCCTCTCTCAGTCCTGCTGTGATGTTTCACCCAATCAGAACCAGCAGCTCTCCTCCTTTCTCAGCTCCCCTTCTGTCCTTCCTGCAGCATCTGTCCCCTGGAACATTGAGCTGCCTGACCTGTCCCTCCCTCAGCTGTTGTTCTGTAATACCTGTGATATCCCAGTCCCATCTTAGATTATTTCACTAAAGACAGGAATGCACTCGATGGATATTTCTTAACATCAGCAATTATTTAATACTCACTTATGGGTTTTAAATCTAATCTTTTTTGAAACATTTCATTCACATCCCAACATTTGCAATGGTGGGATTTAAACCTGTGTCCAGAGAACATTTGCTGAGTTTCTGGATTAATTGTCTCAAAATAATGCCATTAGGCCGTCATTCCGCCTGCTCACAGGTTGCGCATTCCACTGCAATATGAATCAAAACCCTTTATTCCTGCAAAATTGTTTGATCCTGCACTCTGGTGATATGACTCAGTATCTCTCCATGTGGTATCCCTCACTGTGTGGGTCTAATTGCTGCTTCTGTCAGCGCCTCTCACTTTTGCAGCTACTCCAGATCCTGAGCCAACAGAATTCTCCACTCCAGAGAGATGAGGCAGTACAGGCCAGGATTGGAGACTGGGATTTTCCAGATCTCTGTGGGGCTCAATGCCATTCTACATGTGTAACCCTCACAGCATCAGTCTAATTTCCTATTCTGCCTATTTCTCTGTCTTCTACAGGTACTCAGGGAGTTCATGACTCAATAGACTTGCCAACTGCTGGTTGGGAAGATGGTTGGTTTGCCAGAGAGATAAAGGTCAGGGAGGTTGGTACCCTTCAATAAATCCTGCCGCCAGGTAAGATCTTTCCAGGGCACAGAGCAGAGAGCAAGGAGAGGGCTCCAAACATCAGCTAATAAGACATGACATAAATATAGTACTGGAGGGTGAGTACAGTCCAGACCCACACCAGGCTCAGTCACCACCTTTACTTTAAGTTTGGTTTTGTACTGAGACAGCATCAAGAGTTCCTAATTTTCAATCCAGGCATGTGCTGTCTTGGTGAGCATCAGGACAACAGAGGGGAAAGCAGGCCTCCCACGAGATGGTGTTAATGCTTCTTGGGATCTTCCTGTTCCTTATTCCCTCTCCAACACTGTTCCTATGGATTGCCTTGTGGACCAGTGTCTTCAATCATTCTAACTCCTATAACAGTTCCTGTCTCTGTCATCTCCTCCCCCTCACCAATTATTTCACATATTTGAAACCTCCAGTCCAGATGACCATCCGTATCGCTGTAACTTGCTTCAGTCTCTACAACATGCCTTGTCTCGATAGTCTTCTCCTCCTCCGATAACTGGAGACATCGGGTCTGTTTCTGTGCGGCATGGCTCTTCGGCTGAGGTTTCCAAAATGGAATGTGTCACATTTGCCAGTGTTTGGTCCATGTCCCTTGAAATCTTCTCCTCTCCATGTACCTGCCCAAGTATCTTTTCCATGTTTTAATTGTACTTGTTTTTACCATTTCCTCTGGCAGCTCATTCCATCTATGCACCATCCTCTGTGGATAATGTTGCCCCTCAGCTCCCTCTTTAAATACTTGCTCTGTCACCTCACGTTTATGCCTCTAGCTTTGGACTCACCTACCCTTGGCAATTCACCTTACTTAGGCCCTACATGGTTTCATAAACCTTTATAAAGTCACCCCATGGCCTCCTCTGCTGAGGAGAAATATTGACGACAATGTTACAAATAACTCCAACTCATGTACTCAATGCTCTGACCAATGAAGACAAGTGTGCCAAATGCTGCTTTCCCCACCACTCTGTCCACCTGTGATGGCACTTCCAACTAACCATGTTACTGCACCCCTTGGTCTCTCCCTGTTTGACAACACTGTCCAGGGCCCGACCATTAACTGTATTAGTCCTCCCTGGTTTGTCTTAATTAAATCCAGCACCTGAATTAAATTCCATCTTTCATTCCTTGGCCCACGAGCCCAGTTGATTAACATCCCCTTCGATAACTATATTCCCTGCCCACTCTTTCACTAATCTTGGTATCAGCAAACATACTAACAGAGACTGCTATATTTTCACTCAGATTGTTTATGTAAATGGTGCACCAATCCTGAAAGCAGACTGCTGGTTAGAGGCCTCCAGTTTGAACAACAACCCTCTCCCACCACCCTCTGTCTCCCACTGTCATCCCATTGTGTATCCAGTTGGCGAGCTCTCCCTGATCCCTTGTGATCTACCCTTACTTACCAATATATCATGCAACACCTTGACGTCTGTTACTCTGCCTTCGTCTTCTTGGTCACATCTTGAACAAACTCCAATCAAGTTTGTGAGACATGTTTTCTCACGCACAAAGCCATGCTGGCTGGCTGTAATCAGTCCTTATCTTTCCCATTGCAAGTAAGTCATACCTCTCAGAATGACCTTCAACAACTGACCCACCCTGATGTCTGGCTCACCAGTCTGTACACCCCTGGCTTTATCTTGCATCCTTCCTTAATTAATAACACAATATTATAATCACAGTCAGACAGTCATACCGCACTGTTGGTTAGTGCTAACCATACTCTAAAACTGATCTCCTGCCTGACCACCTGCCTGTTCCTGGATCATAGCCCTTCAAACCTTTCCTATTCCTGGAGTAATCCAAATGTCTTTTAAACATTGTAATTGTTCCCATGATCACCCCTTCCTTGGGAAGTTCATTCCACACACAACCCACCCTCTGTGTAACAAAGTGCCTCTCGTATCATTTTTTTATGTCTCTCTTCTAAACTTAAAAATGTAGTGCCTTGTCTTGAAACTCCCCTGTCTATGGGAAAAGACAACTCCCATTAACTCTATCTATCCCCCTCATGACTTTATAAACTTCTATGAGGTCATCTGTCAACATTCAGGTTTCAGTGAAAAAAATGTGTTGCTGGAAAAGCGCTGTAGGTCAGGCAGCATCCAAGGAACAGGAGAATCGACGTTTCGGGCATTAGCTCTTCTTCAGGCTGATGCCCGAAACATCGATTCTCCTGTTCCTTGGGTGCTGCCTGACCTGCTGCGCTTTTCCAGCAACACATTTTCAGCTCTGATCTCCAGCATCTGCAGTCCTCACTTTCTCCTCAATGAAAAAATACCAATCTCTCCAGGTTTCTTTATAACTGTAACCTTCCATACCCATCCACGTCCCAGCAAATCTCCTCTGAACCCTCTCCCGCTTAATAATATCCTTCCGATAGCCTGGGCGACCAGAACTGGACACAGTATTCCAGAAGAGGTCTCAGCAATGGCCTGTATAATCTCAATGTGACTTCCCAACTCCTATATCCAAAGGACTGAGCAATGAAAGGAAGTATGGCAAGCACCTTTTTTTTGACCATCCTGTCTCTCCATGTTGCAAGCTTCAAAGTTCTACAACACACTACCGAGGGTCCAATCATTAATTGTATAAGTCCTGCCTGTGTTTGTTGTACCAAATGCCTTACCTCACATTTATTCAGATTGAACTCCATCTACTATTTTTCAGCCATTCACACATTTCATCAGGATCCCTTTGTAATCTTAGAAAACCTTCTTCACTGTTTACAATGCCACCCTCCAGTCTAACAGCCTATCACACATAGCTCTCTATGGTACAAACATCTCTGCTAGGGCCCCTACAATTTCTGCACCAGCTTCCCACAATGTCCTAATATACATTTGATCAGGTCCTGGGGATTTATCTACCTTTGTGTATTAAAACCTCCAGCACCTCCTTTTCTATAATGTGGAAACATTTAGGACATTGAGTCACAGAGATGTACAGAACAGAAGTAGATCCTTCAAACCAACTCCTGTATGACGTTTCTAGTCACATTTGCCACAATTTTGCCAATATCCCTCTGAACCCTTCCTATTCATATACCCATCCATATGCCTTTTAAATGTATTTCTATCAGCCTCCACTATTTCCTCTGGCAGCTTATTCCATACACTCTGCAGGAACCAGTTGTCCTTTAGGTCCCTTTGAAAATTTCCCCTCGAACTTTAAAGTAAAGGCCTATCAGTTTGTAATCCCCCCAACCTGGGGAAAAGACTTTATCTATTCACCCTATCGATGACCATCATGATTTTAAACACCTTTATCAGGTAACTCCTCAGCCTCCCATGTTCAAGTGAATTCAGCCCCAGCTTATTCAGCTTTTCCGTGCAGCGCAAACCCTACAACCCTGGCAAATCCTTGGTCATCTGAACCCTTTCATGTTCCACAACATCCACAGCATTGAGACCAGAATTGCACACAGTATTCCAATAGTAGTCAGGACAAACACTGTTTAGTTCCCTGAGCGCCCCAGACTTTATCCACAGTAAGTTCCAAAGTGAAATATTTGTTTTGGATCTTGTAGTTTCACACATCGTTGCCTTCATTGATCATTAAGGAGACGGGGTTTGTCCCGAGCTCTTCTTTTGCTCTTAATACACTTGTAGAGTCTCTTTGGATTCTCCTTAACTTTCTCTGCCAAAGCGATCTCGTGTCCCCTTTTTACATTCCTGATTTCCATCCTAAATGTATTTCTACAGCCCTGATGCTCCTGAAGGGATTCCCTTGAGTCAGCCAATTATATCTGACATGTGCCCCCTTTCTTCTTGACTGGAGCCTCGAATCTCAGCCAGTGTTTCCTAATTCAGTCAGCATTGAGTTGCACACTAACAGGAACAGGCTGGCGCTGAACACTCCTTTTATCTCGGTTTTAAAATATTCCTACTTGCCAGACTTCCCTTTACCTGCAAATAACCTCCCCAAATCTACTTTAAAAATTCATGACTATCTTGCTCCATTGTATAACTTGAACTTGTGGACCAGGCCTGTCCTTTTCCATCGCTATTTTCAAACTAATACAATTCTGGTGACTTTCCAAAGTGCGTCCCCGCTAACAGCTCAGTCCCGTTTCCAACCTTGTTTCCCAAGTGGAGGTCAGGTTTAGCCCCATTTTCCAGTTGGGTCATTTACATAATGACTGGGAGTTTCTGGAACACTTATCAAATTCCTTCCATCCAACTGCTTAACACAGTAGCAATCCCAGTCGAGGTTTAAGGTTAAAATCCCCTACCATTACGACGCTATCATTCTAACAGATATCTGAGGTCTCCTGACATATTTGCTCCTTCATCTCCCATTGCCTATCGCTGTAGTACAATCGTAGCAAACTGATGACCAATTTTTATTTCTCGGTTCTACTAATATCATTTAACTGGGCGATCCTGAATGAATATTCTCTCTCGGTACTGCTGTGATGTTTTCCCCCAGTCAAAACCACCAGCTCTCCTCCTGTTTTGCCTCCTGTTTTGCCTCCTGTTCTATCCTTCCTGTTGCCTCTGTCCTGTGGAACATTGAGCTGCCAGTCCTGTCCCTCCCTTATCTGTGTTTCTGTAATATCTATGGTATCCCAGTCCCATGTTCCCTTCCATGCTCTGGGTTCATCTGCCTTATCTGTGCGGCCCCTTGCATTGAAATAAATGCAGTTTAATTAATCAATTTTCCCTCATTGCCTGCTATGTTCTTGCCTGCCTTGTCTATTTAAATTGCTCTCTTGAACATCTATACCAGCCTCAAACTTCTTTCTGGCCTTACGACTGTTTGCAGTCCCACATCCCTGCCAGATGATTTTAAATCCTCTCGAGCAGCTCCGGGAACTCTCCCCACCAGGATATGTGTCCTCCTCCTGTTCCCAGTTCAGGTATCTTCCCCACCCTGTCTACCTGTGCTGACACCTTCAGACATCCAGGGACTTGCCCACCAAGGTCCCTGTATTCCTCAGTACTCTAGGAGGACCTACTATTCATGATGGATATCATTTGCTGATTAGACTTCCCACAGTGCATTACCTCACAGTGATCAGAAGTAAACTCCATCTGCCATTACTCTGCTCAGTTTATCATCTGATCAATATCAGACTGCAGCCTGAGACCATGCTCCTCACTGTGGACAACACCCTCCCCTTTCATGTCATCTGCAAACCTACCAATGATACCTTCTGCTTTCACATCTGAGATATTAATGTACATAATAACCAGCAATGGTTCCTGTACAGAACCCTGTGGTACACCCGCTGGGCAAAGTTTTCCAGTCGTGAAAAACCTGCTCCACCAATTATGGATCCAATTTTCCAACTTGCCTTGGATTCCATGGGCTCTTTCCTTTTGGACCGGCCTTCCATGTGAGACTTTGTCAAAGACATTAATAAACACCATGTTCCCACACCATCTGCACTGGCCTCATCAATATCAGAGGACAGTCCTCTACCAAATCCATACAGACAATCCCTAATGTATTCCTGTCCTTTTGAATGTTGATACATCGTGTCCCTCACAATTGTTTTCCAATATTTTCCCTCCCCCTGCTGTCAGACTATCTTCTCTGTAATTACCTGGCCTATCACTGCTGCTCTTGAACAAAGGAACCATATTTGCCATCCTCCAGTCATTCAGCACTTCACCTGTGGCCAGCAAAGTTTTAAATATATCCGCCAGGGCCCCAGCAATCTCCTCCCTTACCTCCTATAGCAGCCTGGGATATATTTTATTGTAAGTGGGAATTTCTCCACCTTTTTGCCTATGAATACATTTAACGCCTCCTTCTCATTGATCATAAGATGTTCCAGAGCCTCACCATCCCAACTGAAATCCCTACAATGCCTTTCTCCTGAGTGAATACAGATGGGAAGTATTCATTGTAGACCTCACCTGCTTCCTCTGGCTCCATGCACAGATTGTCCCTTTGGATTCTAACAGGCCCCACTGCTTAGTTGGGGATCCTCTTCCTCTAACTGTACTTATTAAATATCTCGTGGCTTATCCTGAACATTATCTGCTAAGGATATTTTGTGACCATTGTTTGCCCGTTTATTTTTAAGAAACCCCACCTCCACCCCCCGCGCTTTCTATCTAACACCTTTGTTACCCATTATTGTTAGTGTTGTCCATTTTGCCTGAGTTTCCACAAGGTTGTAAACCATTGAATATTTATGTTCCACATTTTGTTTACCCTGTAACCACATCTCTCTGGGATCGAAATCTCTTTCAGCTGTGTCACAAATCCAGCTAACCTATTGAAGAGACTTTGTCTATGCGGAAAACAAGTTTCTGTACTCTTTTCCACAATGTCCTATCACAATCCAATTCGTTAATGTAGAGTTTTAGTTAAACTCTGGCCCAGCCTGTTCCTTTCTGCTTGTCTTTAGCCACATTCCCATGCTGTTCTGATGCATCACCTTTTTCTATTTGGATTTGGAAAACACTTTGCTGTGGGTATGTCATGCAGACCATGTGAGGGTGGGCAGATGTCATTCTCGAAAGGACAAGTGTTTGGGTTTTTTGTACATCAGCAATGGTTTCATACATATTTATGGCTGGTTAATTATAATATTTGAATTTATTGATTTCAAATTCCACCACTTCAGATGGTGGGTTTCAAACCTGTCTCCCCTGAACATTAGCTGAGGTTTTGTTTACATGCTCTAGCAATAATACCACGAGGCCATCACTTCACCTGCTCGCACGTTGCTCATGCCAGAGCACTGATACCAGTGCATCATGAAGCTAAACATCTTCTTCTGTCACAATTGTTTGACCCTGACAACTTCCTGAACTCTGGTGATATCACTCAGTCTCTCTCCATGTGGTATCCCTCACTGTGTGGGTCTAATTGCTGCCTCTGTCAGTGTCTCTCACTCTTGCAGCTACTCCAGATCCTGAGCTAACAGAATTCTCCAATCCAGAGAGATGCAACAGCACAGGGACTCTGTGGGACTCAATGCCATTCTACATGTGTAACCTTCACTACATCAGTGTAATTTTCCATTCTGTCTATTTGTCTGTCTCCTGTAGGTACTCAGGGAGATTCAATAGACTTCTCAGCTGCTGGGTGTTCCATCCATCACCCCATTGAAGATGGTTGGTCAGCCAGAGAGACAAAGTGCAGGGAGATCTAGAGCCTTCAATAAATCCTGCAGTGAGGTAAGATCACTCGCAATGCACAGAGCAGACAGCAATGTGAGGGATCCAAACATCAGCTAACAGGACATGACATAGGTACAGTACTGGAGGGGGAGCACAGTACAGACACAACTCTGGCTCAATCACCACGTCTACTTTAACTTACATTGTACTGAGACAACGTAGAGAGTTCACAGTTATCAATCCAGGCCTGTGCTCTCTTAGTGAGCATCAGTACAACAAAGGGGAAAGCAGGCCTCCCACGAGAGGGTGGGAATGCTGCCTGAGATCTTTCTGTTCTGTGTACCTTCTCCAACACTGTACCTAAGGTATGTCTTGTGGATCAGTGTCTGCAATAATTTTTAACTCCTATAACAGTTCCTATCTCCGTAACCTCCTTCTTTACATCTAGGCCCTCCGCATATTTGAAATGTACCGCATTGCAGACTACCATCCCTATCACTATACCTTGCTTCAGTGTGTATAACATGCCTTATCTCCGGATTCTCCTCCTCTTTAACTGGGTACAGGGTCATGCTGCATGAAAACAGAACCTTCAGTCCAGGTCATCAATGCTGACTATTTCCCCCAAACCTGAACGAGTCGCATTTGCCTGTGTTTGGCCCATATCCCTTCAAACCTTCCCTTCTCCATGTGCCTGCCTAAATTTCTTTTCCAAGTTGTAATTGTTCTTGTTTCTCCCATGTGCCCCTGGCAGTTCATTCCATCTATGCACCATCCTCTGTGGATGTTGCCCCTCAGCTCCCTCTTTAAATCTTTGTTCTCTCGCCTCACGTTTATACCCTCTAGTTTTGGACTGACTTACCCGTGGCTATTCACCATTCTTACTCTCCATATGGTTTTATAAACCTTTATAAGGTCACCCCTTATAAGCCACCTCTCTCCAAGGGAAATATTGAAGACAATGTTACAAATATCTCCAACTCATGTATCAAAGCGTTGGCCAATGACAGCAAGTGTGCCAAGGACCGCTTTCCCCACCCTGTCCAACTGTGATGCTACTTCCAAAGAACAATGTAACTGCACCTCTTGGTCTCTCTCTGTTCGACAACACTACCCAGGGCTGTACCATTACCTGTGTTCGTCCAAAACTCAATACTTGAATTAAAATCCATCTTTCATTCCTTGGTCCACTGGCGCAGTTGGTCGAGATCCCCTTTGATAACCGTACTGACTGCCCACTACACCATTCATTTGATCATCCACAAAATTACTAACAATGACTCCAATATTCTCAACCAAATTGTTTATGTAGATGATGCACATCAGTGGTCCCATCCCTGATCCTTGTAGCACACCGCTGGTCACAGGCCTCCAGTCTGAACAACAACCCTCTCCCACCAACCCCTGTCTCCTACTGTCAAGCCGATTTTGTGTCCAGTTGACTAGCTCTTCCTGATCACATGTGATCTAATCTTACGAACCAGTATATCATGCTAAATGCAAGGTTTATGAAGGTTTGTTGCTCAGATTGAGGTTTAGGATGTAGGTTTGCTCTCTGAGCTGTAGGTTTGATATCCAGACGTTGCGTTGCCTGGGCACGGTAAAATCATCAGTGGCAACCTCCAAGTGAAGCGAAGCTGTTGTCTCCTGCTTTCTATTTATATCTTTATCCTGGATGGGGTTCCTGGGGTTCACCACAAACCCATCCAGGAGAAAGATATAAATAGAAAGCAGGAGACAACAGCTTCACTTCACTTGGAGGTCGCCACTGATGATGTTACCCAGCCAGGTAACAAAACATCTGGATATCAAACCTACAGCTCAGCGAGCAAACCTACACCCTAAATCATGCTAAATCTCGTCAAAGGCCCTGCTGACGTTGGTGTAGACAATGTCTGGTCACCAATTCAACACAAGCCATCAAGTTAGTGAGACTTGACTTTGTATGCTGACTATCTTTCATCAATCCTTGTCTTTACAAACGAATGTAACTCCAGTCTGGCAGAATCACTTTCACAACTAACCCACCACTGACGTTGGGCTAATTGGTTTTCAGTTCCCTGGCTTTCTCTTGCAGCCTTTCTTAAATAATGGATCAAAACCATAGTGTTGTCAGTGCTGTACAGCATGGAAACTGACCCTTCAGTTGATACCAACCATAATCTCAAACTAAACTCGTCCCAGCTGCCTGTTGCTGGCCTGTATCCCTCCAACCCTTTCGTATTCATGTACTTAACTAAACGTTGTACTTGTACCGACATCCACCTCAGGAAGTTCATTCCACACCCAAACCACTCTCTGTGTAACTATTTGCCCCTTATATCCTTTTTTTTGAACATATCTCTCCTCTAACCTGAAAAATGTGGCCCCTCCACTTGTGACTCCGTCACCCAAAGGAAAGGGCAGCTACCACTGACTCTATGTATATCCCAATTTTTTCTTAAACTTCTATAAGGTCACCTCTCAACCTCCAGGCTCCAGTCAAAAAAAAAACTCTGCATATCCAGCCATTTTTCAGAACTCAAACATTTCATACCCAGCAACGTCTTGGTAAATCTCTTCTGAACACCCTTCAGGTTAATAATATCCTCCCTGTAACTGGGCGACCAGAACTGGATGTGGTATTATAGAACAGGCCTCATAAATGTCTGTACAATCTCAAGATGACGTCCCAAATCCTATATTCAATGGACTGAGTAATAGTCAGGCATGCAAAGCACTGTCTTATCCATCCTGTGATGCAAGCTTCAAGAATTATGTACCTGAACCCGGAGGTCCCTTTGCTCTAAAACACTAACCAAGGCCTGAACATTAATTGTATAAGCTCTACCCTTGTTTGTTTTACCAAATGCATTACCTCGCATTTATTCAGATTGAATTCCATCTGCGGTTTTTCAGCCAATTCACCCATTTCATCAAGATCCCTTTGGAATCTTAGAAATTCACTATGCCACCCTCCAGCCTTCCAGCCGATCACACATGGCTGTCAATGGTACAAATACCCTTGCTAGGAGCTCCACAATTTCTTCCCTAGCATCCCACAATGTCCTGTGATACACTTAATCAGGTCCTGGGGCCTTCCATTCCTTTGTGTTTTAAAACCTCCAGCACCACCTCTTCTATAACATGCACTCTTTTCAAATCACAGAGGTGTACAGCATGGAACCAGAGCCTTCAGTCCAACTCATCCATGCTGACTAGAAGATGTAAATAAATTCATCCCGTTTATCAGCATTTGGCCCATGTACCGCTAAACTCTGACTGTCCATATATCCATCCAGATACCTTTTAAATGTTATAATTGTATCCGTCTCCATTACATTCTCTCTTAGCTTATTCCATTCACACAGCACCATGTGCATGAAAAAGTTGTCCCTTCAGTCCCTTTTTTAAACCTTTCCCCTTCAACCTTAAACCTATGCTCTCTAGGTTTGGACTCTCGAACCCCGGGAAAAGACCTTGACTGTTTACCCAATCCATGCCCCTCATGTTTATATAAACCTCTGTCAGGTCACCCCTCAGTCTCTGATGCTCCAGGGAAAATAACCCCAGCTTATTCAGCAGAAATCCTTGCAACATCTTGTTAATCTTTTCTGAACACTTTCAAGCTTCACAACATCCTTCCTGTAGCAGGGAGGTTGGAATTGCAGAGAACTCCAATTCTGGTCTAACGTATTACTCTTGTTCTCTGTGTTCCCCAGTCTTTGTCCACAGTAAGTTCTGGAGGGAAAACAAATGTTTAGGGTCTTAGCCATACTTGCTAATGAAAGCCAACACACCATATGCATTCTTAACACCCTCTCAACTTGGGTGGTAACTTCAGGGACACAGGATCACTCTGTTCGTGCACACTGCTAAGGTTCCTGCCTTTAACCATGTAAACGTTTTCTGCAGATTCTTCCAATCTGAAATCATCCCTATCTTTGTAACTTCCTACAATCTATATAACACTCATAAACTGTGAAACCTCCTCAAGTCCCTATATTCCTAATGCCTGCAAAATCCTCCAATCCCGATATCCCTCCCTAACTCTGTAAATGCCACCATCCTCCAGTGCCTTTCTGGGGAACATTGCAAAGGAAGGAAGATTTGTAGAGACCGGGCCATGTTACGGAGGTAGGAAGGGCTGCAGAACCTGGAGGATGGTACTAATGTAGGAAGGAACGTGGATCCTGCAGGAGGTTAGACAGTGTGGGATTCATAGAGCCTGCATGATGGGACCAAGAATGGGTTGTGGACCCTGAAGGATGTTAAGATTTGAATCACAGATCATCTTCGATTGGACCATTCAGCCGATCTTAGAGTCAAAGAGATGTACAGCATGGAAGCAGACCCTTCAGTCTAACCTGTCTATGTCGAACATATATCCCAACCCAATCCAGTCCCACCTACCAGCATCTGGCCCATATTCATACAAACTCTTCCTATTCATATACCCATCTGGATATCTTTGTATCAGCCTCCACCACTTACTCTGGCAGCTCATTCCATACACGTACTACCCTCTGCGTGGAAAAAAAGCCCCTTAAGTCTCTTTTATATCTCTCTCCTCTAACCGTAAACCTGTGTCCTCCAGTTCTGGACTCCCATTCCCGAGGGTGAAGACTTTGTCGCTTTAGCCTCTCCATGCCCCTACTTTATAAAGCTCTATATGGTTTTATACAACTCTATATGGTCGCCCCTAATGATTTTATAAACCTCTAAATGATCACCCCTCAGCCTTCGATGCTCCAGGGAAAACAGCCACAGCCTATTCAATCTCTCTATAGCACAAACCCTCCAATCCTGGCAACATCCTTGTAAATCTTTTCTGAACCATTTCAAGTTTCACAACATCTTTCTCAAAGAAAGGAGACCAGAATTGCACACAGTATTCCAAAAGTGACCTAAGCAATGTCCTGTACAGCCACAACATGATCTCACAACGCCTGTACTCAATACTCTGACCAATAAAAGAAAGCATACCAAATGCCTTCTTCACTATCCTACCTACCTGCAACTCTGCTTTCAAGAGTTATGAACCTGCACTCCAATATCTCTATGTTCAGCAACACTCCGTCAAAACTTACCATTAAGTGTATAAGTCCAGCAAAGATTTGCTTTCGCAAAATACAGCACCTCGCATTTATCTGAATTAATATCCATCTGCCACTTCTCAGCGCATTGGCCCATCTGATCAAGATTCCATTGTAATTGGAAGTAACCTCTTTTGCTGGCCACTACACCTCCAATTTTGTTGTCATCTGCAAACTTACTAACTATGCCTCTTATGCTCACATCCAGATCATTTATGGAAACAATGCAAAATATTGGACCCAGCACCGATCCTTGTGGCACTCCACTGGTCACAGACCTCCAGTTTGCAAACCAACCCTCCACCACCACTCTTTGTCTTCTACCTGTGATCCAGTTCTTTACCAAATGGCTAGTTCTCCCTGTATTCCGTGAGATCTAACCTTGCTAACCAGTCTCCAATGGGGAACCTTGTTGAACGCCTTACTGAAGTCCATATAGATCACATCCACTGCTCTGCCCTCATCAATCTTCTCTGTTACTTCTTCTAAAAACTCAATCAAGTTTGTGAGACATCATTTCCCACTCAAAAAGAAATATTGACTATCCCTAATCAGTCCTTGCCTTTCCAAATACATGTTCATCCTGCCCCTCACGATTCCCTCCAACAACGTACACACCGATGTCAGGCTCACCAGTCTATAGTTCCATGGCTTTTCCTTACTGCCTTTGTTAAATAGTAGCAACACGATAGCCAACCTCCAGTCTTCTGGCTCTGATGTCCTGTTTCTAGAGATCTTAACGGAATGGTGAGCACAGCTTACGATTGCCAGGCTGGGAGATGTGAATTCAGGTGTGAATCTATTTGCCCGTTCTCTCTGTGTGCCTGACACTGACCTGGTGATGCTCTGGTAAAAAGCATCATGCATCTGGTAACAAACAGA
Organism: Chiloscyllium punctatum; assembly: GCF_047496795.1. Classification (NCBI taxonomy): domain Eukaryota; kingdom Metazoa; phylum Chordata; class Chondrichthyes; order Orectolobiformes; family Hemiscylliidae; genus Chiloscyllium; species Chiloscyllium punctatum. The sequence goes on along the minus strand of NW_027310000.1, from coordinate 94,095 downwards.
TCGACAGGACTGACCAGAGGTCACCGCATCAAAACCTTCATTTAGAATGTTCTTTATTTTAATATTTTTAAATGGCAGTTTTATGAGATGCAGGAATGGAGGAGTTGTCATTTTTAAAAGAATGAAACTTTTGTCATTGACCCTGATACATGCAACGGGGATTCATGGATTCTGTTGTTCTCTGCAGACTGTCACTCAGTTTTGAAGTAGCATTTAGACAGAAACATGAACAAACAGAGAAGAGAGGGATATCTCCCATGTGCAGGCAGATGGGATTAGTTTAGAATAGCATCATGGTCAGCACAGCCATGGTGGGCCGAAGGGCCTTTTCCTGTGCTGTACTATTCTAGTTTCTAACTTCACGGCATCCACCCTGTCAAAGCCCCTCACAATCCAGGATGTTTCATTCAATTTCTCTCCCGTTCTTCAAAACCCCATTAGGTTCAAGGTCAATCTACTCCACCTCTTCTCATTGGAAAATCCTGCCATCTCCAGGATCAGCCGAGTGAACCTTCCCTGGCCTGCCTCCAACACAAGAATGTCTTTCCTTAGGGCACGCATACTGTTCAATATAATCTAGGTGTGGTCTGACTTGTACCTTGCATCGTTTTAGCAAGACCTCCCTATTTTTAGACTCCATTCCCTTTGCCTTCTCTATGACCTGCTGATCCTGGAAGCTACCTGTTTCAGATTGATGCACATGGATTCCCAAAATCCTTTGTGCAGTGAGTCTGAACCAAACGGTGTTAGCCTTACAGTAAGTCGGTAACGTGCTGGAATGTGCTATAAAGAATATGACAATAAATGATAACTGGATGTTTAGAAACAATGGGAGATGTATGATTTTATAAAAGGAGAATATTTTTAAATCTGTTGGATTCTATATTTTGGTGTGACTATAAATGCAGAATAGATAAGGTTGGGGGAGGCTAGTTGTGGTAGAGGGATATTTGAAATTTCAGAAGTATTTTGACAAGTTTCAACAAGGGCTAAAACTTACCTCGGGAGAGAATAGGGACCCTGAAAGATCAATGAGGCTGTCTGTGTGGAATCACCGCTGATGGGGGAGATACTGAACACATATTTTGCGTTAGGATTTACTGTGGTGAAAGACATGGAAGCTCGGTAAGTTAGGAAAATACATAGTGATGTCTTGAAAAGAGTGCACATTGGAGAACAGGAGGTGCTGGATGTCTTAAAATGCAATAAGTTAGATAAAACCTTGGGACATGGTCAGATATATCCCAGCGCCTTGTGAGAAGCGAGGGAGGAAATTACAGGGCACCTTCCAGAGATATTTGTATCATCAACAGCTACTACGGACCAGTGAGACTGATGGCAGGGTGGTAAGTTGTTGGAGGAGATTCTGAGAGAAACGATCATCGTGCATTTGGAAAGATAAGGACAGATTAATGACCATCAGCATGGCTTTGTGCACGGGAAATCATGCCTCAAACCTGAGTGTGGAGGTAGACAAGTGAGAGGTCAAAGCAGAGCAGTACACGATGTCCACATGAAATTTATCAAGGCCTTTGACAAGGTTCTGCATGACAGACTGGTTAGTAAGTTTAGGTCAGACAGAACCAGGGAGCGCTCACCAACTGGATGCAAAACAGGATTGATGGTAGGAGACAGAGCATGTTCATAAAGGGTGACTGCTCAAACTGCAGGCCTGTGACCAACGATGTGCCATGGGGTTCGGTGCTGGGTCACTGTTGTGCATCATTTACGTAAACAGTTTGGATGATAATACAGTCGCCATGGTTCTCAAGTTTGTGAGTGAGACTGAAATTGGTGATAATGTGGACAGTAAAGAGGGTTATCGAAGAGTACAATGGGATCAACAGTACTGCTGGACCAGTGAGGTTAGGAATAACAGGTGGAGAAATGCAAGATGTTGTATTGTGGTAAAGCAGACCAGGCTGGACTTGTACAATTAATGTTCGGGCCCAGGGTACTGTTGTCAGTGACCCAGTGATGCAGGTACACAGTTTTTTGAAAGTAGCGTCATGGGTAAACAGGCTGGTGAAGCAGGTGTTTGGGAGGGTTACCCTTCATTGAGCAGAGCATTGAGAGTAGGAGTTGGGATATCATGGTGTATCTGTACAGGACATTAGTGAGGCCTCTGTATAAGCATTGTTGATTGGAAAAAAACAACTTGTTCACGTATGTCCTTTAGGGAGGGATATCTGACATTCTTACCTGGTCTGGCTCACATGTGACTCCAGTCCCACAACAATTTGGCCGACTCTGAGCTGCACCTGGGCAATTAGCAGGAGGGCAATGTATGCTGGTCCATCCGGTGACATCCTTAGGCCGTGAATGAATCAATGAAAAATACAGATGTCTATCCCTACCTTTGCAAACGGCTCTAGCTGCAGCAATCCGTACTGGCTTTGTAATGTTGTTCAGGCCTTTGCCCCTCTCTGTAACACTGTCACCAACTCCAGCACCTTCAATTCTCCCTGTTCCGCTACTCTGATTAAACACTGACAATGTTTCCTCTTCCTACTGCACTCCTCCACATTTCTAAATGTTGGTTACTTCAGAATTGATCAGTTTTTTTTTCAGCTCTTAATCAAATCGGCCAAGACCGTCTGAAGTGGGGAAGGAGCATTGGGAAGGTGTCGAGCACCTCGAGACTTTCTGTGGGGAAAACGGGAATCCAGGAGAAAACATCACAAGGAGCGCGCTGTTATATCAACGCCCCACCCACCCCCTTTCCATGTCCACCATCAGACTCAAGTGTAACCGAGTCTGTGGAAGGTCACATCGGTCTGTACAGCCAACTCCAGACTCTCCCACCCCCACTGAGAGTGGGAGAGGGTCAGCCTCATCTGTGAGCCACTGCCAAAGAGATGATGAGATAGGAAGGTTGAATCCCCTCACAATTATCCCAGTGCCTTTGTTACAAATTCAAATAATTCCCTGTTAATACAGTGTCTAATAATGTGCTATCACTTAGTATCTCTCCATGTGGTATCCCTCGCTGTGTCAGTCTATTTACTGCCTCTGTCAGCATTTCTCCCTCTTACAGATGGTCTGAGATCCTGAGTCAACAGAATTGAACATTCCAGAGAGATGCAGCAGCACAGGCAAGGGATGGAGACTGGGATTATCGAGATCTCTGCTGGACTCAGTGCCACTCTGCATGTGTTATCCTCATTGCATCAGTCTAGTTTCCCATTCTGTCTATTTCTGTCTCATGCAGGTAATCAGGATGTTCCTAACTCCTGTCTCATCCATCACCTCATTGAAACTGGTTGGTCAGCCAGAGAGAGATGGAGAGGGAGATCTGGGGCCTTCAGTAATTCCTGCAGCTGTTAAGATCGCTCACAGTAAACAGCACAGGGTGGAGGTAGACCAGGAAGACAGGACAGAGATACAGAGCTGGGCAAGGAACAGCAACATTCTAGGTTTCATTCCCACCATCTTGTGACGGTCCTGCTTTCACCTCTTCTGTATTGGTCCTCAATGCGACAGCACAGGGGATCGCAGGCATCAATCCTGGCCCATGCTGTGTTAGTGATCTCTGTAATATTCTCCAGTCCCGATAATCCTTCCTCTGTTTGGAATCTCCTCTAGTCCACATCATTCTCTGTGTCTCTGTCTCTGTCTCTGTCAGGTTCTCCAGTCCCTAACACCCTAATCCCTAACCTTCTCCAGTAGATACTAAATTCCTTCATCCCTATAAACCCTGAGAGCCCTGTCTATCCCTGTAAGCTCCTCCCACCAATACCACCCTCCATGTCAATGTATTTGTCTTTAACCTCTCCATCCGTCCCTACCTATGTAATCTTCTCCAGCTCCTACAATCCTTCCTTAGCTGTGAAAAATTTGTAATCTCCTTATCCTTCTCCAATTCTTTGATCTTTATTTTGTTAAATTTCACTCTCATTCCCGACACCATACCCCTCCCGACCATAGGAACCTCTTTCAGTTTGTGCAACCCTCCCCATCTGTGTAACTGTCTCCATCCCAGTAACATGGCATTCTCCATTGCCTTCTGATCTCTGTAACCTCCAGAGCCTAGAAGCCTTCTTATATCTGTAAATGTCTTCAGTCACGACAACCTTCCATATCTCTATTAGTATACACAATAATCTCTGAGATGAAACAGCCCCCTGTCTGTGCCTCTTCGTCTGCTTACCTCTTCCTTTCTCCATCCCTATCCTTATCTCCAGAATCTAATCCAGCTCCCTCTTCTATCTCTGAAAGTTCCTCCAATCCCCAAACTCCTTTGTCCCACTGACATTCTTGACCAGATGTAACTCTCTTTAACTCTAACATCCTCGAGTCCTGTAAGCCTTCCTATCTCTGTAACCTCTACGCATCTGTTCAACTCCCCACTACCGAGGAATGACTCCCTGTATTCGCCATAAGGGAGAAGGAATGACAGTGATCAGATATGATGGAACTGTCATTCCGGAGATTTAGCTGCAGAAAGACCATCGCTGGGAAGTGAATACTGAAGGGTTGTTGGGATAGAGCCATAGAGTCAGAGAGATGTGCAGCACGGAAACCGACCCTTCGGTCCAACCCATCCATGCTGAGCAGATATTCCAACCCAATCTAGTCCCAATAGGCAGACTAGGCAAAAAGCCAACAAGTTGTGAAGGAAGGATGATGTTAATGCATTAATGAGACAGACTTCTGGATCTGAATATGAAAAGTAGAGCTGAGAATAAGCAAGCAGCAGCAACTGTTAGCAGAAATTCTTTTGTAGGCACCACCCAGTGATGGGAATGTCAATATGATTACAGTCAGGACACTGAATGTACTTGTAGCAAGAGCAGGACAGTAACTGTGTGTGACAGTGGTCTCCATGCCGATTGATACAGCAATGGGTATCAGTGCTGTAACGGATAGAATCCTGGATTGTAGGTGAGAGTTTTCTATAACATCATATCATATTTGTAGATCAAATGCTGTGTACTAATAAATATCCATGAATCCCATTATAAAGGAGTTTTGTGAGCAGAGACAAATAATATTATGCAGGATATATTGAGTTTGTGCCCTGACCATGAGATTTAGGAGGGGAATTAGGAGGCCATTTGGCCCATTGAGTATGCTCTGTCCTTCAATCAGATCATGGCTGTTCAACTCTACTTTCCTGCCTTTTCCACAAAACCTTTGCTTCCCTGATGAACTAAAATCTGCAGGAGATAACAGAACAGTTGGAGAGATAGACAGAAATGGCAAATTTAGTTTAATCTGGACAAGTGTGAGATAGTGTCAAATTCAATAAGAAAGTTATCATACTGAGGGATATTGATATACAGAAGGATCTTGGTGCAAGTCAGTAACTCTCAGAAAATGGTAACAGAAGTGTTTCAGCTGGGAAAGAAAACAAATGGAGCACTGACCTTCATCGGTCACAACGTTGGATATCGTGGATTGCATCTGATGCTGTCATTGTATCAAATGGTCGTTTGGCCACATTTGAAGTACTGGGTGCATGTCTCATCTCCACACAATAGGAAGGATGTAGAGGCTTTGGAGAGGGGACAAAAGGGGTTTATCAGCACATTGCCTGTGTTAGGGATTTTTAAGGGTGTGTTTGGTGTAAGAGGAAATTATACAAAGTTGGATTGTTTAATGAGAGTATCAGAGGCTGACAGGTGACCAGGTACAGTAATATAACATTTGGAACAGGGTTAGATAATTTAGATAATCAGAATCTCTTTTCTAGTGTGTAAGTTTCAAATACTAGAGCTGGTTTCAAATACTGGTTTAAGGTGAGAAAGAGGAAGTTTAAACGAGATGTGTGAGGCAAGTGTTTTTTTGTGTAGAGTGGATGTTACTGAGGGAGGTCGTAGAAGCAGAAATGTGAGTAAAGGTTTCAAGTGGGATTAAGACACAAACATGAACAGGTAGAGAATAGAGGGATATGGACCATGTGCAGGCAGATGGGATGAGTTAGAATAGTATCTTAGACAGCATAGACGTGTTGGGCCGAATGGTCTGTTTCTGTGCTGCACTGTTAAGTTTTCTAACTTCCCAGCATCGGCCCCAGCATGCTGAAATAGTTAGAAAGGATATGTCAATATGCAATAACTGGCCACTTAGAAACACATTTGATAAAAGAGAATTTGTTTTTGAGCCTGTTGGATTTAATTTGTTGGTGTGAATATAAATGGCAGAATTGTAAGGGTGTAGGAGGGGTGTAGTGGTATAGGGGATATGGTGTATTTGAATTTGAACTTTACACAAGTTTCAATAAGGGCTAAAGAGTAATTTGGTAGAGAATAGGGCCCCTTAAAGATCAATAAGCTCACCAATGTGTGAAACCAGAGGAGATGGGTGAGATATTTGGACAAAATAATCGTGTCAGAATTTACTGTGGCGAAAGACATGGAAGCTCGGGAACTTGGGAAGTTAAATAGTGATGTGTTGGAAAGAATCCTCACCAGAGAAGAGCAAGTGTTGGAATCTTAAATCAAATAAAGGTAGATCAATCCTCAGGAGCTCATTAGGTCTGTGCTAGAATATTGTGGGAAGCTCGGGAAGAGATTACAGAATCCCTAACAGAGATATTTATATTATCAACAGACACAGTGAGGTGTTGGAGGACTGGAGGGTTGTTAATGCTGTTCCGTCACTTAAGGACTGCAGGGAAAAGCAAGGAAATTACAGCCGGTGAGCCCAGTGATGGGGAAGTTGTTCGAGGAGATTCTGAGATAAAGGAGCTCCTTAATGAGAGGTCCTTCATGAATACTATGTCTCAGTATTCACTGCTGAGAAGGGTCTTGTCGTTTGTGAGGACAGCGTGATACAGGCTGATGTACATGTATAGGTGGATGTTAAGAAGGACGATATGCTGAGAATTTCTAAAAGATAAGGATAGATATGTCGCTGAACCAGACGAGATGCGTCCAAGGTTACTACACGAACCGAGGGAATGGATTGCTGCGCACCTGGTGATGACCTTTGTGCCCTCACTGTCCACTGGAGTCTTACCAGATGATTGGAGGCAGGAAAATATTAGTCCCTTGTTCAGGATTGGGAATAGGGATAATCCTGGGAAATGCACACCTCTCGGTCTTATGTCTGTGGTGTGCAGATTATTGGAGAGGACTCTGAGAGACAGGATTTATTATTCCTTGGGAAACCATAGTTTGATTAGAGGTAGTCAGCATGATTTTGTAAGGGGTAGGCCATGCCTTACATGTCTTATTGAATCTTTTGAGAATGTGATGAAACACCTTTATGGCTCATTCAGAAAGTACGGAGACATGGGATATAGGGAAACCTGTCTGTCTGGATACGGGATTACTGACCCACACAAAACAGAGGGTGATGATCGATAGAAACAATTCATCCTGGAGCTGAGTGACCTGTGGTTTTCTGCAGGGAGTTGTTACAGGACCTCTGCTCTTTGTGATTTTATGAATAAGTTGGATGTGTGAGTGGAAGAGTTGGTGAGTAAGTTTGCCAAAGACACGAAGGTTGGTGGAGTGGTGGATAGTGTGGGGGGCTGTTGTCGGTTGCAATGGGACATTGACAGGATGTAGAGCTGGGCTGAGAAGTGGCAGATGGAGTTCAATCTGGAAAAGTGTGGAGTCATTCATTTTGAAGATTGAATTTGAATGCAGGATACAGCGTTAAAGGTAGGATCCTTGGCAGTGTGGAGGAACAGAGGGATCTTGGGTTCCAAGTCCCTAGATCCCTCAAAGTAGCCACCCAAGCTGATAGGCTTGTTAAAAAGGAATATATTGTGTTGGATTTCATTAGTTTGAGAATTGAGTTTTAATGCCATGAGGTTATGCTGCAGCTGTACAGAGCCCTGGATCGACCCCACTTAGAATATTGTGTTAAGTTCTGTTCCCTTCATTACAGGAAGGATGTGGAAGCTTTAGAGAGGGTAAAGAGGAGATTTACCAGGTTGCTGCCTGTACTGGAGAGCATGTCTTATGAAGAAAGGTTGAGGGAGATTAGGCTTTTCTCATTGGAGTGAAGAAGGGTGACGGGTGACTTGGCAGAGGTGAACAAGGTGCTGAGAGTCATAGAGTGAATAGAGAGAGATTTTTTTACCCTGACATAAATAGCTATGACAAGGGGGTATAATTTTCGGGTGATTAGCGGATGGTTAAGGGGAGATTTCAGAGGTAGGCTCGTTACAGACTGATTGGTGTATGTGGAATGCACTGCCAGTGTTGGCAGTAAAAGTAGATGCATTAGGGACATTTAATATACTTCTGGATAGGCACATGAATGGTAATAAAATGAAGGGTATGGAAGTTAGAGTCATAGAGATGTACAGCATGGAAAAAGACCCTTCAGTCCAACCCGTCCATGCTGACCAGATATCCCAACCCAATCTAGTCCCACCTGCCAGCACTCGGCCCGTATCCCTCCAAACCCCTCCAATTCATATACACATCCAAATACCTCTTAAATGTTGCCATTGTACCAGCCTCCACCACTTCTTCTGACAGCTCATTCCATACAGGTACCACCCTCTGTGTGAAAATGTTGCCCCTTAGGTCTCTTTCATATCTTTCCCCTCTCACCCTAAACCTATGCCCTCTAGTTCTGGACTCCCCTACCCTATGGAAAATACTTTGTTATTTACCCTATCTATGCCCCTCATAGTTTGGTAAACCTCTTTAAGGTCACCCCTCAGCCTCTGACACTCTCCCTGTAGCTCAAATCCTCTAACCCTGGCAACATTCTTGCAAATCTTTTCTGAACCCTTTCAAGTTTCCCAACACCTTTCTGATAGTAAGGAGACCAAAATTGCACGCAATATTCCAACAATGGCCTAGCTAATGTGCTGTACAATCGCAACATCACCTCCCAACTCCTGTACACGGTACTCTGACCAATAAAGGAAAGCATACAAAAGGCCGCCTTCACTATCCTATCTCCCTGCGATTCCACTTTCAAAGTGTTATGAACCTGTACACCAAGGTCTCTTTGTTCAGCAACACTCCCTAGGACCTTACGATTAAGTGTTTGAGTCCTGTTAAGAAGTACTTTCCTAAAATGGAACACCTCGCACTTATTTGAATTAAACTTTATCTGCCACTCTTTTTTAATCTTACGGTCGGATAAAGGATTGGCATGTCACCATGGCTGAAGGGTCTTGTTCTGTACTGTTCTGTGTTCTAACTGTCGTATCTTAAACTGGGTAATAAGCTCAGATCAGTGTAAAAGGATATGGCATTCAGGAGAAGCTAATCAACTGGACAGGAAGTTGGGCTTGATGGTAGGAGACAGAGGGCGATGGGAGACATGTTTATTTTCTGACTGGAGACATGTGACCAGCGGTGGAGTGGGTCCCCTGTTGTTTGTTATTTGGATAAATGGTTTGGATGGGAATATTGGTTTCCCGTTAAATAAGTTTTTTGGGTGACACTGGAATTGGTGGTAAAGTGGACAGTGATGAAGTTATCTGTGATACAACAGGATGAACAGTACTGCTGGGATAGTGGGCTGAAGAATAACAGATGGAGTTTAATTAGATAAATGTGAAGTGATCCATTTTGGTGAAACAAACCAGGGCGGGATTGTACAGTTAATGTTCTGGCCCTGGGCAGTTTTGTCAATCAATGACCCAGGAATGCAGGTACACAGTTCTTTGATAGTGGTATCACAGGCTGGTGAAACAGGCGTTTGGGCTGGTTTCCTTTATTGGGCAGAGCATTAAGTGTTGGAGTTGGGATGTCATGTTGTATCTGTACAAGATATTGGTCAGGTCACCATAAAAGTTGATCAGTGGGAAGAACTCATCTGGTTCACTTACCTCCTTTAGGGAAGGACATCTGACATTCTAACATGGTCTGGCTAACATGTGACTCCAGACCCACTGCAATATGTCTGACTCTGAGCTGTCCTCTGGGTAATTAGCAGTGGCACCCACATCCCATGAATGGATAAATAAAAATACATACGTCTGTCCCTACCTCTGCAAACACATCCAGCTGCAGCAAATCGGTGTGGCTTTGTAACACTGTTCATGCTCTGGCCACTCTCTGTAACACTCTTACCACCTCCAGCACCTTCACCTCTTTCTGTTCCTTTTGTGACATTAAATCCTGACAATGATTCCCCTTCCCATTGCCTATCCCCTGCTAGCAGACCCTTTGCAATGCCTTTAACACCTACTCCTTCAACACACTCTCATTTTAAGGACTTTGTGATGATCTGCTCATCCTCACAATCGAATATGATACATTTTGTCCTGAGTGAGGGGCCGGTGGGAATTTCGTGCTGTCTGCTTCAATGGAATGTTCTTTCGTTGAGTGATTTACACTGTTCCTTCAATGGTTTCCACTGTTCATTTACAGGCACACATTTCAGTCTGCTTAGCCTGTTTACCTTGGTCATTTCTCCTCTCAAACCCATGTAATTGGTTATTTTTGTTTCTAGTTGTCGCATGTCCTTTCTGTGATTCACTTTAAAACTTTATATTTCTTTAAACTGCACTTTATCACAATTTCCCAGAGGATCTCTCCAGGTGATATTACTTATTCACTAAGTTTCATCACACAACGATCGCACTGAGATAGTTATATCCCTAGCCAGTTGCACAATTTGTTATTCAAAGCAACACTGAAAAAAGTTCTCTGAACTCCTCTTCCAATATTCCTGTGGTCAGTGTGACTGTCTCAGATTATGGGAATATTGAAGTTTCCCAAAATTATCATAATGTGTTTGGAATTTTTTAACAATGTTTAATACAGTGATGAGCAATGAAATGCTGTTCAGTGGCTAAAACTGTTCTGCTGCTTGTGTCCTTGGCAAGTAGTAGCCAGAATTTACATTCAGACTGACTCTACTTCATGATCTGAGACCGAATGCTTTCTCTGTAATGCCTATGTTATCCATTATTGTTAGTGTTACCCATTTTGCCTGAGTTTCCGCAAGGTTGTGATCCATTGAAAACTTATGTCCACCTTTTGTTTGCCCTGTAAACACGTCTCTCTGGTGTCTAAGTCTCTTTTATCTCTGTGTCACAAATGAATCTACCTTATTGAAGAGACATTATCCATTCCAAAATAAACATAATTTACTCTTTCCCACAATTTCCTCTCACAAATCGATTCCCTGATGTACAGGTTTAGTTAAACTCTGTCCCATCCTGTTCCTTTCTGCTTGTCTTCAGTCACATTCCCACACTGTTCCTATACTTCACCTTTTCTCTGTGGATTTGGAAAGCTCCTTTTACCTGAATCCAGTCCCAGCATCCTCTCTGTCAGTTTGAAGCCCTGTCCATAAACCTACCGACATTATTGGCCAAGATACTGGTCCCTGCACAGTTCCAGTGGGACCATCCGAATGGATTATTTTAAATCAGGTATGGGATATGGGTGTCTCTGGCTGACCAGCCTTTCTTGCTCAGACCTAGCTGCCCTTGAGCTGATTAACTTGCTCGGCCAGTTCAGAGGGTCATTGAGAGGCAAACATTTTTCTGTGTGTGTGTCGTGCAGACCACATGAGGATGGGCAGATGTCCTTCTCTAAAAGACACGTGTTTGGGCTTTTTTTTGTACATCAGCAATGTTTTCATACGTAATTATGGATTGTTAATTACCATTTGTTTTAGTTATTGATTTAAAATTTCTCCATTTCTGATGGTGGGATTTAAACCAGCCTCCACAGAACATTCACTGAGGTTTGGCATACATGCTCTAGCAATAATACCAGGTCAGCACTTCACCTGTGCACAGATTGCTCAACCCTGAGCACTGATACATCATGAAGCTAAACTCGTTCTTCCTACACACTTGTTTGATCCTAAAATCATCCTGAATTCTGGTGATATCACTCAGTCTCTCTCTAAGTGGTATCCCTCACTGTCTGGATCTAATTGCTGCCTCTGTCAGTGTCTCTCACTCTTGCAGCAACTCCAAATCCTGAGCCAATAGAATTGTCCACTCCAGAGAGATACAGCAGCACAGGCCAGGGATGGAGACTGGGATTTTCCAGATATCTGTGGGACACAGTATGTTTCTCCCTGTGTAACCCTCACTGCTGCTGTCTAATTTCCTAATCTATCTATCTTTCAGTCTCCTATAGGTACTCAGGAAGTTACTGACTCAGTGGAAGTCCCAGCTGCTGGGTGTTTCGTCCATCACCACATTGAAGATGTTTGGTCAGCCAGAGAGACAAAGTGCAGGGAGATCTGGAGCCTTCAATAAATCCTGCAGTGAGGTAAGATCACTCACAGTGCACAGAGCAAGGAGCAATGAGAGGGGTCCAAACATCGGCTAACAAGACATGACATAGATACCGTGCTGGAGGGGGAGCACAGTACAGACACACCCCAGGCTCAATCACCGCCCCAACTTTAACTTACTTTGTACTGAGTCAGCATCGGAAGTGTCACAGTTATCGATCCAGGTCTGTGCTGTCTTAGTGAGTATCAGTACAACAAAGGGGAAAGCAGGCCTCCCACGAGAGGGTGGGACTGCTTCCTGGGATCTTTCTGTTCTGCGCTCCCTCTCCAACACTGTATCTATGTCATGTCTCCTTGACCAGTGTCTCCAACAGTGTGTAACCCCTACATCAGTTCCAGTCCCTGTAACCTCCTCCCTTCCCTTTCGTCCCTCTACATATTTGAAATGTACTGCATTCCAGCCTACCATCCCTGTCTCTGTAACTTGCTTCAGTATCTACAACATGCCTTATCTCGGAAGTCTCCTCCTTCAATAACTGGAGACAGAGGCATGCAGCACCATTCGGTCGAGATCCCCTTTGATAACCGTATTCACTGTCCACTACACCATTAATTTGATCATCCATAAAATTACAAACAATGGCTCCTTTATTCTCATCCAAATCGTTTATGTAGATGATACACATCAGTGGGCCCATCCCTGATCCTTATGGCACACCGCTGGTCACAGGCCTCCAGTCTGAACAACAACCCTCTCCCACCTCCCTCTGTCTCCTAATGTGAAGCCAATTTTGTATCCAGTTGGCGATCTCTCCCTGATCCCATGTGATCTAACCTTACTAACCAGTGTATCATGCTAAACCCTGTCAAAGGCCCTGCTGACATTGGTGTAGACAATATCTGGTCACAACTTCAACGAAAGCAGTCAAGTTAGTGAGCCCTGACTTTGTCTGCACAATGCCCTGCTGACGATCTTTGATCAATCTTTGCTTTTCCAAATGAATGTGACTCCTATCTGGCAGAATCACTTTCACAACTTACCCACCACTGACGTTGGGCTAATTGGCCTTAAGTTCCCTGGCTTTCCATTGCAGCCTTTCATAAATAATGGAATAAAACTATATTCTTGCCATAGAGCCATACAGCATGGAAACTGACCCTTCAGTTTGTACCAAACATTACCTAAAACTAAACACATCCCAGCTGCCTGTTGCTGGCCCATATCCCTCTTACCCCTCCCTATTCCTGTACTTAATCAAATGTGTTTTAAACATTGTATTTGTACCCACAGTCCCCCCCCCCACTTCCTCAGGAAGTTTATTCCACTCTCAAACCACCCTCTGTGTAACAATTAGCCCCCATGTTTTTTTTTAACATGTCCCTCTTCTCACCCTAAAAATGTGGCCCTTCCACTTGAGACTCCCCCATCCTGAGGAAAAGGTAACTGCCATTAACTCTATCTATATCCCTCATCTTTTTCATAAACTTCCATCAGGCCATCTCTCATCCTCCTGGCTCCAGTGAAAAAAGACTGGCTGGATGGGCTTTTCTTCAAAGCTCAAGCCTTCCATACCCAGCCACATCCTGGTAAATCTCTTCTGAACGCCCTGCAGCTTAATAATATCCTCACAATAACTGGGCGACCAGAACTGGACAGAGTATTGCAGAACAGGCCTCACCAATATCTGTGCAATCTCAACATGATGTCCCAAATCCTCCACTCAATGGACTGAGCAACAGTCAGGCATGCCAAGCACTGTCTTATCCATCCTGTGATGTAAGCTTCAAGATTTATGTACCTGAACCCGGAGGGCCCTCTGCTCTAAAACACTAACCGAGGCCCGAACATTAATTGTATAAGCTCTACTCTTGTTTGTTTTACCAAGTGCACTACCTCGCATTTATTCAGATTGAATTCCATCTACGGTTTCTCAGCCATTTCAGCCATATTATCAAGATCCATTTTAGCAAACCTCCTTCACAGTCCACGATTCCACCCTCCAGTCTTCCAGCACCTCACACTTGGCTGTCAATTGTACAAATACCTTTGCTCAGTGCTCCACAATTTCTTGCCTAGCATCCCACAATGTCCTATGATACACTTAATGAAGTCGTGGGGCTGTCCATACCTTTGTGTTTTAAAACCTCCAGCACCACCTCTTCTATAATGTGCACTCTTTTCAAGTCATAGAGATGGATACCATGGAAGCAGAGCCTTCGGTCCAACTTATCTATGCTGACCAGAAGATCTAAATGCATCCATCCCATTTACCAGCATTTGGCCCAAGTACCTCAAAACACTTGTTATTGATATACCCAACCAGATACCTTTTAAATGTTGTAATTGTATTAGTCTATGTTACTTTCTCTCTCAGCTCATTCCATACACGCATCACCATGTGCATGAAAAAGCTGTCCCTTCAGTCCCTTTGAAATCTTTCCCCTCTAATCTTAAACCTATGCCCTCTAGTTTTGGACTCCCAACCCCTGGGAAAAGACCTTCAATGTTTACCCAATCCATACCCCTCATGTTTATATAAACCTCTGTAAGGTCACCCCTCAGTCTCCGATTCTCCAGTGACAGTAACCCCAGCTTATTCAGCAACAACCCGGGCAATATCTTGTTAATCTTTTCTGAGCACTTTCAAATTTCACAACGTCATTCCTATAGCAGGGTGACTGGAATTGCCGAGAACTCAATTGTGGTCTAACATATTGCTCTTGTTCCCTGAGTTCCCCAGTCTTTCTCCACAGTAAGTTCTGGAGTGAAAACATTGTTTAGGGTCTTAGGAAATATCCAGCACTTCTGCACATCAATTGCCTCATTCATCTTTAAGGGCCCTTATTTTGTCTCGAGTTACTCTATTACGCTTAATATATTTATACAACCACTTTTGGATTCTCCTTATGCTTCTCTGCAGAGGCTATTTCATGTACCCTTTCTGCATTCCTGATTTCCACCCAAAGTGTATTTCTCCAGCCCCTGTGATCCTCGTGGATTCCCTTCATCCAGCTGACATGTTCCCCTTTTCCTTGACCGGACTCTTAACAGACAGCCAGTGTTTCAAAATGCTGTCGGCATTGACCTGCACACAAACAGGAACATGCTGGCACTGAACGCTCAATTTATCTCACTTTTAATATATTCTCACTTGCCAGATTTCACTTTCCCTGTAAATGGACTCTCCAATCACCTTTTCAAAGTTCCTTGGCTGATACGATCAATATTAGTCTGGCCCCATTTTACAATTTGAACTTGTGGACCAGGCCTGTCCTTTTCCATAGCCATTTTCAAACTCATGCAACTGCCTCAGTCCCTTTCCCTACCTTGTTTCCCAAGTGGAGGTCAGGTTTTGCCCATTTCTCTTTTCAGTCCATTTACATATTGATTGGGAGTTTTCTGGAACGCAATTACCAAATTCCTCCCTTGCAAATGCTGAACACTGGCAGGCCCAGTCTCAGTTTGGAAAGTTTAAAAACCCCTGCCATAACAACCCTATTATTGTGATCGATATTTGAGATCTCCTGACATATTTGTTTCTCAGTCTGCCACGGATTATTCGGGGTCAATAGGACAATTGTGTCAGAGTGATGACCCATTCTTAATTCTCAGTTCCACTAACATAGCTTCACTGGGCGATCCCACAGGAATATCCTCTCTAAGTACTGCTGTGATGATTCATGCAATCAAAACCCACCACCACGCGTCCTCTCTTGCCTCCCCTTCCTGTAGCATCTCTACCTTGAAACAATGAGCTGCCAGTCCTGCCCCTCCCTCAGCTGTGTTTCTGTAATAACTATAATATCCCAGTCCCATGTCCCAATCCATGTCCTGAGTTCATCTTCCTGAGCTGTCAGGCCCCTTGCAATGAAATAAATGCAGTTTAATCATCGGTTTTCCACTATTCCCTGCTATGTTCTTGCCTGCCTTGTCTGTTGAAATTGCTGTCTTTAACTTGTGCACCAACCTCAATCTTCTTTCTGACCTTATGACTGTTTCCGGTCCAACACCCTGCCAGATTGGATTATATCCTCTCAAGCAGCTCTCACAATTCGCCCCACCAGGATATGGGTCCCCCTCCTGCTCCCAGTTCAGGTGCCTTCCCCACCCAGTCCACCTGTTCTGACACCTTTAGGGATATTTGGTCAGGTCCCTGCGTTCCTCAGTAGTCGGCAAGAACCAACCATTCATTATGTCTGCCCTTTGCTTATCATACCTCCCACAGGGTATGACCTCACATTGATCAGAAGTAAACTCTGCTCAGATTATCATCTGATCGTCATCAGACTGTAACGAGAGACCATCCCCTTCACTGTGAACATCTTCATCTTTCATGTCGACTGCAAACCTATGAATGATAACTTTTGCTTTCACATCGAAGTTATTATTCAATAGATTAACCAGTGCTGGTTCCTGCACAGATCCCTGTGGTACACCCGCTGGTGAAAGAATTTCAAACACGAAGAGGTTTATCCACGAATTTTGTATCCAATTTACCAACTTGCCTTGAATCCCAGTGGCTCTTCCCTTTCGGACCAGCCTTCCATGTGGGACCTTGTCAAAGGCCTTATTCAGGTCCATGTAAACCACATCATCTGCACTGCCCTCATCAATATTTTGAGAGATCATTTAAAAAAAAACGCAACTGAATTCCTCAGACAGTATCTTCCTCTGCCAAATCCGCGATGACTCAGCCAAGTTGATCCCTGCCTTTTCAAGTGTTTATTCATCCTCAGAATTGTTCCCAGAAATGTCCCTCCCCCTGTTGTCAGACTATCTGCTCTGTAATTACCTGGCCTATTCTTGCTGCCTTTCTTGAACAAAGGAACCACCTTAGCGATCCTCCAGTCATTCAGCACTTCACCTGTGGCCAGCAAAGTATTAAATATATACACCTGTGCCCCAGCAATCTCCTCCCTTACCTCCCATAGCAGCCTGGGATATATTTCTTTGGGCTTTGGGGATTTCCCCACCTTTATGCCTGTGAAGACATTTAATACTTGCTCCTTATTGATCTTAACATGTTGTAGAACCTCACCATCCCAACTGAAATCCCCGGCTACAATGTCTTTCTCCTGTGTGAATACGATGGGAAGTATTCATTGGAGACCTCACCTACTTCCTCTGGCTCCATGCACAGATTATCCCTTTGGTTTCTAACAGGCACAACTATTTAACTAGTAATCTTCTTCCTCGAACTGTATTGATAAAATACCTTGTGGCCTTTTCTTAACGGTATCTCCCAAGGGTATTTCAAGCCCATTCTTTGCTCCTCATTTTTAAGGACCCCTTGCACTCTCTATACTTTTGAAGTGCTTCGCCTGTTTTCATCGCACTGTACTTACTTTATCCAGGTCACGATATCGCGTGACCAGTATTCACTGCAGTTACTGCCGTTGTCTTTCACTCTTCTCTTCTGGGAGCACACTGGCCCAGAATTCTCCCTGTATCACTTTAACCTTGTTCCTTAATCCGAATATGAACCCAACTGTAAATAGTTCCTCCCAGTCTGTGTTTGCCAGATCCTGTCTCGTGATAATGATAATGCCCAGTGACAGTAATATTCTAATGATTAGGGGGCTTCTCCAAATTTTGGCACCTTCACTTCTGCACTATCCTTATTTCTTTCCAAAATGACTTTGACACTTAGTGTTGTGTCCACTATCCCAAAATCCCTACAAAAATCCTTATCCTTCTGTCTATCATCCTGTCCAGCATCTACAACCTACTCTGTCGGTAACACCCAGCCCTTACTGATCTACCCTCCAGCCTCTCCAGCACATGATATCACTGCAAACTTCTCCGGTCCTCACAGCACTTCTCCATCCTTTCATACAGCACCTCATTACCTCGAACTATTCAGAGAGTACGGAGGCATGGGATACAGGGAAACCTATCTGTCTGGATACAGAATTCCTGGCCTCTAGAAGACAGAGGACGATGATAGATACAAAACCTTCAGCCTGGAGTTCAGTGACCAGTCGTGTTCTGCAGGGATCAGTTCCCGGAACCATGCTCTTTGTGATTTTTATAAATGACTTGGATGTGGGAGTGGAAGATTGGGTTAGTAAGTTTGCCAATGACACAAAGATTGTTGGAGTGGTGGGTAGTGTGGAGATCTGTTGCTGGTTGCAACAGGGCATTGACATGATGGGGAGCTGGGCTGAGAGGTGGCAGAAAGAATTCAACCTGGAAAAGTGTGAAGTGATTCGTTTTGGAAGGTCGTAACTTGAATTTGGAATATTGGGTTAAAAGTAAGATTCTTGGCAGTGTGGAGTAACAGTTGGATGTTTGGTTCCATGTCCATAGATCCCTCAAAGTTGCTACCCAAGCTGATAGGGTTGTTAAGAAGGAATACGTTGTCTTGGCTTTCATTAGCTGAGGGATTGAGTTTCAGAGCCGTGAGGCTATGCTGCAGCTCTATGGAGCTCTGCTTAGACCACTCTTTGATATTATATTCAGTTTTGATTCTCTCATTACAGGAAGGATGTGAAAGCTTAAGAGATGGTAAAGAGAAGATTTATAAGGATGCTGCCTGGACTGAAGAATATGTCTTATGAAGAAAGTTTGAGGGAGGTAAGGCTTTCCTCATTGGAGTGAAGAAGGATGAGGGACGTCTTGGTCGAAGAGAACAAGATAATAAGAGGTGCAGACATAGTGAACAGTGATTTTTTCCCCCATGGCAGAAATGTCTATCAGAAGGGAGTATAATATTAAGGTGACTGGAAGAAGGTTAAGGGGAGATTTCAGAGTTTGGTTCTCCACAGAGTGGTGGGTGTGTCGAATGTACTGCAGTGGTGGTAGTAGTTAGGTGCGTTAAGGGCATTTAATAAGAGTCTTGGAAAGGCACATGGATGATAGTGCAAAATGAAATGTATGTAGGTTTGATCTTAGAGGAGGATAAAAGGTCGGCAGAACATTGAGGGCCCAAGGGCCTTATACTGTACTGTTTTATGTTCTACGTTCCGTATGGAAAACTGGGTAATATGTTCTGATCAAAGTAAAAGGATACGGCATCCAGGAGGAGCTAGTCAACTGGATATACAATTTACCACATGGTAGGAGACAGAGGGTCATTAGAGACATTTTGTTTTTCTGACTGGGGGTGTTTGTCATTTGGATAATTGATTTGGCTGAGAATATTACTTTCCTGGTAAATACGTTTGTAGGTGGCACTAAGATTAGTGATATACTGGACAGTGAAGAAGGTTAACTATGATAAAACAGGATGAACAGTACTGCTGGGATAGTGGGCTGAAGAATAGCAGATGGAGTTTAATTAAATAATGTGAAGTGTTCTATTTTGGTAAACCAAGCCATGGCGGGACTTGTACAGTTAATGTTCGGGCCCTGGGTAGTGTTGTCAGTCAGCGAGCCAGAGATGCAGGTACACAGCTCTTTGAAAGTGGTGTCTCAGGGAGACAGGTTGGTGAAGCAGGTGTTTGGGATGGTTACCTTCATTGGTCACAGCATTGAGAGTAGGAGTTGGGATGTCATGTTGTGGTGGACACTGGTGAGGTCACCATAAAAGCATTGTTGATCAGTAGGAGAAATACATCTGGTTCACTTACATCCTTTAGGGAAGGACATCTGACATTCTAACCTGGTCTGGCTGTCATGTTACTCCAGACCCACAGCAATATGGCTGATTCGGAGCTGCCCTCTGGGTAATTAGCATTGGGGCAAAGAATGCTGGTTCTGGTAGTGACACCCACATCCCATGAATGAATAAGTTAAATACATATGTCCCTCCATTCCTCTGTGAACCCCTCCAGCTGCAACAATCCGTACTGGCTTTGTAACACCATTCAGGCCCTGACCACTCTCTGTAACACTCTCACCACCTCCAGCACCTTCACCTCTCCCTGTTCCTGACCTGTCATCAAACCCTGACAATGATTTCCCTTCTCACTGCCCCCCTCCTGCAAGCAAACAGTTCACAATCCCTCTAACACTTACTGCCTAAACACTCTCTCACTTTAGAATTGTTAGTACTTTTTGGTGATCTTCTAAGCCTGATAATCTAATAAGATCCATTTGTCCTGAGTGAGGGACAGCAGGAAATTTCTTGCTGAGATTTTGACTGTTTCAATGGAATGTCCTTTTGTTGAGTGTTTTACATCATTCTTCAAGTGTTTTCAACTGTTTGCTTACAGACACACATTCTAGTCTGTTCATCCTGTTCACCCTTGGTCAGTTTTCCTCTCAAACCCATGTAAATGGGCTATTTTGTTTCACATTGTGTCTTGTCCATTCTGTGATTCATGTTAAAGCTTTAGAATTAATTAAATTTCACTTTATCCAAGTTTCCCAGAGGATCTCCCTGTGTGCCATTACTCATTCACTCAGCTTCATCAGACAAAAGTCGCTCTGAGATAGCTGCGTCCCTCGCCAGTTGCACAATGTGATATTCAAAGAAACACTGATGGGAAAAAAAAGTTCTCCTCTTCGAATATCACTCTTGTCAGTGTGATTGTGCTAGATTATGCGAATATTGAAGTTTCCCAAAATTATCTCAATGCCTTTGTTAAAAATTCCAATGAGTTCCTGTTTAATGCAATGATGAGCAAGGAAATCCTGTTCGGTGGCTAAAACTGTTCTGCTGCTTGTGACCTTGGCAAGTAGTAGCCAGAATTTACATTCAGACAGATTCTACTTCATGATCTGTGGCCAAATACTTTCTCTGTAATGCCTTTGTTACCCATGTCTGTCAGCGTTACCCAACCGTCCTTTCCCATTCTGCCTTAGACCCCACAAGATTGTGAACCATTGAATATTTATGTTCCACCTTTTGTTCGTCCTGTAACCATGTCTCTCTAGTGTCTAAATCCCATTTATCTCTGTGTCACAAATCCATCTACCTTATTGAAAATACTTTGTCCATTCCAAAATAAAACATAATTTACTCTTTCCAATAATCTCCTGTCACAAACCTGATGTACAGTTTTAGTTAAAGTTTTTCCATCCTGTTCCTGTCTGCTTGACTTCAGTCACATTCCCATGCTGTTCTGATGCTTCACTTTTTATCTTTGGATTTGGAAAGCTCCTTTCACTTGAACCCTGTCCCTGCATCCTCTCTATCAATTTAAAGCTCTGTCCATAAACCTGCCAACATAATTACCAATACTCCGTTCTCATCATGGTTCCACTGGATCCCAGTGCAATGGGATTGTTTTTATTTACTTGTGGGATATGGGTGTCTCTGGCTGCCCAGCCTGAGCTGCCTTTGAGTTGAGTAACTTGCTCGGCCATTTCAGAGGTAAATTGAGAGACAAACACTTTACTGTGGGTATGTCGTGCAGACCACGTGAGGATAGGCAGATGTTCTTCTCTTAAGGACCAGTGTCTTTTTGATGAACAAAGATTATTTTGGACATCAGCAATGGTTTCATACTTATTCATGAATTTGTAATTGCAAGTTGTTTTTAATTATTGATTTAAACTTCCCCCATTTCTGTTGGTGGGATTCAAACCTGTCTCCCCTGACCATTAGCTGAGGTTTGGGATACATGCTCTAGCAATAATACCACTCGGCCATCACTTCACCTGCTCACAGGTTGCTCATTCCTGATCGTTTATGCCAGTGCATACTGAAGCAAAACCCATTCTTCCTACACAATTATTTGATTCTGACATCTTCAAGCAGTCTGGTGATATCACTCAGTCTCTCTCCACGTGGTATCCCTCACTGTGGGGGTCTAACTGCTGCCGCTGTCAGTGTCTCTCACTCTTGCAGCTACTCCAGATCCTCAGCCAACAGAATTCTCCACTCCAGAGAGATGAGGCAGAACAGGCCAAGGATGCAGACTGGGATTTTCCAGATCTCTGTGTGACTTAGTGCCATTCTGTATGTGTAACCCTCAGTTCATCCGTCTAACATCCCATTCTGTCTATTTCTCTGTCTCCAGTAGGTTCATGACTAAATAGACTTCCCATCTGCTGGGTGTCTCGTCCATCACCACATTGAATATAGTTGGTCAGCCAGAAAGACAAAGGGAAGGGAGATCTGGAGTCTTCAATAAATCCTGCATGAGGTAAGATCACTCACAGCGCACAGAGCAGAGAGCAAGAGTGGGCTCCAAACATCAGCTCACAAGACATGACATAGATACAGTGCTGGAGGGGGAGCACAGTACACACACCCCTCAGGCTCAATCCCCACCCCTACTGTAAGTTCTGTTGTACTAAGACTCATTACTCTGCAACACTGTATCTGTGGCATGTCTTGTGCACCAGTGTCTTCAATAATTTGTAACTCCTATAACAGTTCCTGTCTCTGTAACCTCCTCACTTCCCGATAGCCCCTCCACATATTTGAAATGTACTGCATTCCAGACTACAATCACTATCACTGTGACTTGCTACAGTGTCTATCACATGCCTTATCTCCTCCTCCAATAACTGGAGACAGAGCCATGCAGCATAAAAGGGTTCCTTGGATCCAACTAGTCCATGCTGACCAGAGTCCCTGAACAAGTCATGTTTCCCTGCACTTGACCCATATCCCTTCAAACCTTCTCCTCTCCATGTACCTGCCCAAATGTCTTTTACATGTTGTTATTGTACTTTTCTCTACCACTTCCCCTGGGAACCCATTCCATGCCTGCACCATCCTCTGTGTGAAAAATGTTCTCCTCCAATCCCATCTAAGTCTTTCCTCTCCCATCTCATATTTATGCCCTCTAGAACACAGATCATGACAGTGCAGTACTGGCCTTTCAGCTCTCGATGTTGCACTGACCTGTGGAACTAATCTGAAGCCCAAGTAACTAACACTAGTCCATTCTTGTCCATATGCCTATCCAATGACCATTTAAATGCCCTTAAATTTGACGAGTCTACCACTGTTGCCGGCAATGCATTCCATGGCCCGACTACTCTGAGTAAAGAACCTACCTCTGGCATCTGTCCCATATCTATTTATTCGGATTAGTATCTACCTCAATTTACTGTCTCCCCTCGCATTAGGCATCGCGATCCAAGACAAAAGGCTCTCACTGTCCAACTCATCTAACTCTGTTTATGTTATATGTCTCAATTAATAGGCCTCAAATGTCTTCTCACGACCAGAAACAGATTCAAGTCTCTCAGCATTACTCATAAGTCCTTCACTCCAGACTCGGTAAAATCTTAGTAAGTCTCCTCTGAACCCTATCCAAATCTTCAACATCTTTCCTGTAATGCGTTGGTCTGAACCATAGTCAAAACTATGACTATGAACCATAGTCAAAATTTGAGCGGGAGCAGCGTCGAAGTAAAAGCGAACCCGGGAGACTACAGCAAAGGTAAGACAGTTCGTTTTAAAATTGCTTACCTGTAGCGGGCAGCGGTGTGTTTTTTTTTTCTCTCTCTCTCCACAGAAAGAGCGGGAGCTGCAGAGGAAGTGACGGCGAGCAGAGGGGCAGCCGGGAAGGAAAAGTGAGTATATAAGTCTGGAAGGATCTAAAGAAAGGGAATTCATGGAATGCTTACAGGATGGCTTTTTGGAACAGCTTGTCATGGAGCCCACAAGAGAGCAGGCTATTCTGGACCTCGTGCTTTGCAATGAACCAGACTCTATAAAAGATCTTAAAGTAAGGGAACCGTTAGGAAGTAGCGACCATAATATGGTAGAGTTCAGTCTGGAGTTTGAAAGGGAGAAGGCAAAATCTGATGTAATGGTGTTACAGTTGAATAAAGGTAATTATGAAGGCATGAGAGAGGAACTGACTAAAATAGACTGGAAGAAGAGGCTAACCGAAAAGACACTAGAGCAAAAATGGCAGGAGTTTGTAGGTATAATTGAGGACACTACAGAGGTTCATTCCCAAGAAAAGAAAGATTAACCGGGGAGGGATTAGACAACCTTGGCTGACAAAGGAAGTCAGGAAATGTATTAAAGAAAAAGAGAGATCCTATGAAGTGGCTAATAACAGTGGGAAATCAGAAGATTGGGAAGGATACAAAAGCCAACAGAGGATAACAAAGAGTGTAATAAGAAATGAGAGGATCAAATATGAAGGTAGGCTAGCCAGTAATATTAGAAATAATAGTAAAAGTTTCTTTCAGTACATAAGAAACAAACGACAGGCAAAAGTAGACATTGGGACACTTCAAACTGATGCAGGGAGCCTAGTGATGGGAGATAAGGAAATAGCAGGAGAACTTAACAAGTACTTTGCGTCAGTTTTCACAGTGGAAGACCTGAGTAATATCCCAAAAATTAAAGGGTGTCACGGGGCTGAGTTGTGTATGTTGCCATTACGAAAGAGATAGTGCTAGAAAAGTTAAAAAGTCTTAAAATTGATAAATCTCCTGGCCCCGATGGGATACACCCTAGAGTTCTGAGAGAGGTTGCTGAGGAAATAGCAGAGGCATTGGTTAAGATCTTTCAAGAGTCACTGGAGTCAGGAAAGGTCCCGGATGATTGGAAGATGGCTGTAGTAACCCCCTTGTTCAAGAAAGGATCAAGGCAAAAGATGGAAAACTATAGGCCAATTAACTTAACCTCGGTTGTTGGTAAAATTCTAGAATCCATCATTAAGGATGAGGTTTCTAAATTCTTGGAAGAGCAGAGTCTGATTAGAACAAGTCAACATGGATTTAGTAAAGGGAGGTCATGCCTGACAAACCTGTTGGAATTTTTTGAAGAGGTAACAAGTACGTTAGACCAGGGAAACCCAGTGGATGTGGTCTATCTGGACTTTCAAAAGGCCTTTGATAAGGTGCCACACGAGAGGCTGCTGAGCAAGGTGAGGGCCCATGGTGTTCGAGGTGAACTGCTGGGATGGATTGAGGATTGGCTATCTAACAGAAGGCAGAGAGTTGGGATAAAAGGTTCTTTTTCAGAATGGCAGCTGGTGACGAGCGGTGTCCCGCAGGGTTCGGTTCTGGGGCCACAGCTGTTCGCATTATATATTAATGATTTGGATGAGGGAACCGGGGGCATTCTAGCGAAGTTTGCCGATGATACGAAGTTAGGTGGACAGGCACGTAGTACTGAGGAACTGGGGAGGCTACAGAAGGATCTAGACAGGTTGGGAGAGTGGTCCAGGAAATGGCTGATGGAATTTAACGTGAGCAAGTGCGAGGTCTTGCACTTTGGCAAAAAGAATAAAAGCATGGTCTACTTTCTAAATGGTGAGAAAATTAATAAAGCCAAAGCATAAAGGGATCTGGGAGTGCTAGTCGAGGATTCTCTAAAGGTAAACATGCAGGTTGAGTCTGTGATTAAGAAAGCGAATGCAATGTTGTCTCTTATCTCAAGAGGGTTGGAATATAAAAGCAGAGATGTACTACTAAGAATTTATAAAGCTCTGGTTAGGCCCCATTTGGAGTACTGTGTCCAGTTCTGGTCCCCACACCTCAGGAAGGACATACTGGCACTGGAACGTGTCCAGTGGAGATTCACACGGATGATCCCTGGAATGACAGGTCTAGCATATGAGGAACGGCTGAGGATACTGGGATTGTATTCGTTGGAGTTTAGAAGATTAAGGGGAGATCTAATAGAGACGTACAAAATAATACATGGCTTTGAAAAGGTGGATGCTAGAAAATTGTTTCTGTTAGGCGAGGAGACTAGGACCCGTGGACACAGCCTTAGAATTTGAGGGGGTCATTTCAGAACAGAAATGCGGAGACATTTCTTCAGCCAGAGAGTGGTGGGCCTGTGGAATTCATTGCCACGGAGTGCAGTGGAAGCCGGGACGCTAAATGTCTTCAAGGCCGAGATTGATAGGTTCTTGTTGTCTAGAGGAATTAAGGGCTACGGGGAGAATGCTGGTAAGTGGAGCTGAAATGCGCATCAGCCATGATTGAATGGCGGAGTGGACTCGATGGGCCGAATGGCCTTACTTCCACTCCTATGTCTTATGGTCTAACTCCAAATGCGGCTGCACCAGAGTTTTGAACAGCTGCAGCATTATCTCATGGTTCTGACAGTCAATCCCTGTACCAATAAAAGCTCACACGCTGAATGCCTTCTTAATAACTCTTTCAACCTGGGTGGCGACTTTCAATGAATCCATGTCCATAGACACACTGATCTCTCTGTTGATCTGCATTACCAATATCTGCTTTACCCACATCCACCTGTTAGGTCACCTTCTCAAATACGTCAATAAGGTTTGTGAGGCA
Organism: Chiloscyllium punctatum; assembly: GCF_047496795.1. Classification (NCBI taxonomy): domain Eukaryota; kingdom Metazoa; phylum Chordata; class Chondrichthyes; order Orectolobiformes; family Hemiscylliidae; genus Chiloscyllium; species Chiloscyllium punctatum. Next base: position 67,850 of record NW_027310000.1, on the reverse strand, counting down.
TGACCTACCCTTCACAAAACCGTGCTGACTATCCCTCATCAACGTATTCACCTCCAGATGATTATAAATCCTAGCCTCTTTTACAAGCCTTTCCAACACTTTACCCAGAATCGGAGTAAGGCTCACAGGTCTATCATTACCCAGGGTTGTCTCTACTTCCCTTCTTGGTCAAGGGGTCAACATTTGCTATCCTCCGGCCATCTGGCCCTATTCTTGTACACAATGATGGCATAAAGATCAAAGCCAAAGGCTCGGCAATCTCCTTCCTGGCTTACCAGAGAATCCAAGGACCAATCCTATCTAGTGCAAGGGACTTATCAATTTTAACACTTTCCAGAATTGCTAACACCTTCTCCTTCTGCAGTTCAATCCCATCTAGTTATGGACCCCACTACCCTGGAGTAAAGACGTTGGCTAATCAACTTTCCTGTACCCATCATGGTTTTCTAAACTTTGATAAGGTCACCCCTCAGCCACCTACACCCAATGGAAATGAGAAAGACAATGATATAAATATCCCTGCTCATGTCCCTGCCACTACGCTGTCACAATGTTCTGGGATACACTTGTTTAGGACCTAGGGTTTTCTCTCCCTTTGTGTTCTAAGACCTCCAGTGCCACCTCTTCTGTAATAGGGACTCTTTACAAGCCATCACTGTTTCTTTCCTTTGTTTCCTAGTTTTTGTTCACAGTACGTTCTGACATGAAATGCTCATTTTGGCTCTTGCCCATCTCCTGTGGTTCCACACATTGATGGCCTCACTGATCTTTGAGGGGCCCTAGTGTCTCTCCAGTTGCTTTTTTGTACTTTTGTGCTGTAGAAAACCCGTTGCATTCTCCTTTACCTTATCTGCCAAAACTATCTCATCCCCCCCACCCCCATGTTACTTTCCAGCTTATCCATCCTCTCTGTTTCTGTCACACCCTCCAGTATCAGTAACATCTTCATCAATCCTTGCAGCATTTACAGTTTCAGAAAATGCTTCCTAAATCAGGATGATCAGAATTCTATGCAGTACTCCAAAGCTGTGCTGACTATCCCTAATCAATCCTTGTCTTTGGAATGCATATAACTCCTGTCCTGCGGACTTGCTTCCAACAATGTATGCACCACTAACATCAAGCCAATTGGTGTTGATGTCCCTTGGATTTCCCTCGGAGCCTTTCCTAAGCACTGGCACAACATTAGCCCCCCTCCTGGCTCCTTGGAGACACTGATAACTTCCGGCTATCAGTGATAGAAAAATCTCTTTTTGGGACTCCGCAATTTCTTCTTGAGCTTCTCACAATATCCTGAAATATACTGCATTATTTCCCAAGGACTTGTCTCCCTTATATGCATTTTAATACCTCTAGTACCTCCTGTTATCTGGAGTCTTTTGAAGACATCACATTTTTCCCCCTGACTTCACCAGTCTTCCTCCACAGTAAGTTCAAACGTGACATTTTCGTTTAGTATTTCACCCATCTCCTGTGGCTGGCTCCATTCATCTTCAAGGAGCCGTATTCTCCCCCTAGTTAATCTTGTGTTGTTAATATAATTGTAGAATCTCTTTGGAATTTCCTCAGCCTCATTTGCCAAAGCTTTCTCAGGTCCCCTTTGGGCCCTCGTGATTTCCCTCTTAAATGTATTACTCCACCCGCAATGTTCTTCAATGAATTCCCTTAATCCAGCTGGCTATATGTGACATGTGCCCCCTTTTGTTGACCAAAGCCTCAATACCCCCCCCCCCCCCCGTATCCAATGTTTCCTACTTGTGTCAGCATTGTCATTCACACTAACAGGAATATGCTGGCCCTGACCTTTCATTTTATCTCTCTTTTGAAAGTTTCCCACCTGCCTGACGTCCCTTTACCTGCAAATATCCTCCACAATCAATTGTTAAAAGCTCTTGAAGCAAGGCCAGTTTTGATCTTTAACTTGTGGACCAGGCTTATCCTTTTCCATCGCTATTTTCAAACTAATAGAATCGTGAGAACTTTGCGAAAGTGTTGCCCCACTAATGACTCAGTCCCTTTCCTTTCCTTGTTTCCCAAGGGGAGGTCAGGTTTTACCCCTTTCTGCAGTCTGACCATTTACATTCTGACTGAGACAGTTTTCTTAAATATGACTAACAAATTCTTCGCTCCCAAGCTCTGAACACTCTAGCAGTCCGAGTCTTGGTTTGGAAAGTTAAACTCCCCGACCATTACAATCCGATCATTCTTACAGATCTCTGAGATCTCCCGACATATTTGCTGCTCAAATTCCCACTGACTGTTGGGGGCCTGTAGTACAGTCATATCAAACTGATAACCCATTCTCATTTCTCAGTTGCACCATTATGGCTTCACTGGGCGTTCTCTGGAATATCCTCTCGAAGTCCTGCTGTAATGTTTTCATTGATCAAAAACTCCACTCCCCCTTCTCTCTCACCACCTGTTCTCTCCATCCTGTAGAATCTGTACCCTGGAACATTGAGCTCCCAGTCCTGCCCCTCCCTCAGCTGTGATTCTGTCATACCATGGTACCCCGGTCCCATGTTCCCGTCCATGCACTGAGTTCATCTGCCTTAACTGTTAGGCTTTTTACTTTCGAATAAATGCACTTTAATTAATCAGTTTTCCCTCTATTTAAATTCCTGTCTTGAAATTCTGTCCCAGCCTTAACCTTCAGACTGTAGCCTGAGACCATCTCCCTCACTGTGGACAACACCCTCACCTTCATGTCAGCTGCAAACTTACTAATGATACCTTCTGCTTTCACATCCAACTCATAAATGCATATAATACTGTACAAAATAATGAGAGGAATGCATAGAGTAAATAGCCAGAGACTTTTTTCCCCAGGGCAGGATTGACTGGTACGAGAAGTCATAGTTTGAAGATATTAGGAGGAAGGTATAATGGAGACATCAGAGGTAGGTTCTTTACGCAGAGAGTTGTGAATGCATGGAATGCGTTGCCAGCAGTGCTGGTGGAAACGAAGTCATTGGGGACATTTAAGCGACTGCTGGACATGCACATGGATAGCAGTGAGTTGAGGGGTCCGTAGGTTAAGTTACTATATTTTACATTAGGATTAAATCTCAGCACAACTTCGTGGGCCTATGGGCCTGTTCTGTGCCGTACTTTTCAATGTTCTATTTTCTATAATAAACAGCAATGGTTGCTGCACAGATCCCTGTGGTACACCCGCTGGTGAAAGTATTTCAAACACAAAACTTACCCTCCACCGTTGTGGATCCAGGTTGCCAAATTGCCTTGGATCCCATTGGTCTGTTAGGCCTGCGTTCCATGAGGGACTTTGTCAAGCTCCTTAATGAACTCCATGTAACCTACATCTTCTGCACTGCCCTCATCTAATCCTCAATCATAATTTCAAACAAAAATCTCAGCTGAATTTGGGACAGGATCTTTCTCTATCAAATTCGTGATGAGTATCCATAATCGATCTCTGCCTTTCCAAATGTTGATTCATTCTGTCAATCAGTATTGTTTCCAATGATTTCCCTGCCCCTGCCGTCAGACTATCTGCTCTGTAATTACCTGGCCTATCCCTGCTGCCCTTCTTGAATAAAGGAACCACATTTTCGATTCTCCAGTCATTCAGCACTTCACCTGTGGCCAACAAAGTATTAAACATATCCATCAGGGCCCCAGCAATCTCCTTCCTTACCTCCCATAGCAGGCTGGAATACATTTCATTGGGCACTGGGGATTCCTCCAACTTTATGCATGTGAAAAAATGGAACACTTCCGCCTTATTGATCTTAACATGTTCGAGAAACTTGCCATCCCAACTGAAGTCCCCGGGTACAATGCCTTTCTCCTGTGTTAATACAGATGGGAAGTATTCATTGAAGACCTCACCTACTTCCTCTGGCTCCATGCACAGATTGGTCTTTTAGTTTCTAACTCTTCCCTCAGTAATTTTCCTATCCTTACTATCTTGCTAAAATACATTCATTTTTCTGGAGCTCAACTTGCACTCCCTATACTTTTGAATGGCTTCACCTGTGTTTATTGCACTGTATTTTCTTTATCAAACTCACGATATCACTTGATTAGTATTTGCTGGACTTGCTGCCTTTACTATTCCCTCGTCAGGAACACACTGGCCCTGAACACTCACTGCATTGCTTTAACGTACTCCCACTTTCCAAATATAGACCCAACTGCAGATAGTCCTCCCAATCTCTGTTTGTCAGATCCTCTCTATTGATAGTGATACTGATAGGAGGTTCAGTTGTGAGGGGGCCAGACAGGAGGTTGTGTGGCTGCAGAAGAGACCCCAGGATGGTGTGCTGCCTCCCTGGTATGAGGGTCAAGGATGTCTCTGAGCAGTTACAGAACATTCTGAAGTGGCAGGATAAATATTCAGAGGTTAATGTTCACATCGGTCCACATGACACAGTTAGCCAAAGGGATAGTCTCCTGTGAAATACGTACAGGGAGTGCGGAAAGAAGTTAAAAAGCAATACCTCAAGGGTTGTGATCTCCAGAATACTCCCAGTGCCACATGCCAATAAGGGTAGAAATAGAAAGATTGGCTAGATGGATACGTGGCTGAGGAGCTGGTGGAGGGGGCAGGGTTTTCAGTTCTTGGATCATTGGGATCTCTTCTGGGGTAGAGGTGACCTGAAAAAGGGGAGCAGGTTAGACTTGAACCAGAGGTGCACCAGTATCCATGGGGGGAGATTTGTTTGTCTTACCCCAGAGGGTTTAAACTAGTTTGGCAGGGTTTTGGATTCTAAGTAAGAGACGGCCCATTGATCAGTCAAGGGAAAAATGCATCAGCCATCGAGAGCATGTTTTCTATCCAGGATATCTAGGGGCACAGTAAAGGGGGGGAAAAGACTTCTGGTTTAAACGACATTTATTTTGAGACATGAGACCTGACAGGTAAGGCAGACGAGATCAGAGCATGGATTGGCTCTGGGGACTAGGATATTATAACCATAACAGAAACATCGCTGGGAGAAGGCCAGGACTGGCAACTCAGTGTTCCAGGACAAGGAAGCTTCGGGCGTGATAGAAGGGCAAGTAAGTGAGGAGGGGGAGTTGTCCCTTTTGGTAAGGGAGGACATAACAACAGTGCTGAGAGAGGATACTCTTTCGGGGTGATCAAATGAGGTCATATGGTTAGAATTTAGAATCAAAAAGGGGATAGTCAGTCTGCTGGGATTGTGTTCTGGACCCACAAATAGCCAGCGGGTACTAGAGGAGAAAATGTGTAGAGAGATTGCAGGTACCTATAGAAATAATAGAATAGTATTGGTTGGAGATTTTACCTTCCCCTGGATTGCTTGGACCACCCGGAGTGTAAAAAGTCCTGTATGGGGTGGAATTTGTCAAATGTGTCCAAGAAAGTTTCCTCGATCAAAATGGAGAGGGTCCCACTCTACTCAGGCAGCTGAAAACGAGCCCTCCCCTCAGAAAAAGAGTTCAGTCATTTACTGAAGTGTCAGTCGGAGAGCACTTTGGGTCCAATGACCACAACTGTCCTCGTTTTAACATAGTTATGGAAAAAGATCAGGCAGGTCCACAGGTTAAGGTCTTAATCTGGAGCGGGGCCAATTTTGGGGCTATTTGGCAGATTGACCAGAGGTCGATTGGGTGAATTAAAAATCACACAACACCAGGTTATAGTCCAACAGGTTTATTTCAAAGGACCAGCTTTCGAAATCCAGGTGATCATTCTTAAAAATGAAAACTTCAACTAAATATGTTTGATATTACATTCCATGACACTGCAATTCTGTTGCTATAAATTCTTGGCATGTTTATTGTGCTCCACAACCACCTGCTGAAGGAGCAGCGCGATGAAACCCAGTGCCTCCAAATAAACCCGCTGGACTGTAAGCTGGGGTTGGGTGGTTTTTAACGTTGTCCAGCCCAGTCCAACACCAGCTCCTCCACATCATGCTCCTGTCAACTGGGTGAGTCTGTTTGAAGGAAATGGAATGACTGGCAAATGGGAGGATTTTAAAAGTGTGATCTCTGTTAGAGTGACGGGAAAAGCTGGCAGGTTTAGGGATCCCTGGCTGATGGAGGATATTGAGGCTCTGTTCAGGAAAAAGAACGCGGCACACGTTGTCTTCGATGTTTCCGTATCTACGTAACCTCTTCCAGTCCTGAAGACACGATCACTCGGTGGAGACACAACAACCCTCTCAGGTCCCTGCAGCACTCCCAATCTGTCGAACCCACTGAAAGCCTGTGACTCTACCGAACCAGTTCGGACAAGACTCACTCTCTGTGTAACATCATCCCATTGCTAACACCCACCTTTTCAATGTAAGCCCCTCCTGTATCTCCATCCATTTTCTCATCTCTATAACCTTCTCCAGCATTTACGCCCCTACCTGTGTAAATGTCACCCTCCCCTACAACCCTTCCCACTTTGACCATTCTGGAGGAGGTTACTAATGCTCCCTAATCTGTGAAACTGTCTCCAACCAAAATTACTGCCCTTCTGGAAAATCTGTCAGACTCCACACTCTTCATATCTAAATAATCTGCAAAGTTAAACGTCCTATATCTGTAAACATCTTCAGTCACGACTACCCTCCATATCTCTGTTTGGTCCTCCAGTTTATACAATCCACTTTATCTCTGTAATCTCCTCCATTCACCGAAAATCCTCCCTGTCTGTGTAAACCGCTCCATCCTACTAACATCCTTCTCTCTGTAAACTGCTCCATCCCTCCCAACCTCTCCATCTTCATGAACACATGTAGATAGTACAGCTCTCCACATTTCTGTAACATCCTGGGGCTCTATGTGCTCCCCGTGAAACCACCTCCACTCCCCACGACCCTCCCAGTCTGGGTCGTCTTCTCCAGATCAGATTATTGCTGTCTCTGTTACCTCCGACAATCCTAGTAAACCCTTCGTAATGTGTCTATTCATTCAGATCCCATTCTCTCCAGCCTCCTGAAACCTCTTCCTGCCATCGGAACTATCCCTATTTAAAACAAGGTACAGTACAGCACAGTTCAAGCCCTTCAGCCCTCAGTGTTGTGCCAATCTTTTATCCTACTCTAAGATCAATTTAACCTGCAGACCATTGAAAGAACAAAGAAAATCACAGCACAGGAACAGGCTCTTCAGCCCACTAAGCCTCCGCTGATCCAGATTCTATGTCTAAACCCTTCACCTATTTTGTGAGGATCTGCTCCCTGCCCATTCAGGCATCTGTGTGGATACATCTTAACTGATGTTATCATTCCTGTCTGTTCCTCCTCCGCTGGCAAAGTGTTCCAGGAACCCATCACTCTCTGCGTATGGGGGCCTGCCACGCATATCTGCCCTAAATCTTTCCCCTCTTACTGTGAACTCGTGACCCCTAGTAATTGAGTTTCGCACTCTGGGGAAAAAAGCTTCTTGCTATTCACCTTGTCTATAAATCCCATGATTTTGCAGACCTCAATCAGGTCCCCAATCAAACTTTGTATTTCTAATGAAAATAATCGAAAACTATTCAATCTCTCCATATTGCTAGCGCCCTCTATGCTGGTGCAACATCCTGGTGAACATCCTCTGCACCCTCTGCAAAGCATGCACATCCTTTTGGTAATGTGGAGACCAGAACTGTACGTAATATTCTAAACCAAACTCCTAAGCAACTGTAACATGACCTGCCAACTCTTGTACTCAATACCCCGTCCAATGAAGGAAAGTATGCCGTATGCCACCTTGACCACCTTACTGACCTGCGTTACCACCTTCAAGGAATAATAGACCTGAATACCCAGACATCTCTGTACATCAATTTTCCCCAGGACTTTTCCATTTACTGTGGGTTCACTTTTGAATTGGATCTTCCGACATGCATCACCTTGCATTTGCCAAGATTGAACTCCATCTGCCGTTTCTCTGCCCGCCTCTCCAATCCATTTATATTCTGTAGTATTCTCTGACAGTCCCGTTCACTGTCTGCTACTCCACTAATCTTAGTGTCATCTGCAAACTAATCAAGGAACCGATACCTTCTTCCAAATCATTGAAATGTATCACAAGCAACAGTGGTCCCAGCACGGATTCCTGTGGAACGCCACTGGTCACAGGTCTCCATTTTGAGAAATTAATTTTGCTGTCATTCATGTTCCTATCCAAAATGTATTTAAATGTCCTAATGTAACTGACTCTACCACCAATACTGGCAATACATTCCACTCATCCACCACACTCTGTCTAAAGTACCTCCCTCTGACATCACCCCTCAACCTTCCTCCAATTACCTTACTATTTTGCCTCCAAGATATAGCCATTTTCGCAATTGGAAAAAAAACTTAGGCCACCCACTCTATGTATGCCTCTCATCATCTCATACACCTCTATCAAGTCACTTCTCATCCTTTTTTATTCCAAACAGTAAAGCCCTGGCTCCTCAACCTTTCTTCATAAGTCCTCCCCTCCAGTCCAGGCTGAATCTTGATAAATCTCCTCTGCACCATCTCCAAAGCTTCCACGTTTTTTCTGAAATGAGGCAACCAAAACTAAGCACAATATTCCAATTGTGGTCTAACCACAGGCTGTATCAAGCTGCAGCATAACCTCACAGCTCTTAAACTCAATCCCCTACTAAGGAAAGCTGACACATCATTGGCTTTCTTAACAACCCTTAACAACTTGGTTGGCAACTTTGAAGAATCTCTGGACGTTGACCCCAAGAATTTTCTGTTACTCCTCACTGTCAAGAATCCTGGCTTTAACCTTGTAACATTTCTCTGCAGAATCCTTCAATCTTAAACCCTCCAGATTTTGGTATTTTCCTCCAGTCCCCACTACACTCTTAAACTGTGAAACATCTTCCAGTCCCTACAATCCTCCTTAGCTCTGTATCCTCTGTAAGCATGTGGTGGTAGACGTGTGGTTTAGGCGATGGGTTAGAAATCCATTGGGGCTTGCCCACACAGGTTTGAATCCTCGCCAACAGGGCGGTGGGGTTGATTGGTGCAGGTGTTAGGAGATGTTCTCTAAAGTGCTCTGCGAGGAGATGAGGAAACTGATGCCTTCTCACATCTTGCTTCACAGAACATCTCCACGACACCTGAAAATCAACTCACCGCCCTGTGGCCAAACATTTGAACTCCCCCTCCCACTCTGCCAAGAACTTCGCCACTCCCTCACCACCTGAGGAAGGAAGAGAGAAGAACGTCTTATCTTCTGCCTTGGGACCCTTCAACCCCATGACATCAATGTGGACGTCTCCCTCCCCCCTTACCCGAGTTCCAACCATCCAGCTCAGCGCTACCCTCATGACCTGTCCCACCTGTCAATCTTCCTTCCCACCTATCCACTCCACCGTCCTCTCTGACCTAACAATCTTATCCCCATCAACAACCACCTATTGCACTCTCAGTGACCTTTCCCCCAACTCCCCTTCCCATTTATCTCTCCACCCCCGAGGCTCCCAGCCTCATTCCTGAGGAAGGGCTCCAGCCCAAAACATCGACTATCCTGCTACTCAGATGGTGCCTGACTTGTGCTTTTCCAGCAATACACACTCAACTCTGATCTCCAACATTTGTAGACCTCACTGTCTCCTCTTTATCAGATGAGCCAATGGAGTGAAGCGTGTCAGCTGGAGAGAAAGGCACAACAGAAGAACGTTTATTTATAAGGCTCCCGAGCAGCATTTCATTGTTCATCACTGCAATAAACAGGAATTTGTTGGAATTTGTAACAAAGACTCGAGAGAAAGCAGTCGAGTGTCAGAGGCTGAGGGGCTGGCCTTATCGAGGTTTATAATATCATGTGGAGCATGGTTAGAATAAACAGACAAGGTCTTATCCCTGGGGTAGGGGAGTCCAGAACAGAAGGCATAAGTTCAAGTGAGAGGTGAAAGATTTAAAAGGGACCTAAGGGGCAAATATTTCATGCAGAGGGAGTTGTATGTACAGAATCAACTGCCAGAGGAAGTGGTGGAGGCTAGTATAGTTGCAACATTTAAAAGGCACCTGGATGGCGATATGAATAGGAAGGGTTTAGTGGGATATGGGCTAAATGCCGGTAAATGGGACAAGAATGGTTATGACATCTGGTCGGCGTGGATGAATTGGACTGAGGGGCTTATTTCTCAGCTGTATATCTCTATGACTGTATGACCCTAATTGTTTTCCACTGTTCACTTACAACCATGTATTTTAGTCGGTTTCCCCTGTTTACCTTGGTCAGTTCTCCACTCGCACTCATGTAATTGGCTTTGTTTCTGATGCTCGTGTGTGCTTTATGGTCACTTGAAAACTTGATAATCTCTTTGAATTCCACCATATTGCAATCTCCTGGAGGATCTCTGTGTTACATCACTCCTTCAGTCAGCTTCATCACTCAACGGTTGATCTGAGATAGTGACATCCCTAGCCATTTGCACAATATGTTACTCAAAGAAACACTGACAAAAACATTCAAACAGGAGCTTGCAGAATATCATTCTTGCCAGTGCGACTGTCCCAGATCATGCAAATATTGAAGTCTCTCAAAATTATCACACCACCTTTGTTACAAATTCCAACAAATTCCTGTTTATTGCAGTGATGAACAACGAAATGCTGCTAGGGAGCCTTAAAAATAAAAGTTCTTCTGTTGTGCTTTTCTCTCATAGGACATAGAATTCACATTCAGGCTGATTAAGCCACATCATCTCTGTACTGCCTTTGTACCACATCACTGTCAGGGTTATGCTCCTGCGCTCCTATTCGGCCTGAGATCCATTAAGGTTGTTTACCATTAAATATTTATGTTCCACCTTTTGTTCACACTGTAATTATGACTGTCTGGTGACTAAATCTCAGCTATCTCTATGTCACTAATCTATTACCTTATTGCAGATACTTTGGCAATTCCAGAAAACAACATTATAATTTACTCTTTCCCACAATGTCCTGTCACAAACCTATTCACTGATGTACAGTTTTAGTTCAACTCTGTCCCTTCCCGTTCCTTTCTGCTTGTCTTCAGCCCCATTCCCCATGCTGTTCCGATGCTTCACCTTTCGTCTCTGAATTTGGAAAGCTCCTTTCACCTGAACCCTATCCCCGAATCCTCTCTGTAAATAAACCTACTGATATGACTGGCCAGGATACTGCTATCAGCAGGGTTAGTTTTAAAGCATTCATGGGATGTTGCTGTCTTTGGCTGGCCAGCACGACATGCCCACCCCGAGCTGCCCTTGAGCTGAGTGGCTTGTTAGATCATGTCAGAGGGCAGTTGAGTGTCAGTCCCATTGTTGTGGGTCTGAATTCATATGTAGGCCAGACCAGCTGCCTACAACAGATTTCCTTCCATAAAGGCTATTGAATATTCACATGGGTATGCCTGACACCGGCATTAAATTCTGGATGAACAGTCTAGTGAGAGTAACACCAGACCATTGCCTGGCTCACTGATAGCTCCCTCATCCCTGAGTACTGATCCCAATTCACCATGAATCAAACACTCTTCTTCCTGACTGTGGTTTGATCCTGATGCCTTCCTGCACTCTGGTGATATCACTCAGTATCTGTCCATTTGGTATCTGTCACTGTCAGGGTCTAATTGCTGTCTCTGATTCCACCTTTTGCAGCTACTCCAGATCCTGAGCCAACAGAATTCTCCACTTCAGAGAGTCGAGGCAGCACAGGCCAGGGATGGAGACTGGGATATTTCAGATCTCTGGGACTCAGTGTAATTCTCCATGTGTAACCCTCAATGCATCAGTCTAATTTCCCATTCTGTCTATTTCTCTGTCTTCTGTCTGTACTCAGGATATTCCTGACTCAGCAGAATTCTCAACCCCTATCTCGTCAATCACCTCATTGAGGATGGTTAGTCAGCCAGAGAGAGATGAATTGTGAGATCTGGAACCTTCAGTAAATACTGCAATGAGGTACGGTCACTCACAGTGAACAGAGCAGAGCGTACTTAAGGGATTGATGTTTGATACAGAAGACACAATACAGATACAGTGTTGAAGGGTGAACACAGAGCATGAAGATCCCAGGCTCAATCCCCACCCTCTTGTTTACTTTCATCTCTGCTGTACTGAGCCTTCCTCTGACAATATCGGAAGTTCACAGTTATCAATCCAGGCCTGTGCTGTCTTAGTGAGGATCAGTACAACAGAGGGGAAAGCAGGCCTCCCTTAGGAAGGTGGTATTGAAACCTGGGATCTTTCTGTTCTAGGTTCCCCTCTCACACTGTCTCTTGTCGTGTGAAAGCGTCATACAGCAAGGAAACACACCTTTTGGTCCAACTCATCTGCACTAGTGTCTTGAATGCTTGTAATTCCCAGGAAATGTCTTATTTCTGTAACCTCCACCCCTCCCATAATCCTGCTATATATTTGAAACCTACTCCAATGCTGACGACTCTCTCAATTTGTAAATTGCTCCAGTCTCAATAACATGCCCAATCTCAATAACCTCATCCTGGACTCAGTACAATAATCCCTATTCCTGTAGTCTTGCAAAACAACTACAGTCCACCCTGTCTCTGTAAAGTCCTCCAGCCCTGACCAAAATACCGACCTGTGTATCTTTCTCAAGCCCCAAGAGACCATGATATCACTGTAACCTTCTGCAGGCTCGATCATATTCCTGCCTCCTGGCCTATAGCACCACACGACCTCAGTAACAATCTCCTATCCCTAAAGACCTCCTTATCTATATAAACAGCTACAGAACCTTTTCCAGCTGAAACAACACCATATACCTCTATTTGCTCCTCCACATCCTACAACCCTCCCACCATCGCAATCTCTCTCTTTGTGTAACTCTGCAATTTGGGGCATCATGATGGCTCCGTGATGAACACTGATGCCTGACAGTGGCAGGGACCGAGATTTAATTGCAGGCTTGGGTGACTGTCTGTGTGGAACTTGGACATTCTCCCCATGCCTCCGTGGATTTCCTTCAGGTGCTCTGGTTTCCTCCCACAGTCCAAAGATATTCAGATTACGTGAATTGGCCATTCTAATTTGTCCATCGTGTTAGGTCGGTGTGGACTTGTTGGGCCGAAGTGCCTGTTTCAGTACTGTAGGGGATTTAGTCTAATCTAAACTCTACCTCTGCGTTCCATATTAAAGTCCCTAAAAATATATCTCTATCCACAAATAACCCCAAACCCTCCAAACCGCCCAGTCTCTGTAAACTCCGACAGCTCCAAAATTCATCCTTTTCTATGTAAACTCTTCCAGTCCTAAAACCCTCTGATAATGTGGAGATCTTACCATCCTCCCTATCTGCGTCATCCTCTGCGTTTGGTTGCTGCACCACTCGCAATCTGTGGAATCCATTCCAATGCCTGTGACTCTCTCAATCCAGTTCCTACAAAACTCTCTATCTATGTAACCTCCTCCCGTCACTTCACCCGCCCTGTCAATGTAAGCTCCTGTGGTCTCTTTATCTTTCTAATCATATCCATAATCTTCTCCAGCTCTTACACCTCTATCTGTGTAAACGTCACCCTCGCCCAGAACCCTCTCTACCGCAGGAACCTCCTCCAGTGTGTGTAATGCTTCCTAATATGTGTTATTGTCACCAAGCTCTATTGATGTTCCTGTCTCTGTAAGCTCTAACAGACTGTCCAGCTCTCACATCCATTTAATTTCCAGAACCTTAGTAGCCGACATTGACAAATGTCTTCATTAACTACAGCCTTTCACATCTCTGTTCGTTCCTCAATTCTATACAACTTTGTAATCTCAGTAACTTGTACCATTCCATAAAATACTCACTGTCTGCGTAAACTGCCCCATCCTACAGTGAGAAGCCTCACTGTCCTTTTGATCACCTGTGGTCCGTTCAGATCTCCCTGTATCTTCCCTGACTCCTTTGAATACAATGATATTCTTCATTCCATGCAATTCTCGTTCTCTATCTCCAGACATTCCAACTCCCCTGATCGATGTAAGGTTATTGATCCCTTGCAGCATGTTTAACACCTGTAGCACCCTCCAACTCCTCAATGCACCCTGTCGCTGTAACCTCCTCAAATACTACAGCTCACTGTCTTTGTAACATCTTCCAGCATCTCCAACCCTCTTGATTTCTGTAACCTCCTCCATAGCAGCACTCCACATCTCTGTAACTGATGGGAATGCTGCAATCCTGCCTTCATAGACCCCACTAACTCTCTGAACTCCTGTGGCCTTACAATCCTCAGTATCTCTGACTTCTTCAATCGCAAAAATTCTCTCTGGCTCTGTGAACTTATCCAGCCACTTTGAACCTCCCTATCTCACTGATCCCTGCAGATCCAAGTACTGTCCTTGTTAGTGTAATCCCCAGCACTAACAATCCTCCCTATCCTATAAACTCCATAAGCTCCAACCACCATCCCTATCTGCGTACACTCCAGACCTACAACCGTCCCCATTTCTGTAAGTCCTGCATCTCCAATTGTCACCCTTTTCTGTGCAATCTCCAGTCCCTCAAATCTTCCCTTTCTCTAAAAACTCCTGCAGCTCCGACCACCACCACTATCTCTGTAATTTCCAGTGCCTACGCCCCTCCTTTTCTCCAAAACCTCCTGTCGCTCCAACTACCATCCATATCTGTGTAATCTCCAGTCCCGACCACCTTCCAGTCTCTGTATCTCCTGGAGCTCCACCTACCAGCCCTATCTGTGTAATCTCTAGTCCCTATATTCCTCCCTATCGCTGTAACTTCTTCTGGACTGATAATCTTCTACCTCTATGAGATATCTTTCATCCCGACAACCTATTTGATCTCTAACCACCAACAGTGATCTCAAACCATCCGAACTCTATAACATCCTCCAGTCTCCCTGCTTTTCTCTGTAAGCTTCCCTAGTGCCTGCATTCCCCATTATCTCCGGTTACAGATTCTTGCTCAGGGGAACAACGTCTCAGTACCGAACCTGTAAGAACACAAGGATATTCGGTGTATGAATAATTTTGCCTCATTTTCTAAATTCTAATGAGTTCAAGTTCAACCTTCTCCACCTACTCAATCAAAAACCTTCCATTTTGAGCAACAGTCTGTTGAACCTTCTCTGGGCTGCCTCCAATGCAAGAACATTCCCCCTCAAGATAGGGGACCGAACCTGTTCACAGTATTCTCAGTGTGAGCTGACTGGAACTCTCTATAATTGTTACAGGCTTTCCCTACTGTTATTCTCCATTCCCTTTGGAATCAATCCCAGCATTCCACTTGCCTTCTTTATGACCTGCTGACCTTGTATACCACCTTTCTGAGGTTTATACACAAGGCTCCCCACCTTACTCTGTGGTGCAGCTTTCTGCAGTCTGTCTGAAACCAAGAGGTGACTGCAAAAATTAGGAAAATGCCCGAATGCATGGTAAACGATATGGCAGAAAGGAGAAATGCACACTTAGAAACCTATGGAATAAGCACTGTCCACAAGACCATCGGATACAAGAATAGAATTAGGCCATTCAGTCTATCGAATCTGCCACACCATTCAAATATGGCTGTATTTTGTGTGAGCCCCATTCTCTCAGCTACTCCCTGTAACCATTGATCTCTTCGTTCATGAACAGCCTATCTATCTCTGAGTTAAATGCACTGAATTACTTACTTCCATAGTCCCATGAGGTAGTGAGTTCCACTGATCCATCACCCTCTGGCTGAATAAACTCCTTCACATCTCCATTCTAAAGGGTCGTACTTTCACACGGAAGATGTGCCCTTGGCCCCTAGTCTCTCTGCCTAGTGGAAACATCTTCCCCACATCATCTCCATTTAGGCCCCTCAGTATTGTGTAAGTTTGAATGAGTTTCAGCCACTGCCTCCTAAACCTCATCGAGTACAGATCCAGAGACTTCACCTGCTCCTCATATGACAAGCATTTCATTCTGGGCTCATTCTTGGAAAACTAGTTCTTGTACACCTTCACATTTTTTTCCAGACTGTTAATGCATGACATGTACAGCGTGGTCCCAACACTGACCCCTGCGGAGTTCCCCTCATCACCAGATCCCATCGTGAAAACAACTCCTTTATACTCACTCCCTGTCTTCTGTCAATCAGCCAATCCTCTATCCATGCCAAGCATGTTGTTCTGAACCTGAAATTCCATTTCATAAACCCTGCCGGAGTTGATTTCCTGTCTGGCTGTAAACAGCAGAGTAGATAAAAGGGAGGAACGGTTTGTCGGGAATTTTATAAATATTTCAACAAGGTCCCAATGAAGAGGAGGATAAGCAAAATTAACATGTGTGGGGTTGGAGGGAATGTACTGGCATGGTATGGGAATTCTTTAACTGAAAACTAAGCGGGAATAAACGGATTAGTGCTTGACCCCTAACTATTCACAAAGGGATTCGATACATTTGATGGTGGACAAAATCGACTGATTCCATGTTTGTTGCTGACATCGAACTCGATAGGAATGTGGGTTGTGTGGAGGAAGCAAAGGGGACATGAACAGTCCATGAGTTTCCCTTGTTCAAATTCATTGATGGGATGTGGCCATCACTTGCTCGGCCATCATTACCTTCCCATTTGTACTTCCCTGGAGAAGGTGATGGTAACCTGCCTTCCTGACGCACTGCAGTCCTTTTAGGTGTAGGGACAGATACAGCGCTGGGAGGATGGAGTGTGGCTTGGCAGTCACTGAAATGCTGGTGTTCCCGTGCACCTGGAACTAATGCACTTCCAGGGTATAGTGGTTCCGGGTTTGTGAAGGACTGTTGAAAGAGCCTTCCTGAGTGACCTCCGTCCTGCTTGAAGATCTTTTATTTATTTATTCCCTCGTGGTCATGCGAATTGCTGGATGTATTGTTGATTTGGAGTTGTCCCTGATAATGTGATGGTGAGCTGCCTTCCTGAGCCACTGCACCAGCCGATGGAAATGCTGTTATCTGTATCCCCTCCAGCAGGCGCCACAACACTCCTCATGTCTGTAAATGCATAGACAATGCAGCTCTTCCTGTATATGTGACATCTTCCTCCACCGACAACACTTATTGTTCATCAGAATGTCTCACCACCTCCATTCCCATCTACACTCATGATCTCTCAAATGTTTTTATTCTTGTTTAAACTTCTGATCATCTATAACCTCTTCCTTTCTAAATTTGTAACCCCTCGGTATCTGCAACTCTCCATATAACTGTAATCAATGACAGCACAGGTTCCCTTCCTTAAATCTCTGTGAATTACAGCGGCTGGTTGTGCTAAATTGGTACTTTTCATCCCCCTTATCCATGTTAGCTCTTCCAGCCGCTGCAATCCCACTAATTTGCAATGCTCCCATTCTCTGTACCTCCTTATGTATTGAGGGTCCTTGAACATCACGAGTGCTTCAAACATCTGTAACCCCCCCCAGTTACTGCGAGTCTTCTAACTCTGTAACATCCAACAGTCTCCAGTACCGTACAACACTTACTGGCTGTCAATTTGAATTTGTTGAAGTCTTCACATCTCAGTAAGTAGCTCACAAAAAGCCCTTTAGAGTCTACAAGGCTCCGTAACCAACCAACCACCATCTCTCTATTTATTTTGCCTCCCTCAGTGCCTACAATCCTCCCTGTATCTTCCAGTAACCTGCTTTAGACACTGCAGGTCTGCCTACCTCTCCAGATAACCTGTTCCATCCACTACAGCTCGCTCAATCACTGTAACACCCTCTGTATACTCTCAACCTCCTCTTTTCCTCTGTCCTCCAGGCACAGCGGCGATCCTATGTGGGAGCAGTGTGGAGTGGGATATTATACATCTCAGCTGAGGCCTGAGGCCTACCATTAGCTGGGAATGACAAAGGGAGAAAACCTGACTTTGAGCAGCACAAAGCTGGAGAATAAAAATCAGCAGCGAGGATCGGGGCCGACTGGGACTTGGCGTTGAACAAAAAGCAGAGCAGGAGGCTCTAAACCAGCACCAAGTCACAAGGGAGTGACCACGTGAGGGAGCAACTTGAAGCAGGAACATGAGGCTCACACTCACCTGGGTGTTACAGAAGCACCAATGTGGGAGGATATAAATCAGCACTGAGGGTCAAGGCCTAATCGTGCCTGGGAGTCACAGACATGGTGAACCTGTGAGGGAGCAGGGTGGAGTGGGAGCTGGAGGATTACATGTACCTGGGAGTCACAGAGACAGTGACCCTGTGAGGGAGCAGAGTGGAGTGGGAGCTGGAGGATTACACGTGCCTGGGAGTCACAGACATGGTGACCCTGTGAGGGAGCAGAGTGGAGTGGGAGCTGGAGGATTACATGTACCTGGGAGTCACAGAGACAGTGACCCTGTGAGGGAGCAGAGTGGATTGGGAGCTGGAGGATTACACATACCTGGGAATCACAGAGACGGTGACCCTGTGAGGGAGCAGAGTGGAGTGGGAGCTGGAGGATTACACGTACCTGGGAGTCAGAGAGATAACTTTCTGCTACTTGGACCTGCCTGCACCGAGTTTGACAGAAGGGCTCGAGCCATCACAGAAAAGGCTATAAGTTTCATTGGCTTATAATGACGCCGTTATTAGCGACTGTCAGTTAACTGCTGTAAGTCAGCAAATGTATTTTGTCAACTTCTGAAATAAGAGTTGAACTCATAACTAAGAGGAAGAAGTGAAATTCTGAGCCAAGAAAATAAATTATCCTCAGTAAGCCATAGTGGAATTAGAGAGTTAACCATATTGTTATTTCCCTGATATTAACTTAATTAATTACTAAGAATGAAGTTACTCTAGACATGTTGCATTTTAAGACATGACAAGACACGTTTGTCAGATGGAAAATGTGTTCTATTACATTGGGATGTTATCGCCCCCGCTCGTGTCCTAGTTGGACACTGGGTGTTGGAGCTCAGACAGTGACTAGAGACTCAATGGGACATCTGTGATGCTGAGAATTAGGGGGATAGCACATACACAGAGCAGATCACCCTTCCGACAATGACAGCTGAGAAGAAGAAAAGGAACAGGGGAATAGACAATCGAAGAGAAACATTCAAGGAATGGGATAATATCCTTATATCTCCGTCCCAATTCAGTTTCCTGGTTTGGAAGCTGATGAAGGTGCTGGATGCTCAGGGAGGGCAGTCGGAGCCATGTCTGCTGCACCACAAGCAGCCTGATTGTACAGGAGGGGGGGGGATGTGGGGGATAAGGAAGGTGGAGTACGAGGCACAGGGGAGTCAGGAAATTGAAGAAGGTGTCAGTATTCCTGTAATTCCAGGATAGTGGAGTGAAGAATGTCACGGTGTCTGCAGGACATTCGTCTGATGGACAGTGAGCAGCCATGTTGGTAGGAATGACCTGGGAGGGAAGGTTGAAGTGGTCTGGGAATCAGAATGTAGGGAGCTTGGTGGATGGTAAGCAAGCAGGACCTCAAATGTAGCAATCCCTTGGTTACTGCCAGTGCCGTGTCCAAGTGAGAACAGAACTCGGAGTTTTAGGTAGATGAGTGTGTGACTGGAACGATGGTGCAGCAGGAAGGGCTTCAGATTCTTGGGACATTGGGACTGATTCTGGGGAAGGCAGCAGCTGTACAAGCTGGATGAGCTAACGTGACAGAACCAGGACTAAATCTCTTACGGGGTGTTTGGGAGTGATTGAAAATAACTTGGCGTGTGCTTAGGATCTAAAAAGGAATAGTAGAGGAGACTACCAGGAATCTCAAAATAATGGGAGATATAGTTGGTACTAATTTACAACAACAAGTTTATCAGTGCAAGATAGAATGAGAAAGAAAGCCTTATGGACATGGACATGAATACTCGGGATGTGGGGCTTTCCAGATGCAGATTGGTGTGTGGAAATCTGATGTACTGATCAGCGAGAGCTGGCTCAGGGAATGGCAGGCCTTTGTGTTCAATATTGCCAGGTATAAAGGATTCCAAAATAATAGTAGGGAAAGGAATAGATGAAGGTAGAAGTACTGGTTGAGATTAGCGTTAGTTAAGGGGTCCAAGGGAATGAGGATCCATCCAAGGACGGAATGAATTTGGCTGGAGCTACAGAACAAAAAGTGTACAATTACACTGAGGTACAGTCTATCAGCCAGCCACCATTGGAAAGGATGGAGAGAATAAATATGCAGGGGCATTTGAGAGCGATGATAATACTACAGATTAGTTATACTGAGAAACTTAATTTATCCAGATATTGACTGGGTTATTGGTGGTGCAGGGTCATGAGGGGCCAGTATCCCTGGATTATATGGAGGAGAGCTCACTTCAGCAGTATGTGTCCAGCCTAAGAGAGTATGCACTGTTGGACCTGGTCCTTGGGAAAGAGATGGGGCAAGTGGATGCAGTGTCAGTAGGGGAACGTTTTGGGGTGCAGCGATCATTTTATTGTAAAGTTCAGAATGATGGTAGAGAATGATATACAATAATTAAGAGTGAGAAACATTAGTTGACTGTGATCAGCCTTCAATGGGGCAAGAATGGAGCTGGGAACCTTTCAACAAGGCCAGTGAAATGGTAGCTTTAAATAGCTAGATCAGATGGATCTGGGATTGTGGAGATGTGGCTGTCGTGTGACCACGACTGAGAACTGGATAATCAAAGGTTTTCCCCATTTTTACAGGAAGGATAAGCAGGCCAACACAGTGAAGTAGCATTGTGTAAAAGGATGGGATCAGTATTATTGTGATGCTAATCAACTCGCACACTGCTACTCCCTGCCCTCACCCCTCATCCCTGTGTATTGATCCTGTCAGATGTTGGTAACCTTTGAAAATTTCAGAAAATAGCACAGTACAGAGGAGATTACTCTGTCCACTGTCTGCATTGGACAAGATGTAACGTTGTTGTTTGAAGCCCCAGTTCTGTCTCCCCAGACAGTGTCGGACTTCAGCTGCAGATCCCGGCACCATTTTCAAATGGTTTGAGAGTTTCTGCCTCTACTCCCCTTCCATGTGTGACTCCCAGATCCCGACCATACTCTGGGTGAAATAACAACTTTCCTCACAACCTCACAAATATTTCAACCAATTACCTTAAATATACACCACTGGTAACTGAGCTCTCCAACAGGAACAAGGTATTCTCTCCCTTTGTACCCAGGCTCCTGACAATATGTGCACCCCAATCAAATCTCCTCTGAGCATCCTCCGTTCCAATCGTTCCCCATAACTGCACTTCCACTGTCACAGGGAGGAGAATCTCCTCTGGACCCTCTCCAGTCCAATTCCATCCTTCCATGTGATGGGATGACCAGAAATGTACACAGTCTCCAAGCTGTGACTGAGCTCATTATTTATACAGTTCCAGGATAAGCTTCCAACTCTGAAGTTCCGTATTTTGTCTGATAGAGGAAATAATGCCAATTGTTGCATTAACTAGATGATTGATGTTTCCAGCTACCTTCATTTATCCGCCCACACAGACTATTCTCTCATTTATTGTCCATTCCTCTCTTTTGTTGATGTCCCCAAATACATTGCCTTGCACTTCTCTGGGTTGTTTGCTCCATTCACCTGGACCCCATAGTTGCTGTTTTTAAATAGGCTCCCATGGGATCTCTCGTCATATCCATGTAAGTCACATGCAGTTACAAGTTACTGCCTCAAACCGACACAGTCAGATTAATTACACAGAATCTTCCTTGAACAAATCCCGGGACTTTCTCAGTGACCGTTCATCCACTGTCTCAGAATTCCAGCCGCGACCTATTGTCAGTCCCTTGCTCGACATTAAACAAAGCTGCAGTGTTAGCCATTCTCCAGGCTTCCGGCACCATCCCTGCATCCAGTGAGGATTGGATAATGTGGGTAACTATAAGGCAGGGCATTTTCCTCGGCTTTATTTAACAGTTTGGAACATTGTGTTACCCCTTTTTGAGGATTTGAATCTCCTTATGATTCTCCGCTCCAAGTTTGTTGCTCCCAATATTTCACACTGCATCCCTATTTTGGTTCAGACAGACAGAGGCCTGAACCATCTTTTGATTTGGTCAAGTCCGATTTTAGTCGGGTTTCCTGGAGGGTTTCTCTCCACAAGGTGAAGTGCATTTTCTCATGATGCCATCCACAATCTGCTTCATTAACTACCCTTCCTGACCGTGTGCTCTTCCGCTCATCTGACACTAAGGTGATGATTTTTCCTTTTGTCATAACAACCACCCACTGCCTGGATTTCCCAGAATGCACCAGCCTCCCCGTTCCAGTGGCCATCTTTAAAAAGTCATTACACACTTGGATTATCACTCCGAAACTGCCCTGGACATGGCAGAGAGGGTAAAACTGGAGCTTCACTTTGTGGCCAAGCCTCATAGGTTCTGGTGTATGACATGGTGCAGGAGAGGAACATTATCTTCCTCCAGGACTGGCAGGGGAGGCCATGACATTATACCCTGCCAGCTTGGTCCGAGGGGGTTCCCTGGTCAGTACGGTGTCAGCCTTCTTGGTGAATGCCCAGCAGTGTAGGAAGCAGGTCAGTGACCTTCTCCCCTCCACCATGGTAAGTGCCACCATCTGCACTTAATGACCTCGCCCTCATGCTCTCTCTGTTACTGCACCCACCTCCTACCAAGGCCTTTGGTCTCCCACTCTCACTGAATGCAGCACCTTCTCTCAGTCTTTCTCTAACCGCTTCTCTGTCACTCTGCGTTGGTGTTTGTGCTGCCCACTCACTCACTCAGGATACCTGGCCACCTTTCCTCCAGCTGTCCCAGCACTAACAGCTGTACCAACCTTTTCCATCTCCCTTTATAACATTTGTTAATTTTCACATTCCAGAAGGAACCATTCCACAATCGGAGAGAAAGAGCCAATCGAGGCATGGCTCTCCCCAACATTCAGCTCCTCATCCACCTCACAGGGGAAGGAGCCTGACTGACCACATACAAGCTCCCGGATTGGGATCTGAGTCCCCTTGTCTCACTACTGGGCACCGTGACAATGATATCAAGCTTCCTGGGTTTGTGTCTGTGCTAAACACCAAAACAATACAGCAGGAGGGTGAGCCTGGTAGCTCTGGCTGAGGGGTAACACTACTAAAGACAGGATAAGGCAAGGCAATAATTCTGTCAGCATTCAAATCAGCTCAAAGTGAATGTGTACAAACACAGAGTCAGTAGCCCAGATGGACGGTCCATGAACTGGGTGTGTCCCTGAGTACAGTGTCCTTGCAGCATCATTGAGTGTGTACAAACACGGAGTGAGCAGCCCAGAGGGATAGTCCATGAGCTGGGTGTGTCCCTGAGCACAGTGGCCTTGCAGCGGCATTGCAATGAGAGTTGTCAGTGGACCCTGAGCTGCAGCATTGAAGTACAAATGTATACTGTCAGTGGGACGGAGATATTCTGGGATGGCGTGATGAGGCTGACGTGTCAGATGTCAGCATTGGTGAGTGTGGATTACATGCAGCTTCTCTCAGTGCAGTGTCCACCAAGACGTTGATGTCCAAGATAGAAGGCCGTAGGAGCGCGGGGCGAGATGGAGTCACCAGTTACCAGCTCGGACTTTCACGTCAAATTCTCCATATTGAGTTTCCCTACTGTGGGAGGGAGGATATGAAACTGCAAGTTGTTGAGGATAGACTCACTGAATGTGACTGTTGATCATCAGTAATCATTCAGTCAACATCTCGTCACTCCCTTGTTTTCGAGATCGGTCCAGCACAGGAACAGGCCCTTCATCCCAGCAAGACCACACTGATACATGATGCCGTTCTAAAGTTCAAAAGAACGCTTTTGCTCCGACACCCCCATGTCATTCTATTCCCTACTTACTCATACTTGTGCCAAGATCCCTCCTAAACCTTGCTATATTGGCTTCTTCCCCTCTATCACTGCATTCCAGGCACTTGCACATTCTGTCTGGAAAAGCAAAATAAACCTTGCTGATCATATCTCCTAAACTTTCTCCCCTTTACCAAAAACCTACGGTCTTGAGTAATTGAAAATTCTACTCTGGGAAAAAAAGCTTCTAACTGTCCTTCTATCTATGCCTCTGATAATTGTGTAAATATCTATCAGGTAGCCCCATAGCCAATGATACCAGGTGCAAACAAACCATGTTTGTTCAATTTCTCCTTCTGACTAATACCCTCCAAACCAGGCAACATCCTGGGAAACCTTTTCCATACCCTCTCCAACACTTCCACATCGTTCTGCTGGTGTGGCAACCAGTACTGTACACAATATTCTAAATGTTCCCGAACTAAGCTTCTCTACAGCTGCAATATGACCTGCTAATTTTCATACTGTATGCTCTGATGCCTTTCTGCAAGTTTGCCGTTAGTCTTCTTGATCACCCTATCCACCCGTGTTACCACTTTCAGGGAACTGTGGAGCTGTACACCAAGATCCTTTCGGATGCTGATGCAATCAGTAGTTTTTCCATCCACTGTACATTTCCCTCCTGCATTAGACTTTCTAAAACGCATCACGACACAGTTGTCTAGATAAAGTTACATCTGTGTTTTCTCTGTCCAAGTCTGCAGCCCACCTATATCCTACTGTATTCTCTGGCAATGATCCTCACAATCTGCAACTCCGCTAATCTATTTACAGGTCTCCAATCACAAAACACTGTTCCACCATTACTCTTTAGTCGATGACCAAGTAGTTCTCTATCCATCTTACTAACTGACCGCTGATCCCCTTTCACTTCACCTTCCTGCCATAAGGAACCACATCAAAGGTCTTGATAAGGTCCAAATGGCAACATCCAGCCCCATGCCCTCATCAATCAACTTTGTCACTTACTCAAAATGTTCAATCAAGTTTGTGAGACATGATGTTCCCCACACAACTGCCTATCACGAATAAGTCCATATTAGAGTACTGTTGGAGCTGCACTCATTCAGACAAATGATTATTCCATCATATTCCTGAATTGAACCTTGGAGAGAAGATTAGATTCCTTACAGTGTGGAAACAGGCCCATCAGCCCAAATAGTCCACAACAACCCGCAGAGGAGTAACCAACCCAGACTCAGTTCCCTCTGGCTAAAGCACCTAACACTACGGGATATTAATTATGGCCAATTCACCTGATCTGCACATCTTTGGACTGTGGGAGGAAACCCACACAGACAAACGGTGAACGTGCAAACTCCACACAGACAGTCACCCCAGGACCTTGGTGCTGTGAGCGAGCAGTGCAATCCACTGAGCAACCGTGCTGCTCGTGACGGATACTGTACAGTGGGAGTTATATCGGGCCGTGGTGGTTACTGTACAGTGGAAGGTATGTCGTGCTGTGATCGTTCCTGTACAGTGGGAGGTCTGTCAGACTGTGATGGTGACTGTACAGTGGGAGGTATGTCGGGGTGTGATGGTTACTGTACAGTGGGAGGTATGTCAGACCGTGATGGTTACTGTACAGTGGGAGGTATATCGGGGTGTGATGGTTACTGTACAGTGGGAGGTATGTCGGGGTGTGATGGTTACTGTACAGTGGGAGGTATGTCGGGGTGTGATGGTTACTGTACAGTGGGAGGTATGTCGGGGTGTGATGGTTACTGTACAGTGGGAGGTATGTCGGGGTGTGATGGTTACTGTACAGTGGGAGGTATGGCAGGCCGTGACGGTTACTGTACAGAGGGAGGTATGTCGAGCTGTTATGGTTACTATACAGTGGGAGGTATGTCGGGGTGTGACGGTTACTGTACAGTGGGGGGTATGTCGAGCCGTGATGGTTACTGTGCAATGGGAGGTATGTCGGGGTGTGAAGGTTATTGTACAATGTGAGGTATGTCGGGGTGTGATGGTTACTGTACAGTGGGAGGTATGTCGGCGTGTGATGGTTACTGTACAGTGGGAGGTATGTCGGACCGTGATGGTTACTGTACAGAGGGAGGTATGTCGGGGTGTGATGGTTGCTGTACAATGGGAGGTATGTCGGGGTGTGATGGTTACTGTACAATGGGAGGTATGTCGGGAAGTGAAGGTTACTGTACAGTGGGAGGTATGTCGGGGTGTGATGGTTACTGTACAGTGGGAGGTATGTCGGGGTGTGATGGTTACTGTGCAGTGGGAGGTATGTCGGGGTGTGATTGTTACTGTACAGTGGGAGGTATGTCGGGCCGCGATGGTTACTGTACAATGGGAGGTATGTCGGGGTGTGAAGGTTACTGTACAATGGGAGGTATGTCGGGGTGTGATGGTTACTGTACAATGGGAGGTATGTCGGGGTGTGATGGTTACTGTACAGTGGGAGGTATGTCGGGGTGTGATGGTTACTGTACAATGGGAGGTATGTCGGGGTGTGAAGGTTACTGTACAATGGGAGGTATGTCGGGGTGTGATGGTTACTGTACAATGGGAGGTATGTCGGGGTGTGAAGGTTACTGTACAATGGGAGGTATGTCGGGGTGTGATGGTTACTGTACAGTGGGAAGGATGTCGGGGTGTGATGGTTACTGTACAGTGGGAGGTATGTCGACGTGTGATGGTTACTGTACAATGGGAGGTATGTCGGGGTGTGAAGGTTACTGCACAGTGGGAGGTATGTCGGGGTGTGATGGTTACTGTACAGTGGGAGGTATGTCGGGGTGTGATGGTTACTGTACAGTGGGAGGTATGTCGGACCGTGATGGTTACTGTACAGAGGGAGGTATGTCGGGGTATGATGGTTACTGTACAGTGGGAGGTATGTCGGGGTGTGATGGTTACTGTACGGTGGGAGGTATGTCGGGGTGTAATGGTTACTGTACGGTGGGAGGTATGTCGGGGTGTGATGGTTACTGTACAGTGGGAGGTATGTCGGGGTGTAATGGTTACTGTACAGTGGGAGGTATGTCGGGGTGTAATGGTTACTGTACGGTGGGAGGTATGTCGGGGTGTGATGGTTACTGTACAGTGGGAGGTATGTCGGGGTGTGATTGTTACTGTACAGTGGGAGGTATGTCGGGCCGTGATGGTTACTGTACAGTGGGAGGTATGTCGGGGTGTGATCGTTACTGTACAGTGGGAGGTATGTCGGTGTGTGATGGTTACTGTACAATGGGAGGTATGTCGGGGTGTGATGGTTACTGTACAGTGGGAGGTATGTCGGGGTGTGATGGTTACTGTACAGTGGGAGGTATGTCGGGGTGTGATGGTTACTGTACAGTGGGAGGTATGTCGGGGTGTGATGGCTACTGTACAGTGGGAGGTATGTCGGGGTGTGATGGTTACTGTACAATGGGAGGTATGTCGGGGTGTGATGGTTACTGTACCGTGGGAGGTATGTCGGGGTGTGATGGTTACTGTACAGTGGGAGGTATGTCGGGGTGTGATGGCTACTGTACAGTGGGAGGTATGTCGGGGTGTGATGGTTACTGTACAGTGGGAGGTATGTCGGGGTGTGATGGCTACTGTACAGTGGGAGGTATGTCGGGGTGTGATGGTTACTGTACAATGGGAGGTATGTCGGGGTGTGATGGTTACTGTACAGTGGGAAGGATGTCGGGGTGTGATGGTTACTGTACAGTGGGAAGGATGTCGGGGTGTGATGGTCACTGTACAGTGGTAAGGATGTCGGGCCGTGATGGTTACTGTACAGTGGGAGGTATGTCGGGGTGTGATGGTTACTGTACAGTGGGAGGTATGTCGGGATGTGATTGTTACTGTACAGTGGGAGGAATGTCGGGGTGTGATGGTTACTATACAGTGGGAGGTATGTCGGGGTGTGATGGTTACTGTACAGTGGGAGGTATGTCGGGGTGTGATGGTTACTGTACAGTGGGAGGTATGTCGGGGTGTGATGGTTACTGTACAGTGGGAGGTATGGCAGGCCGTGACGGTTACTGTACAGAGGGAGGTATGTCGAGCTGTTATGGTTACTATACAGTGGGAGGTATGTCGGGGTGTGACGGTTACTGTACAGTGGGGGGTATGTCGAGCCGTGATGGTTACTGTGCAATGGGAGGTATGTCGGGGTGTGAAGGTTATTGTACAATGTGAGGTATGTCGGGGTGTGACGGTTACTGTACAGTGGGGGGTATGTCGAGCCGTGATGGTTACTGTGCAATGGGAGGTATGTCGGGGTGTGTAGGTTATTGTACAATGTGAGGTATGTCGGGCCGTGATGGTTACTGTACAGTGGGAGGTATGTCGGACCGTGATGGTTACTATTCAGAGGGAGGTATGTCGGGGTGTGATGGTTGCTGTACAATGGGAGGTATGTCGGGGTGTGATGGTTACTGTACAATGGGAGGTATGTCGGGGTGTGAAGGTTACTGTACAGTGGGAGGTATGTCGGGGTGTGATGGTTACTGTACAGTGGGAGGTATGTCGGGGTGTGATTGTTACTGTACAGTGGGAGGTATGTCGGGCCGTGATGGTTACTGTACAATGGGAGGTATGTCGGGGTGTGAAGGTTACTGTACAATGGGAGGTATGTCGGGGTGTGATGGTTACTGTACAATGGGAGGTATGTCGGGGTGTGATGGTTACTGTACAGTGGGAGGTATGTCGGGGTGTGATGGTTACTGTACAGTGGGAGGTATGTCGGGGTGTGATGGTTACTGTACAATGGGAGGTATGTCGGGGTGTGAAGGTTACTGTACAATGGGAGGTATGTCGGGGTGTGATGGTTACTGTACAGTGGGAAGGATGTCGGGGTGTGATGGTTACTGTACAGTGGGAGGTGTGTCAGGCCGTGATGGTTACTGTACAATGGGAGGTATATCGGGGTGTGAAGGTTACTGTACAGTGGGAGGTATGTCGGGGTGTGATGGTTACTGTACAGTGGGAGGTATGTCGGGGTGTGATGGTTACTGTACAGTGGGAGGTATGTCGGACCGTGATGGTTACTGTACAGTGGGAGGTATGTCGGACCGTGATGGTTACTGTACAGAGGGAGGTATGTCGGGGTGTGATGGTTACTGTACAGTGGGAGGTATGTCGGGGTGTGAAGGTTACTGTACAGTGGGAGGTATGTCGGGGTGTGATGGTTACTGTACAGTGGGAGGTATGTCGGGGTGTGATTGTTACTGTACAGTGGGAGGTATGTCGGGCCGTGATGGTTACTGTACAATGGGAGGTATGTCGGGGTGTGAAGGTTACTGTACAATGGGAGGTATGTCGGGGTGTGATGGTTACTGTACAATGGGAGGTATGTCGGGGTGTGATGGTTACTGTACAGTGGGAGGTATGTCGGGGTGTGATGGTTACTGTACAGTGGGAGGTATGTCGGGGTGTGATGGTTACTGTACAGTAGGAGGTATGTCGGGGTGTGATGGTTACTGTACAGTGGGAAGGATGTCGGGGTGTGATGGTTACTGTACAGTGGGAGGTATGTCGACGTGTGATGGTTACTGTACAATGGGAGGTATGTCGGGGTGTGAAGGTTACTGTACAGTGGGAGGTATGTCGGGGTGTGATGGTTACTGTACAGTGGGAGGTATGTCGGGGTGTGATGGTTACTGTACAGTGGGAGGTATGTCGTGGTGTAAAGGTTACTGTACAGTGGGAGGTATGTCGGGGTGTGATGGTTACTGTACAGTGGGAGGTATGTCGGGGTGTGATGGTTACTGTACAGTGGGAGGTATGTCGGGGTGTGATTGTTACTGTACAGTGGGAGGTATGTCGGGCCGTGATGGTTACTGTACAGTGGGAGGTATGTCGGGGTGTGATCGTTACTGTACAGTGGGAGGTATGTCGGTGTGTGATGGTTACTGTACAATGGGAGGTATGTCGGGGTGTGATGGTTACTGTACAGTGGGAGGTATGTCGGGGTGTGATGGTTGCTGTACAGTAGGAGGTATGTCGGGGTGTGATGGTTACTGTACAGTGGGAGGTATGTCGGGGTGTGATGGTTACTGTACAGTGGGAGGTATGTCGGGGTGTGATGGTTACTGTACAATGGGAGGTATGTCGGGGTGTGATGGTTACTGTAAAGTGGGAGGTATGTCGGGGTGTGATGGTTACTGTAAAGTGGGAGGTATGTCGGGGTGTGATGGTTACTGTACCGTGGGAGGTATGTCGGGGTGTGATGGTACTGTACAGTGGGAAGGATGTCGGGGTGTGATGGTTACTGTACAGTGGGAAGGATGTCGGGGTGTGATGATTACTGTACAGTGGGTGGAATGTCGGGGTGTGATGGTCACTGTACAGTGGTAAGGATGTCGGGCCGTGATGGTTACTGTACAGTGGGAGGTATGTCGGGGTGTGATGGTTACTGTACAGTGGGAGGTATGTCGGGATGTGATGGTTACTGTACAGTGGGAGGAATGTCGGGGTGTGATGGTTACTATACAGTGGGAGGTATGTCGGGGTGTGATGGTTACTGTACAGTAGGAGGTATGTCGGGGTGTGATGGTTACTGTACAGTGGGAGGTATGTCGGGGTGTGATGGTTACTGTACAGTGGGAGGTATGTCGGACCGTGATGGTTACTGTACAGAGGGAGGTATGTCGGGGTGTGATGGTTACTGTACAGTGGGAGGTATGTCGGGGTGTGATTGTTACTGTACAGTGGGAGGTATGTCGGGCCGTGATGGTTACTGTACAGTGGGAGGTATGTCGGGGTGTGATGGTTACTGTACAGTGGGAGGTATGTCGGGGTGTGATTGTTACTGTACAGTGGGAGGTATGTCGGGCCGTGATGGTTACTGTACAGTGGGAGGTATGTCGGGGTGTGATGGTTACTGTACAGTGGGAGGTATGTCGGGGTGTGATGGTTACTGTACAGTGGGAGGTATGTCGGACCGTGATGGTTACTGTACAGAGGGAGGTATGTCGGGGTGTGATGGTTACTGTACAGTGGGAGGTATGTCGGGGTGTGATTGTTACTGTACAGTGGGAGGTATGTCGGGCCGTGATGGTTACTGTACAGTGGGAGGTATGTCGGGGTGTGATCGTTACTGTACAGTGGGAGGTATTTCGGTGTGTGATGGTTACTGTACAATGGGAGGTATGTCGGGGTGTGATGGTTACTGTACAGTGGGAGGTATGTCGGGGTGTGATGGTTACTGTACAGTGGGAGGTATGTCGGGGTGTGATGGTTACTGTACAGTGGGAGGTATGTCGGGGTGTGATGGTTACTGTACAGTGGGAGGTATGTCGGGGTGTGATGGTTACTGTACAATGGGAGGTATGTCGGTCCGTGATGGTTACTGTACCGTGGGAGGTATGTCGGGGTGTGATGGTTACTGTACAGTGGGAAGGATGTCGGGGTGTGATGGTTACTGTACAGTGGGAAGGATGTCGGGGTGTGATGGTTACTGTACAGTGGTAAGGATGTCGGGCCGTGATGGTTACTGTACAGTGGGAGGTATGTCGGGATGTGATGGTTACTGTACAGTGGGAGGAATGTCGGGGTGTGATGGTTACTATACAGTGGGAGGTATGTCGGGGTGTGATGGTTACTGTACAGTGGGAGGTATTTTGGGGTGTGATGGTTACTGTACAGTGGGAGGTATGTCGGGCCGTGAAAGTTACTGTACAGTGGGAGGTATGTCGGGGTGTGATCGTTACTGTACAGTGGGATGTATGTCGGGGTGTGATGGTTACTGTACAATGGGAGGTATGTCCGGGTGTGATGGTTACTGTACAGTGGGAGGTAAGTTCGGGGTGTGATGGTTACTGTACAATGGGAGGTATGTCGGGGTGTGATGGTTACTGTACAGTGGGAGGTATGTCGGGGTGTGATGGTTACTGTACAGTGGGAGGTATGTCAGGGTGTGATGGTTACTGTGCCGTGGGAGGTATGTCGGGGTGTGATGGTTACTGTACAGTGGGAAGGATGTCGGGGTGTGAAGGTTACTGTACAGTGGGAGGTATGTCGGGGTGTGATGGTTACTGTACAGTGGGAGGTATGTCGGGCCGTGATTGTTACTGTACAGTGGGAGGTATGTCGGGGTGTGATGGTTACTGTACAGTGGGAGGTATGTCGGGGTGTGATGGTTACTGTACAGTGGGAGGTATGTCGGGGTGTGAAGGAAACCTGAAGAAAGGCGTATGCCCGAAACGTCAATTCTCCTGCTCCTTGGATGCTGCTTGACCTGCTGCGCTTTTCCAGCAAAACAGTTTTCAGCTCTGCTTAGAGACATACCTGAACAACGGGGAGATGTGTGTTGGTGCAGATTGGTCATTGGACTAGAACATAGCACTGGTCCAGATGCAGTCCAACATTTGTAACAACGACCTGTCAACAACCCTGTCTTGCAAATATATCTCTTCTGTGTGCCACCTGAACTCTGTAATTCTGCTCCTTAGACCCGATCCTGAATGAATGTGTTATAAAGGTGATGGGCTCCTGGAGCACATGGCATCTTACATTGAATCCCTCATAAACCATATCCAGTGTACATTCGCCCCACAATGTCAGTATCCAAACAGAATTGTGCAGCTCCATTGATAGCCAGTATGATCCCAGCCCAACAACCTTGTGTGCGACTTGAGCTGGAAATGTCTGTGTAAATGTTGACAGCATTGTTCTAA
The DNA here is from genome assembly GCF_047496795.1 of Chiloscyllium punctatum. Classification (NCBI taxonomy): domain Eukaryota; kingdom Metazoa; phylum Chordata; class Chondrichthyes; order Orectolobiformes; family Hemiscylliidae; genus Chiloscyllium; species Chiloscyllium punctatum. The sequence goes on along the minus strand of NW_027310000.1, from coordinate 35,580 downwards.
CCATGAACAGCCAAGTCTCTTTGCTGAAGTTTCGATCGCCTTTCATAATACCAACTTTTAGATTGTCCAATCAGCATTATATCGCCCCTTTATTTAGTTCACTTTTATAACAATAATATGATGAAAACAGTGCCCAATTCACAGGAAGGAGCATTGAAATGATGAGCCTCATTGCCACTCCCAAGACCAGATGATTATTAAGTACAAGGTCTTTGAAAATATGCAACTATTTTCCCTTCCCTTGTATTAGTATTGTGAACGAATAGTCGACTCTCCTGTTCCTCAGATGCTGCCCTGAACGGTTGTGTTTTTTTTCAGAACCACACTTTTTGACTCTGATCTCCAGCATCTGCAGTCCTCACTTTCTCCCGGCTAATATTCACTCATAATCATTTTCGCGGTAACAATATCACTGTGTATTTAAACATGTTACAGTCAGACATGAGTACATTTTGAATTGCTTCTTTCTATCTCAGAGCTCAGTAATGTGGGATGTGAATGGCAGTGTCTGTGTGATGTTGAATATGTAGTCCATGCATCTGAGGGATGGACAGATTGCTTCAAACATCATTTCCCTTCAGCTATTCACAAAAAGCAAGGTACCGCTTGGACCCCACCAGCCTGAGCACACAAAACCCAAAGCACAGTGTCCAGCTTTGGGCATGAATATTTTTCATTTTAATTTATTCATAGAATATGATTGGGATGGTATTTATTGCCCATCCCATATTGTCCTTGAGAAGGTGGGGGTGAGCTGCCATATTGACCCACTGCCGTCCATGTGCTATAGATGTGCATTCCGGAGGGACGTTGAAACAGTGACACTGACAGAACAGCAATATAGTGGGTGGCTTGAAAGGGAACGTGAATTTGGTGATGATCGCATGTGTCTGCTTCCCTTGTCCTTCTTGATTGTCGTGATTTCGGAGGTACGTTGTAAGGAGCATTGGTAAATTTCTGCAGAGCACCGTGTAGATGGTAGACTTTGCTGCGACTGAGTGTCAGTGGGTGAGGGATGAAGCTGCATTCACACAGGCAAATGGGGGTATTTCATCACACACACATTCAATATGTGTCTTATAGATGGTGTGCAGGCTTTCAGAAACCATGAGGTAAGTTATTTCTGCAGGATTCCTAGCTCCTGACATATTCTTGTTGCCAATCAATATAAATGTATCAAAGTGTGGCACTGGCAAAAGCACAACCGGTCAGACAGCATCTGAGGTACAGGAGAATCGACGTTTTAGTATAATCCCTTCACAGGAATGGTAATGAAATTATATGGTCAGTCCAGTTCTGGATAACGGGAATCCCTGGGATACTGCTAGGTGGGTGTTCAGTAATGGTGGTGGCATTGAACTTTGGAAGATATGGTTCAATTTTCTATTGTTAGAGGTAATCATTGCCTGGTACGTGTGTAATGCAAATGGTATTGTCACTGTTAAGCACACAGCTGCATATTTCCAGGTCCTGTTGCATTTGGACAAGGACTGCTTCAGGATCTGAGTAAATCACGAATGGTGTTGAACATTGTCCAATCATTGGCAAACATTCCCACTTGTGAATTTACAGTGTAGGAATGGTCATTTATGATTGGGCCATGGGCAAAGAGCACTCTTATGGCTCATCGATGCTGTCCCTCTCTCTAAGCTAGGAAACTTGTTTCTAGTTCTACCTGGTCCAGATTTGTCTAACAACATATCTAAGCAGAATAATGTTACAGGATCTTCCCCATGGAGCTGAGGGAGGACATGGTTAGCTCAATCAGTTGTACAGCTAGATATTAATGCCTACAGCGTGGGTTCAATTCCTGCACTGACTGGGGTGACTAAAGTACTGTCCTCTTCCTTACTTGAGGCATGATGACTGTGCAGTTAAACTGCTACCAGTCATCTCTGTCTAACGAGAGAGCAGCCCTATCACCCTGTCGGGGTATGGTGCCCTACCTTTCCAATTTTGATCTTCAGGTTTACTCAGAAACCCCTCTCCGAGGAACTGCTGCAGGCCTGTCCTGGAGCTGAGATGTCTGCTCCCCACCAACCCCAGCCACCTTCCTTTCAGATATAACTTCAGCCAGTGCAGACGATTCCTATTTGCTCCAGTTTTGCTGTTAATCCTGGTTACGACATTTGGTCAAATGAGTTATGATGCTGTTCAGTGCAGTCATTGTCGCCAACCCTCGAGATTTCAGCTGTGTGTTTTCTTGTTGTACATCATTAAACCCAGGGTTCAATGAGCCCAAGGGATGAGTGCCCAAACTGAGCTTCAGTGATCAGGTTGGTGTTGAGGAAGTGCTGCTTGATCCCACTGTAGATGACATCTTCATCAATTTATTAATGACAGGGATTAGAGCAATGGGGCAATCATTGAATTGTCTGATGTTTTGTCTGTGTGTGTACAGGACATACCCGGACACACAAGGGTTTATCCCCTGGCCTGATGGTAAGGGGAAAGTGGAGCGTATGCCAGGCATGGACAGTGAAAATTATGCAGAGTAAAAAATCTGCTTCTGTAAGTTATGACTCACATCAATTCACATAGGCCAGTGCCGAGTTCTAGATCTTTTTGAAATCTGTTCCGTTTAGAATGGTGATAGTATTTCTCACATGTGCACTCATGCGTATTACGCACACACACACACACACACACACACTTCACAACATAACAGTGGGGCTTTATCTCCGGAAATACTGTGTGCGGTAGTCACTGTTCCCAATATGGTCATCATGAATGTGTCTGCAGCTGGTAGATTGGTGAAGATGAGGTAAAGTATGTTTCTCCCTGTCAGTCGTTCCTTCCTGACCCAGTGCAGACCCAGTCAAGCAGCTATGACCGTTTGAACCCAACCACCTCGATCAGCAATGCTGTGGCTGAGCCCTTCTGGGTGGTGGTTTTAAAGTGGCCCACTCAGTATAGATTCTCCAGACTTGCTTTCCTATCTCTGTAACATCGCCAAGACTGGATTCCTCTCTCTCTAAAATCTCCAGCCTTGCTTTCCTACCTCTGGAACATCTCCAGCCTTGCTTTCACATCTCTGTAACATCTCCAGATTTGCTTTACTCTCTCTGTAACATCTCCAGATTTGCTTTCCTCTCTATGTAACATCTCCAGCCTTGCTGTCCTCTCTCTCCGCAACATCTCCAAACTTGTTTTTGTATCTCTGTAACATCTCTAGCCTTGCTTTCCTCTCTCTGTATCGTCTCCAGACTTGCTTTCCACTCTCTTTAACATCTCCACCGTTGCTTTCCTCTCTCTGTAACATCCCTAGCCTTGCTTTCACATTTCTGTAACACCTCCAGCCTTGCGTTCCTCTCTCAGTAACATCTCCAGCCTTGCTTTCCTATCTCTGTAACATCTCCAATCTTGCTTTCCTGTCTCTGTAAAATCTCCAGACTTGCTTTCACACCTCTGAAACATTCCAGCCTTTGTTTCTTATCTCTGTATCGTCTCCAGAATTCTTTCCTATCTCTGTAACATCTCCAGCCTTGTTTCACATCTCTGTAACAGCCCCAGACTTGCTTTTCCAACGCTGTGACATCTCCAGCCTTGCTTTCCCATCTCAGTAACCGCTTCAGACTTGCTTTCCAAACTCTGTAACGTCTCTAGCCTTGTGTTTGTATCTGTGTGTCATCTCCGGCCTTGCTTTCATATCGCTGTAACATCTGAAGCATTGCTTTCCTATCTCTCTAACATCTCCAGCCTTGCTTTCCTTTCTCTGTATCATCTCTGGCCTTTCTTTCCTTTTTCTGTAACATATCTAGCCTTGCTTTCCGACCACTGTACCATCTCCAGATTTGCTTTCCTGTCTCTGTATCGTCTCCAGACTTGCTTTCCTATCTTGGTAGCATCTCCAGACTTGCATTCCTATCTTTGCAACATCTCCAGATTGCTTTACTCTCTATCTGTAAAATCTCCTGTCTTCCTTTCCTTTCTCTGTATCATTTCCAGCCTTGCTTTCCTCTCTCCGTAACATCGCTAGCCTTGCTTTTGTATCTCAGTGTCATCTCCGGCCGTGATTTCCTATATCTGTAACATCTCCAGCATTGCTTTCCTTTTTTCTGCAACATCTCCAGCATTGCTTTCCCATCTCTGAAAAATGTCCTGCCTTCCTTTCCAATCTCTGCATCATCTCTAGCCTTGCTTTCCTTTTTCTGTAAAATCTCTAGTCTTGCTTTCCTCTCTCTGTAACATCTCTAGCCTTGTTTTCCTATCTCTGAAAAATGTCCTACCTTCCCTTCCTTTCTCGGTAACATCTCTAGCCTTGCTTTCCTTTTTCTGTAACATCTCTAGCCTTGCTTTCCTATCTCTGCCACATCTCCAGACTTGCTTTCCTCTCTCTCTGTAACATCTCCAGCCTTTCTTTCCTATCTCTGTAACATCTCCAGCCTTGCTTTCCTATCTCTGTAACATCTCCAGCATTGCTTTCTTATCTCTGTATCGTCTCCAGAATTCTTTCCTATCTCTGTAACATCTCCAGCCTTGTTTTCACATCTCAGTAACAGCCCCAGACCTGCTTCCCCAATGCTGTGACATCTCCAGCTTTGCTTTCACATCTCTGTAACCGCTGCAGACTTGCTTTCCCAACTCTGTAACGTCTCGAGCCTTGTGTTTGTATCTCTGTATCATCTCCGGCCTTGCTTTCATATCTCTGTAACATCTGAAGCATTGCTTTCCTATCTCTCTAACATCTCCAGCCTTGTTTCCCTCTGCCTGTAACATCGCTAGCCTTGCTTTCCTATATCTGTAACATCTCCAGCCTTGCTTTCCTATCTCGTGACATCTCGTCTTGCTTTCCTATCTCTGCAACATCTCTAACCTTGCTTTCCTATCTCTATAACATCTCCAGCCTTGCTTTCCTATCTCTGTAACATCGCTCGCCTTGCTTTCCTATCTCTGTAAAATGACCTGCCGTCCCTTCCGATCTCGGTAACATTTCCAGCCTTGCATTCCTCTCTCTGTACCATCTCCAGCTTTGCTTTCCTTTTTCTGTAAAATCTCTAGTCTTGCTTTCCTCTCTCTCCACAACATCTGTAGCCTTGCTTTCGTATCTCTGTATCATCTGTGGCCTTGCTTTCCTTTTTCTGTAACATCTCCAGCCTTGCTTTCCCAACTCTGTGACATCTCTAGCCTTGCTTTCCTCTCTCTGTAACATCTCTACCCTTGCTTTCCTGTCACTGTTACATCTCCAGCCTTGCTTTTGTTTCTCTGTATCATCTCCAGCCTTCCTTTCCTCTCTCTGTAACATCTCTAGCCTTGTGTTTGTATCTCTGTATCATCTCCGCCCTTGCTTTCCTATATCTGTAACATCTCCAGCATTGCTTTCCTTTTTCTGGAACATCTCTACATTGCTTTCCTATCACTGTAACATCTCCAGCCTTGCTTGCCTCTCTCTGTAACATCGCTAGCCTTGCTTTCCTATCTCTGTAACATCTCCAGCCTTGTTTTCACATGTCTGTAACCGCTCCAGACATGCTTTCCCAACTCTGTAACTTCTCTAGCCTTGTGTTTGTGTCTCTGTATCATCTCTGGCCTTGCTTTCATATCTCTGTAACATTTCCCGCCTTGCTTTCCACTTTCTGTAACATCTCCCGCCTTGCTCTCCTCTGTCTGTAACATCTCCAGCATTGCTTTCGTATCTCTTCAACATCTCCAGCCTTGCTTTCCTTTTTCTGTAAAATCTCAAGTCTTGCTTTCCTCTCTCTCCACAACATTCCTATCTCTGTAATATCTCCAGCCTTGCTTTCCTATCTCTGAAAAATGTCCTGCCTTCCTTTCCTTTCTCTGTAACATCTCTAGCCTTGCTTTCCTCTCTCTGTAATATCTCTAGCCTTGCTTTCCGATCTCTGTAATATCTCTCGCCTTGCTTTCCGATCTCTGTAATATCTCCTACCTTCCCATTCTTACTCAGTAACACCTCCGGCCCTGCTTTCCTTTCTCTGTAACATCTCTAGCCTTGCTTTCCTTTCTCTGTAAAATGTCCTGCCTTCCTTTCCTTTCTCTGTGACATCTCGTCTTTCTTTCCCATCTCTGCAACATCTCCAGCCTTGCTTTCCTATCTCTCCGCAACATCTCTGTAACATCTCCAGCATTGCTTTCCATTTTTTGTGACATCTGAAGCATTGCTTTTCTATCTCTGTAACATCTCCTCCCTTGCTTTCCTATCTCTGTAACATCTCCTCCCTTGCTTTCATCTCTCTGTAACATCTCCTCCCTTGCTTTCCTATCTCTGTAACATCTCCTCCCTTGCTTACCTCTCTCTGTCAGATCTCCAGCCTTGCTTTCCTCTCTCTCCACAACATCTCTAGCCTTGCTTTCCAATCACTGTAACATCTGCCGCCTTGCTTTCATATCTGTGCAACATCTCCAGACTTGCTTTCCTCTCTCTGTAACCTGTCTAGCCTTGCTTTCCACTCTCTGTAATATCTCTCGCCTTGCTTTCCTATCTCTGTAAAATTCCTGCCTTCCCTTCCTTACTCTGTAAGATCTCCAGCCTTGCTTTCCTATCACTGTAACATCTCCAGCCTTGCTTTCACATATCTGTAACAGCTCCACACTTGCTTTCCCAACTCTGTGACATCTCCAGCATTATTTTCACATCTCTGTAACTGCTCCAGACTTGCTTTCCCAACTCTGTAACATCTCCAGCCTTGCTTTCCTCTCTCTGTACCATCTGCAGCCTTGCTTTCCTGTCTCTGTAACATCTCAAGCATTGCTTTCCTCTCTCTGTATCAATTCCGGCCTTGCTTTCCTTTCTCTATATTGTCACCAGATTTGCTTTCCTCTCTCTATAACATCTCCAGCCTTGCTTTCCGAACTATGTAACAACTCCAGACTTGCATTCCTATATCTGTCACATCTCCAGCCTTGATTTTCAATCTCTGTAACATCTCCAGTCTGGCTTTCCTGTCTCTGTAACTTCTCCGACCTGACTTTCCTGTCTCTGTAACATCTCCAGCCTTGCTTTCCTATCTTTGTAATATCTCTACCTTTGCTTTTCTCTCTCTGTAACATCTCCAGCCTTGCTTTCCTTTCTCTGTATCATCTCCAGCCTTGCTTTTCTCTGTCTGTAACATCTCCATCCTTGCTTTCCTTTCTCTGTATCATCTCCAGCCTTGCTTTTCTCTGTCTGTAACATCTCCATCCTTGCTTTCCTAGCTCTGTGACATCTCCAGCCTTGCTTTTCTCTGTCTGTAACATCTCCATCCTTGCTTTCCTAGCTCTGTGACATCTCCAGCCTTGCTTTTCTCTGTCTGTAACATCTCCAGCCTTGCTTTCCTACCTCTGTGACATATCTAGCTTTGCATTCCTATCTCTGTCACATCTCCAGCCTTGCTTTCCTATCTCTGTAATATCTCTAGCTTTGCAATCCTATCTCTGTAACATCTCCAGCCTTGCTTTCCTATCTCTGTAATATCTCTAGCTTTGCTTTTCTCTGTCTGTAACATCTCCAGCCTTGCTCTCCTATCTCTGTATCATCACCAGCCTTGCTTTTCTCTGTCTGTAACATCTCCAGCCTTGCTTTACTACCTCTGTGACATCTCCCGACTTGCATTCACATCTCTTTAGCATCTTCAACCTTTTCTATGTAGTTCTCAGTATCTCAGATGATCCGGAGTGCATCCAGCTCCATCTCCCGAATGTGTCTCCCAGCACCTAGAGCTGGGTGCACTTCCCACACACGTGTATTCATCACGAAGTTGAAGTCTCCCTGAACTGCCACATCCTGCAGGAGGAACATGCGACTGCCCTAACTGCCATCTCGACTGCTGCAAGACTAGAGTTCAAAGGAGTTTACCTGAGCTTATCTGCACCTTTTGTTGAGCTGCTGCTCACTGAAACCAATCAAAGCAAAGCACGACTACCTACTCTGCTACTGGCAGCATGTCTATGGACAAATCCACATTTATTTTTGGCGAGGGAAGGAGGGAGACACTTCAGGGAAAAAGTGTTAGGGCCTGAAACACTCCTTAACACCAGGCACATAATGACCTTTTCGTCAGTGCAGGTCACCGCTTGACCTTGGAAGGTGTCGTTACTGAGGTCTTCCTTCTGGTAGTGGTGACTGCGCTGATGCAAGTATTCCACCGACATCCAAACCGCGTTTTCGCATTCCTCTGGTCTTTTCTGACTATTAGTCCTGTATTTCTGAATACCTTGAATCTATTGATTGCATTCCAAACTGCGTCTCACTCCCTAGGGAAAGAGGTTGAAATTTCACTGAATACAGGCTATTGGGAAAAAAAGTTTACCATTGGACATATGAGCGACAGTATGCCGATCCGCTCGCTGTCTGTTCTTTCCTTTCAATTTGCATATATTTATTCTGACAACCCTCCATTCCACTTTCCTACATTTTCCCCATAACACTTGTTTAAAAATCTGTACATCTCAGCCTTGAAGATATTTAGTGATCGAGCCTCATCAGCCTTCACAATTTTCTACAGTTGTTTTCCTCCCACTGATGTGAGACTTGGTGGTCTTTAAACCCATTGCCTTTTTTTTTCTCACACTGTGTGGAAATTGAAACTACATGAAATGCTGTCCTATTCAATCACACCAACTCTCTGGCCAGATCCCAAATAAAAAAAAACACAAAGTTTTTAGGAGCCTGCAAACTCTTCCCTCATCTTCCACATCAGCCTAGGGTACAGTTCATCCTGATCTAGGGATTTGCCACTTTTTATCCTGCATAAACTTCCAATTCTTCCTCAGCTTGTGTGTCACTTTGCTTAAAGCACTCTATTAGGGCCTGAGTGAATCCAGGAACTGCTTCTCCAAAGTGAAGCACGTGTTTAACATATTCTATGGCTCTGTACTCAGGCTGCATCCTCGGGCCCTAATACTCCCTATTGTTTCGCTGGTCCTTAGTAAACCGATAAAATGTCTTTGGATTATTGAAGCTATTGCCCGCTAATGTTTTTTAACCCCATTTTAATTCTTACACTAACTTTCTTGAGATTAGCCCTACATGTTCACTGCTCTTCTGGCACCTATTTTTGTATCTGATACGTATTGATCTAAGACGTTCTCTGGAATAAATGTCCAGACATGTTTTCCCTCTTAAAAATATTCACTGCCCTCATGAATGTTTGGAATTGAAATGCCTGAATACAATGATCCTATTACTGGATTTCCACAAATCAATGAATTGGTTACATGTCTGCTCCTGTACACATGGGGTAGGTGCAGCAGTATATCTCTGTAACAGCCTCGAGGGGTGAATTGAGGAAAAACACATGGCTTAGGGGCATCAGTTGGCCATTTGGCTGCACCATTCAGAATGCTCATGACTGATCTGAGTTTGTCTGTCCATCCGTCTCCTGTCTGTTCCCAATAAACATTTACTCTCCTGTCCATCAAAGATCAGTCAAGCTCATAAGACCATAAGATCATAAGACCAGAAGATATAGGAGTGGAATTAAGGACATTCGGCCCATTGAGTCCACTCCGCCATTCAATCATGGCTGATGGGCATTTCAACTCCACTTACCCGCATTCTCCCCGTAGCTCAGGCTTATGCACTTAATGGTAAGGTCCTGGGGAGTGTTGCTAAACAAAGAAGCCTTGGAATGCAGGGTCATAGCTCTCTGAAAGTGGAGTCATAGGTAGATAGGACAGTGAAGAAGGCGTTTGTTATGCTTTCCTTTATTGGTCAGAGTATTAAGTACAAGAATAGGGAGGTCATGTTGCGACTGTACAGGACATTGGTAAGGCAACTGTTGGGATATTGCGTGCAATTCTAGTCTCCTACCGATTGGAAAAATGTTGTGGTGCTTGAAAGGGTTCAGAAAAGATTTACAAGGATGTTGCCGGGGTTGGAGGATTTGAGCTGTAGGGAGAGGCTGAACATGCTGGGACTGTTTTCCCCGGAGCGTCGGAGGCTGAGGGGTGTCCTTATGCAGGTTTTACAAAATCATGAGGGGCATGGATAGAATAAATAGACAAAGTCTTTTCCCTGGGGTCGGGAGTCCAGAACTAGATTGCATAGGTTTATGGTGATAGGGGAAATATATAAAAGAGACCTAAGGGGCAACTTTTTCACGCAGAGGGTGGTACGTGTATGGAATGAGCTGCCAGAGGATGTGGTGGAGGCTGGTACAATTGCAACATTTAAGAAGCATTTGGATGGGTATATGAATAGGAAGGGTTTGGAGGGATATGGGCCGAGTGCTGGGAGGTGGGAGTAGATTGGGTTAGGATATCTGGTCGGCATGGACAGGTGGGACTGAAGGGTCTGCTTCCATGCTGTACATCTCGATGACTTTATAAAAGAGTCTTCACTGCTCCCTGATGATGAGGACACCACAGGAAGCAGAACACTAAATTGAAAGGGACGTCCTTATTTCTTTGTGGGACCTGTTATTTTAAAACTGAACATCAAATCACCACATCTTTTCAGAAATAAGGAAAGAATAATTAGAAATAAACATAAACTATTCCGGACTCCAAACCTGTCCCACATTGCCACATGACTCTTTCAAATGGAATATGTATCAAACCCAGCCTCTTCTGCTGTCTAAGGAAGAGAGCACCTGATAGCATAACACCACATGAGCATGAACAATGTAGCAGAATGAGGCCATTCAATCATTTCTTATATGTTCCTCAACGTCATTCTCCTGGCTTCCCCGGAGAATCTTTGATCCCCTTACAAATCAAAAGCTTATCTATTTGTGTCTTAATGACACTCATGTCTGTGAGAGTGTGTTTGTGTCCCCATCTGCTTTTCATCTGTGTATTTGTGCGTCTACGTCTGTCTTTCTGTGTATCAGCCAATGTGTTGTTTCTGTGTTTGTGTCTATTTGAGTGTAACTCTATATGTCTGTGTGTGTTTCTACGTGTGAGTCTGCCTATCCCCTTGTATGTGTTGTGTTTGTTCATACGTTGGGGTGTTTACCAATAATTCTGTGTATTTCAGTGTCTGCATCTGTATTTTTGGGGGGGAAGTGAAAGGACTGTTGTTGGAACTGCCAGTGGGTTGAAACTAAGATTTGTCTTTCACTGAGCACTGTTCCTTAATCGGTCAGTGGGATATGGATGTTTCAGAAACTTCATGCGTGGCATCCCAGTACACTCCATCTTGTACTAGTGTCCTCCCCACATGTTTGGGTTAGGGGGGTGAGGGAATGGATATTAGCAACTCCACCACCCGGCTTGGCCATTCCTGCCCTATTCCAGGCTGTTTCTCTTGGAATGGGAGAAAGGGAGGGAGGGAGTGAGGGCAGGAGTGGGTGGCCCTGCTATTAGTGCTGGTGTAAGTGGGGCTGGGGGGAATTGTGAGGTGTCTGGAATGAGTCAGTTGACAGTTTTGAATCCATCTAGTGTTATTGTGTGGGGAGATATTGCATGGGTGACAGGGAAAGTGTGGGAAGGAAGTTGCTGAATTCAATAGTGAGAGGAGTTGTATGTGAGCTTTATTTGGAAATAGAGCATGAGGATTGTCTGTGCGTAGGTGCTATAACAGATACACAGTGAGTGTGAGGGAGCAGAGAGAATACGGTGAGCTTTATCCTTTCAGAGTGGGGAGGATATTGATGCTTGTCCTGTATTGATGGGCATTTCTACAGATCATCTCAGTGTCGAGGTGAGCATTCCCGAATGTCTTGTCCAAGTCTATCATTAATAATGGCACAGACCTGTCCTTCAGATTCCACAGAATCGGTTTAGGTAGAGTTTACAAATAGCAAGGAGAAGCAAATATTGGTGTGTTATATATCGAAACCAAAACGGTTGCAGAAAATCTGAGCATCATATGTTCTGGAAATTAGATATGTAAGTATCATGGATACTGCGGTTTTACTGGTTCGTCTCAAGTTGCATCTAAACTGCATTAACTAAGTGACTGCACACATTGTGAAAAATAAATTCTGTAAGTGTATTTGAGGTGGGTTTAAGAGTATGTTGTGAAGCAAACTAGAGAGCAGGTTATTTTGGATTTGGTGTTGTGTGATCAGAAGAATGAATTAATAACCCTGCTCTGAAACAGCTTTTAAGGAAAAGTGATATTAATAAGGTGCATTTTACATGGTATCTGCACATAATATAGAATGCTTGAACATTCTGGTCAAACGTCATGGTATCCTGGAGGGTCAAGTTCGCTCCAGTGAATTGGGAAAGTACAATATAACATTCAGTGGGACACAAGCAATGGTTGTTGGAGTCAGAGAGTCCGACAACATGGAGACAGGCCCTTCCATTCCGATCAAAATGTACATCCACGCAAACCCCATTTGCCTGCCATTGCCCTGCATCTTTCTAACCCTTTCCTGTCCGTATATTTGTCCAAATGCCTTTTAAATTTTGCGAATGTTCCCGCCTCAACCACTTCAGCTGGCACATCATTCCATATGCGTACCACCCTCTGTATAAAACAGTTGCTCCTCCAGTTCTCTTTTATTGTTTCCCCTCTGACCTTAAACTGATGCCCTCTAGTCCGTGATTGCACAACCCCTGGGCAAAAAAAATGTGCGTTCACTCTGTCCATCCCTCCCATGATCTTATACACTTCTATTAGATTCCCCCTCAGCCTCATACATCTTAAGTAAAAGGTCCTAGCTTGTCCAACCTTCCCAATAACTCAGACCATTGAGTCCTTCGCTATATTTATGTAAATTTCTTCTGCACTCCTTCCAGTTTAATGACATCCTTCCTATAGCAAAGTGAACAAAACTGAACATAACGCTACAAATATGGCTTCACCAGCATCCTGTAAAACTGCAACGTAACTCGTTAATGTCAATACTCCATGATATACCCTGATGAAGAACAGTGTGCCAAACGCTTTCTTCACTGCCCTGTCTACCTCTGAGACAACTTTCAGAGAACCATTCACCTGAATCCCAAGGTCCCTCTGTTCCACTACACTCCTTAGGACCCAACCATTCACCAGGAAACTCCAACCTTGATTTGACTTTCTAAAATGCAGGAAGTTACACTGATCTACATTAAAATCCATTTGCCATTTCTCAGCCACTTCTCCAGCTGATCAAGATACTGCTGCATTTTCTGAAATTTCTGATAACCTTCTTCACTCTCGATGATGCTAATTTTCTTGCCATCTTCAAACTTACAATTCATGCCTGTACATTCTCATCTTCATCATAGATATATGTAATATGTAGTGGTCACAGCACTAAACCGTGAGGCATTCCACTAGTCACAGGCCTCCAGGCTGACAAGCATCCTTCCGCTATTACCCCTGCTTCCTACCTTCAAGACAATTTTGTATCTAATTTGGCAGCTCCACCTCAATTTCAGGTGATCTAACCTTCCAGAACAGCGTACCATATGGAACCTTTTTGAAGGCCTTACTGGAATCCATATAGACTACGTATGCCACCCGGACCTCCTCAACGTTGCTGCTCACATCATCAAAGAATTCAAACAAATTTGTGAGCCATGATCTCCCATGCACAAAGCTGTGCTGAGTTTGATGATGGGCTTTTGCCTGAAACATTGATTTTCCTGTTCCTCGGATGCCGTTTGACCTGCTGTGATTTTCTAGCACTACTCTAATCTTACTCCTAATCACACCCTGTCTTTCCAAATGCATGTATACCTTATCTCTCAGAACCTTTTCCAGTAAGTTACCTACTACAGATTTTAGGTTCCCTGGTCTATAGTTCCCAGGTTTTTCGTCGTAGCCCTTCTTGAGTAAGGACACAGCATTCGCTACCCTCCAGTCCTCCGGGACCTCACCTGTTGGCCAAGTATGATGCATAAATATCAGCCAGGGACCCCGCAATTCCTTCCCTGTCCTCCTGCAGTGTTCCTGAATATATCTGGTCAGGACCAAGAGATTTATAGAAATAAAAAGTCTGAAAAATACATCTATTTATTTCAGGCACAAACACCACAGAAAGGGGAAGTGACAAAATGATTTTAACACAACAAAATCGAAAATGTATTAATCATAGGAAGTGGCTTCAGAAGAATTTCAGTCATTGTGGGAACTTGAGAATTTTCAGAAATTCACGATCCAGAAACAAGGGCAACGAAACTGATAGGGAAATCAGAAAGAGAACTTGAATGCTAACAAACAGGAACAAAAAACCACTGCATAAATCTACAATCTGTATTTCAAAGGAAACAAAATAAAAGCAAGGTCAAATATGGAAATTTGTAATCAGGAGAGGAGTGTTTATTGTGAAGAACAGGGAAATCGTCAAGAAAATAATCAGTTACTATGCATCTGTCTTCATGGATTAAGATCCACAAAATCACCCAGTAATACCAAGTGATCATGTAGGGCTTGTGCAACGAGAGACATAAAGTCAATTTATATCAGTAAAAAGGTAGTATTTGAAAAAGTGACTGGATTGAGCATGGCTAAGTCTGACAATCCTGATGTACTTCATATTAAAATGTCAGACATAAGTCAGTAATAGAAGTATTAATTGCACTGTTGATGACTGGCTGTTTTATTTTCCTGTGGTTTCTGAAGAGGCCGGAAGCCATTGCAGATAAATACAAGTTAGTGAACGTGGTCCAAGCACGATAGATTAATGGAAGGGAGCTGAGCATCTATAAAAGGGAAGAAGACATAGTTTGGAGACCTGCTGATCAATTATCTTGACATCTGCAGGGAAACTGTTGGAATCTATTGTACAGCGTGTGATATTGGATACTTAGAAATTAACAGCAACAATGGAGAGGATCCGTATGTATTTCTGACAGACGTCTAACTAGACGCGCTATTAATTGTTAGACCCCAACTACTACCCCCTGAGAAAAATAACAGGAAGTGACTTCACCACAGGAAATAACATCACCACAGGAAATGACATCAACATCCCAAAGAAACCCAAACATACGAATAGAAAGCATGAATTTTCAACATTGCTTCTCATGAGGTCCTCTGAAGATGTTACCTCGTAAGGTAATGAAGTGTCTGGAAATGAACCTTCCAGCTCAGCGAGAAAACCTGCATCCATTGGTGAAAATGTGTTGCTGGAAAAAGCTCACGCCCGAAGCGTCGATTCTCCTCCTCCTTGGATGCTGCCTGACCTGCTGCGCTTTTCCAGCAACACATTTTCAACTCTGATCTCCAGCATCTGCAGTCCTCACTTTCTCCTGCATCCATTGTGTACAGTTTTAGTGACACAATCGGAGAAAGAATATACTGACCACAAAAAAAGAGTGCAGTGGACATTCTGCAGATGAGTCCCACAGATGGCGAGGTTGCCTGATGAGGAAACTCAGTCCATGTTCTCCAGAGTTTCGAAGCGAGATGTGTCACAGTGAAATTTAGAAAATTCACAAAACATATGACAGTTTGGAAATTAACAGAATGCTTCCCTGGCTGTCTTATCCACATTCAGGGCAAATAATGGCAAGATAAGGAATGGCCACGTAATACGGTAATAATGAGGAAATTCATCACTCGGTGAGAACTGCCTAAAACAGGGGCATACAAACCTGCTGGTAGGGTAGGATGAGGGAGGATCTTCAGATATTCTGCCAGTGTGTCAAGCAGAAAAGAATAACAAGGGAACAGGTGACTTGTCATTAGTGACTTGCCAAGTTGCATCCAAATTAACTTAGTGTTAGGAGACAAAGGATAGTTGTTGAAGGCTGAAGACCGGTGTGTCTGGAGAACGGTGTCCAATGGTGTATCATAGGGATCAGTGCTGTATCCCTAATTATTTGTGATTCGGAGGTGCTGGTGTTATACTGGGGTGGGCAATCCTAAAAATCACATAACACCAGGTTATAGTCCAGCTGGCACGTGCTTTCAAAGTGCACAACACCTGATGAAGAAGTAGCATTTCCAAGCTAGTGCCTCCGAATAAACCTGTTGGACTATAACCAGGTGTTGTGTGAACTATAACCTTATTATTTGTGGTACTCATAAATGATGCAGTTGTAAATACAGACGGGGGTGGCGGGAATGTGACAACTATGTTTTTGTTTAATTCAAGGATTGGCCGGGTGGTTCGCAGTGAGGACGAAGGCCTTATGTTACAGGAAGATACTGATGGAATGGTCAGATGGACAGATCAATGGCAGATGGAATGTAACCCTGATAAATATGAGGTGATGCACGTTGGAAGACGGAACCAGACAGGGGAGGACACAATGATTGGCAGCACACTCGGGAGCTCAGAGGGTGCTTCTCCACACATCCCTGAATGTGACTAAACGGGTTAATACACAATTTGAGAAAACATCGGGGATGTAAACATAATCTTTATTCATCAAGGCATAGATTATAAGAGCTATGCAGAACTTTGGTTTGGCCAAGTTGGAATACTGTGTGTAGTCCTTGGAACCACATTACAGGAAGGATCTGATTGTCGTGGAGGGGTCTCAGAGGAGATTCACCAGGATGTTCCCTGGGATGGACCATATCAGCTATAGAGATAGGCTGGATAAGCTCGGGTTGTTTACTTTGGAGCAGAGAAGGCTGAGCGGGATGTGATTTAGGAGGATAAGATCCCGAGGGACATGAACAGGCTGGATAGACAGCAGCTGTTCCTTTTAGTCAAAGGGCCAAGAACAATGGAGCGCATTTTAATGTGAAGGATTTGAGATTTGGAGGGAATTGAGCTTTGTTTGTCACTCAGAGGGTGTTGGGGTCAGGAATGCCCTTCCTGAGAGAGGAGTTGTCATGGTACTTCACAACCTTTGGAAAATATATGGCTGTGAACTTGAAATGCCATAAGATTCATGGCTACAAGCCTTGAGTCGGAAAGTGGGACGAATGTAGACCGTGCTGTATTTCTGATGGTACAAAGTCTGTGCTTCTGTGTCTATATGGCTGTGGAAGGTCAATCATTGTGTAGCTTAGGATAGGAATTGATGGGTTTCTGAAGAGTATATTAATAAGTGTTTTAAGATTGAACTTGTAATATCTTCTGAAAATATGTCAATGGCAAAATTAAGTGGAAAAGGGTGCAGCTTTCTTACAGTCTGAATCCAGAGAATTGAGGGCAGGGAAAAAGCAGAACTATGGAACAAATATTTTAGTTATGTCTTCACAGAAGAAAACAAAACAGAAAAGATAACTTCCCAACAATACTAATGAACATTAGTCTGCTGAGAAAAAGGGAATAGAACAAAATTAGCAACCAAACAATTTTAGGGGAAGTATTGGAACTAAGAGGATTGAGCACAGACAAAGTCAACAGAGATTTATCAAATGGGAATCATATTTGAGAAAGTGACGATTAGCATAATTATAGAGAAGCAATCAATGAAATATGATTGCATTTTCAGAAAGATTTTTGGACCAACATATGAATGGGAAACGTTTCAAGGCATTTGGGCCAAGTGCAAGCAGATGGGATTAGTCTAATTTAGAAAACCTGGTCAGCATGGACAAGTTGGACCAAAGGGTCTGTTTGAGCACGATATTACTGGATGGATGTAGAAATTGAGGAAAATGTACGAAAAGATATGATGTAATAAATTGCTAAGAAATATAAAAACAAGCATCATGAGCTTTTCTGTCAACATAAAAAACCTTGAAGATGTGTGTGTGAGCTGAGGTGGAAGTGAAGTGAGGGAAGTACATTGAGGCCATTAGGAGGGTGTGACTGGAGAACTGGCCATAAAGATCATAAAGATCCATTAATCCTGATTCTCCGATTTTTATGTGTTAAGCAACCATTATCCCATGCAAATATATTATTCATCACACTACAAGCCTCTGTCTTGTGTCAGAATGTTTATTTTGTGATACCTTGTGAAAACTTTCTGGAAAGCCTCATGTTGCCAGTGCCCTTATGGGCGGCACGGTGGCACAGTGGTTAGCACTGCTGCCTCACAGCGCCAGAGATCCGGGTTCAATTCCCACCTCAGGCGGTTGACTGTGTGGAGTTTGCACGTTCTCCCCGTTTCTGCGTGGGTTTCCTCCGGGTGCTCCGGTTTCCTCCCACAGTCCAAAGATGTGCAATCCAGGTGGATTGGACATGCTACATTGCGTGTAGGTGTAGGTGTATCAGGACTAATGGATCTTTATGATAAAGACGTATCTACTGGATTACCACAAATATCAGGCCGATGGCATCAGTTATGTATAATCTATACTGATAGCCTGACGGCCGGAGCTGAGTGCAATATACATCAGAGCTTGTGGATGACACTAAGAACCAAAATGCAGGCTGCTATTTGATGAAGAGGACTCCCAAAAAAATAGTAGTACAAAGGGATTGGAGTGTTCCTGAGTTTGAAACGTAACGTCTGCATGCTGATGCAGCAAGTAACTAGGTTGGTTCATGAGGCGGCTTCCTGGGACGGAAGGGTTGAATTATTGAATACATTTAAAATGGTGAGATTAATCATTGTGGTTGAAATGAATGAGAGTGATATTACTGAAATGTACAAGATACAGAGGGGCTTGACAAGGTAGATGCTGAGAAGGTGTTTCCCCTGAGTCTCGAACTCGAGGCGGTAGATACTGAATAAGGGACATCGATTTCAATCTGAGGTGAAAAATGATGAACTCTCTCAGAAGGGAGTGAACGTCTGGAATTCCCTAACCCAGAGAGTTGTGGAGGGATACAAGGAATTGGGTAGGAAAGTGGAGTTGAGCCCTGAAGTAGATCAGCCATGTTCTCATTGAATGAGAGTTCAGTCATGAGGGGCCGACTAGCCGTCTCATGTTCCTACTTCTTAGTCTTTTATGTCATGCTTTTGGAAAGTAATTGGTTATTTTCCTGGAAGTCGTGTTGTACAATGTTGTATTCGGGAGAGGAGAAAATTTGCCTGAGTTAATCCTGGATGGGATATGGGATCTGCATTCAAAGCAATTCCAGAGCAGAAGTTACAGAGTGGGGAAGCATGGAAAAAGGGATTGCGGCTGGGGGCCACTTACTGACCAAGCCTGGAATTTCTAAGTGCATTTCCAAAACTACACCTAACCATCTGCGTAGCTTCCATCTGCCTGTTTGTAGCAGGTCCGAAGGGCTGAATGGAACATCAGAACATAGGGCTCAGGGACACGAGTGGGCTAAACGGCCCTTTGACACTACCCCACCAGTAAATAAGGTCATGGCTCATCTCCTTGTGGTCCCAGCTGCACCTTTCTCTCCATGCACCTTTATCCCTGATTCACCTGTCTATGGAAAATCAGACAAAGCCAGCCTCGATATAATATAATGATTCAGCCATCCTAAACTTCTGGGGAAGGGAATTCCCACTTGAGTGAAATCCTACTTTGTGAATTTTTCCTCACTCCGGTTCTGACTGAGGATGGAGGGTTGTCACTGTTTCCTTTTCTAGTCCCACTACTCCACTGCTCACAACAAATGTTAAATGTAACCGAGTCGGTGATATGACCGATGATAAAGGTCTCAGACGGGGTCAGGTTCAGTGACAGGAACAAGTCAGGCAGATTTCTTTCGTCAGCCGCAGGTAACAAATAGGGCTAATGGAGCAGCATGTTAGATTTGTGGTTAGCACTGCTGCCTCATATCAGCAAGGAGCTGAACTCAATTCCAACCTCGTCTGACCCTCTATGTGGAGTTTGGACATTCTTCTCGTGTCTCTGTGGGTTTCTTCCCAGTTCTCCAGTTT
The DNA here is from genome assembly GCF_047496795.1 of Chiloscyllium punctatum. Classification (NCBI taxonomy): domain Eukaryota; kingdom Metazoa; phylum Chordata; class Chondrichthyes; order Orectolobiformes; family Hemiscylliidae; genus Chiloscyllium; species Chiloscyllium punctatum. The sequence goes on along the minus strand of NW_027310000.1, from coordinate 16,062 downwards.
TCTCCCACAGTTCGAAGACGTGCAGCTTAGTTTGATTGACCATGCTAAATTACCGATTAGTCTGTTTATTTTTGTTTTCTCAGGGTATAGTGAGTCTTTGGAACACTCTTCCCTGCAGACCATTCGAGGCAGAGATATTGAGTATTTTTGAGGCAATGTTCACGAATCACAGATGAGTCAAGGATTATCGAAGAGTGGGCAGCAATGTGCCTTGTGGGGAATATGTAGTCAGTGGTACTGAATGACACGGCTCCAGAGTATCCAGGAATTAAACGAAATGATAACATCGATAAAGGTTGAATGGGGAAACAAGATGGCAGCGATCTGAAAGGTCAGCTTTGCTGATCTCTGTACCACAATAATGCTCTACCCCACCCCACCACAGTCATTTACTTACAATTGAACACTAAAAGAGCTACAGAATCCTTACTAATGCCATTTTGTCAAGTGGAAATGACAAAACATTGGAAAGGATCGAGTAAGTCCCAACACGCAGCACACTCGTCAGAAGCTTTCAGCATGTCTGTGGCCGCACCTGTAACACCCTCTGCTCGTTCAATGGACCGAGTTACTCACCAGGACTGGTCACCGAGTTCACCAAGTTACGGGAAATGACTGAAACCATGATAGAAGAAAAATTCAGCATGAAGATAGCACCACTCTCAGCAGTGCTCCAAAAACATGAACAGCAACTTGAAAGGCTTGGAAACAGAACAGATGAGGTCAAGAGCCAAACTGTAGGTGCAGAGACTGTGATCGATTCCTGTAAGGAGCGGATCCTCACCCTTGAAAAACAGTTTCGTACCTTAACTAAACAAGGTGACGACCTCGAGAGCAGGGGCAGGATGAAGAGTGTTCATATCATCCGTCTGCTGGACCGGACATAAGGTGATCAGCCGGTGAGCTTTTCTGCGAGAACTGGCTGCAGAGATTCCTTCACTTCGAAGCTGACGAGGGACGGGTGAAGAGTGAGACAGTTCATTGGGTTACGGTGCTCAGGTCATACTCAGACCAACGCCCTCACCCTGTCCTTGTGCTATTACATTGTTGCAGGGACAAACAAAGATTTAGGGAAGCTTCCAGAACACAGGGAAGAGACCCGAAGAGGGCTCCAGGATTATGTTCTTCCAGGTCTTTTCAGCGGCAGTGATTCAGAAAAGAAAATCTTTTGATGATATCAAGAGAAGATTAAGGGAACTTGAGATTCAGTATTCCTTAATGGACTCAGCGGTGCTCCGTATGCACTAGTGGATCTTTCAATAGATCCACTCTCTCCAGAGGATGAGAAAACTTTGTGGACACTTTAAAGTAGGGTGGGTGCGTTAATGGAAAGCGATAACCTTGTTTATCTTTTTTAAAAGAAAGTTTGTTGACCGTTTCTGGTATTAAGCAGTGTTAAATTATAGTCGGGGATGAGTCGAGTACACACTTTTAAATTCTTCATTAGTAATACTACTGGTTTTTCTCTTGCTTAGTTTGTGTGTCGGGTTCGGCTCAAGCTAAGGAAGTTATGAAGGTGATCGTGATGACTGAATGCCGACCAAAGGGCAGTTCAGTCCCGATGTTTGTGATTAATTGCCCTGGATGCAGTATTGATAATGGGCAGAAGATAGAGATTTGTGACGTGCAAATGCCCCCAGTCGGCGGCGGGTAAATACCCCTCCTGAGAGCCATTGGCACTTTGTATCTTTTTTTTTGTTTTCGTATATATTTAGTTTTGGAACGTTTTGAGAGCTTGTTAGTTGTAGTAGCTTTTTTGTGTATTTCTTTTAGGTTCTATGATTCTTTATTCATTGGTGCTCAGTGATTTGTAATTTGAGTTCTTCCTCTCTGGATTTCAAATATTCTTTCAGTGTGTAATGGCTAATGTCATGCTTAAATGGCGTATCTGGAACATTAAGGGGAGCCATTCGCCAGTTAAGAAAAAGGAGAGGGTGGATATTGTCGTATTACAGAAATGCACTTTGATAACAAGGAACATTCAACATTACAGCAGGGTGGATTTGATCGGGTTTATTTCTTGTCTTTTAACACTAGGAATAGGAGAGAAGCCATACTGGTGAGGACGACTCTTTCATTTAAATTAGTAGATTGTATTAGACACCCACGGGAGGATCATTTTCCTCGAAGATATATGGGGAAGAAAGCAATAATTTGAATGTTTATTGCTCCCTGGCTCACTGCCGTAAATTCCTGATAGATGCATTTTCCAAATTAAGTAAGCTTTCTTCGTAGTACATTATCGTAGGAGGAGATTTCAATTGTCTTTTGCACCCACGGTGGACAGTATGCCCAAAGGCCCCCAGTACCATCTTTCCAATCTAAGCAATTAGTGGATTTTTGTGTGGAACTGGGGCTGGTGGATGTTTGGAGGCAGATCCACATCATAAATAGGGATTTTACTTTCTTCTTTAACCCGCAGAAATGCAACACTAGGGTTGATCTCTTCCTCAACTTGCAGCAATCTTCGATTCAGTGGTTTTCTGTACAATTGGGAATATTACCATTTCTGACCATGCAGCAGCATACTTACTGGTTAAGATTAAGGGCAATATAGCAGGTTGGAGACACTGGAGAATCCCTTTATTCTTAAGGATAGTAAGTACATTGAGTATTTCTGTAATGAATTCAGATCTTTCTTAGCCATTAATTCAGATTCAACCAGTAACCCATCCATTCTATGGAAAATTGCTAAGATTTATGCCAAAGGAATAATTATTCCTTAGGATGCGGCAGAAGCTTGAGCAGGAAAGCTTGCTCCAGGCACGTTTGAAGGCAGCTGGGAGGGCATACTGTGATAGACCCTCGGTGGCTTGGGTGCAGAGGATCACAATGCATCGGTCTGCAGTGAATTCTATGCTCTCACAGACAGCCAAGGAAAAACTTAATTTTGCAAAACAAAGGCTGTTTGCGCATGGTAATAAACCGGGCAAGTAGTTAGCCTATCTTGCGATGAAAAAGAGAACCCCAAAGCCATTGCCTCAACTAGGGAAGGTACTGGGACCCTTTCCTGCGATTCCATAAAGATTAAAGCAGCATTTCGGAGATTTTACTCCGAATTATATCAGACTAAACATTATGGGGATAGATGGATTAAGATGGAATCTTTCTTCAAGAACTTGGACCTTCCAGGGGTAACCCCCAAATAAGCGTCTTGCCTTAATGCACCATTGTCAGTGGTGGAGGGTGTAAAGCAGCTTCCAGGCAGAAAGGCACCCGGTCCTGACAGATGTCCACGTGAGTTTTATGAGGAATTTATAAACCTGTTGTCAGAGCCGATGCTTACTATGTTCGTCACTCACACAGTTACGACTGTGTCCCACCATCCTTAAGAGAGGCTCATATCTCTCTTATTCTGAAGAAAAGGAAGACACCGAAAGATTGTGCTCCCTATAGGCCCATCTCACATCTAAATGTTGATTTCAAAATTCTGTCTGAGTCCCTTACATTGAGGATGGAAACTATTTATCCTTCCATTGTCAAAGTATAACAAACCGGCTTATAAAAGGCTGCAGATATTCCAACAATGTTAGGAGATTACTCAATATGATCCAAGCGTGTCAACAGCAAATTATGCAGCTATTAATGATCTCTTTAGATGCAGAGAAGACATTTGCTTGGGTTGAGTAGCTGTATCTCTTCTATACGTTAGAATGGTTTGGTCTCAGCAAAGTTTTTATCAAGTGGGTGAGGGTCCTTTAAAATGACCCCCTGTGTGCGATCCTGTAAAATTAATATTTCTAGAGGCAGTCGACAAGGTTGTTAATGCCAATGTTGTTTACGATGGTGATGGAGCCACAGGCGAAGGCCATCTGCAGGGACCCCAACATATCTGCCCCAGAAGTGGGATAAAAGTCACGTAAGATTACATTGTTTATAGATGATGGTTTTAATTTTTTGTTAAATCCCACAGTTTTGGTACCTCACCTCATGCAATGCATCAGTTCGCCTCTGGGCGAACTCAGGGAAATACCTGATGCCGTGGGAGAATCCTGATTTCCTTTTCAATGGTCCCAGGGGGTAATGGGGATGTTCCCTATTTTGGTGTATTCATCAATCCTATCTTTGGACTTATATTTAAGTGGGATTTGTCCATTTGTTTGACAAAATTAAACAAGATCTTTGAAGATGGGAGACACTTCCAATATCCTGGCGAGGTCAGATAGCTCTTATTAACATGAATTCCCTCCCTTATTTGCTATACCCCATGTGAATGCTTTCTTTGAGGTTTCCCAGACAGATATTTAGGAGACTAAATGGATGGTGTAGCTCTGATTTGTCACCATAAGTGACCCCTTATCAAGTTAACCAAATTACAACGACCCCACAATTTGTGGGGAGTAGATCTCCCGGATATTAAAAGTTATCAATTATGCTCTTCTTTACACGATGTTAGTGAGGCCTCAGTGTCAATATGGTTAGATATTGAAGCTTCTCGGGCAAAGTGCTCCCTTATTAGTCTGCTACTCATAGACAAAATGAGGACAGTTATGAATTATTACCATTTCCCAATAAATATCAATAATTTTAAAGTAGGGAGGGCAATGTGTCCGATCGAGGGCAACATAGCCAAACCTCATTTCTTACCCCAAAGCGTGGTGTACCATGTTTCCGACGGGGAATACTGGATTCCATGCTTAAACTATGGACAACTCGTGCGTGTATCTTGCTTTGATGGTTTATCTGAGGGAGAAACAAGGATGTCCTTTGATCAAATAAGTGTTAACTATAGACTACCGAGTAGAGATCTCTTCTGTTTTCTTTTTATCAGATCAGAGATGTTATTCAGAAAAGAACCACGCTTTTAACAGACCCGTACAGATCCGATAAAGAGAAGAGTGTGTTTATTGCTAAGAACACTCTCTCTGTCAGTACCCTTTATCATTTGTTGGAGAGTGACCTCTCAGACGAGACATTGTGACTTTCTGAGGTCTACAAAGAGAGTTGGGGATTCAGATCTCTTTGAACATATTTGTGTAAATGCAAGAAGGATTTCAATCTGCAAGAAGACTCTTGCCATGTAGTTGAAGATTCTTCATAGAGTCCATCTGGCCCCAGACACTCTCTCAAAATTCAAGATGGGAGTCTGTCTTAAATACAAAATATTTATGGACACTCTTACTCATTGCTTGTTGACCTCCCACCGGCGCTATAGGAGCGGTGTGCTCGCTGGGATGGAGAGGATCTTGCGGACCGAATTGGAGATGGATCAGGTATCCCTTTTCCTGGGCCTGCCCAGTCTACCTTACTCAGATGTGCATAAGAAAAAATACTTCAATACCCTCACTCTCTGAGTTCAGAAAAAAAGGTCTGTTGCATTCGGTGTCTGAAAACCCCCTGGGTCTATTGGTTTGTCATAACCTCGTCATGGAGCATAGCCCTTTGGACGTTTTTAAAGGTATGTTGCACCATAAAATAGAGGATTTTTAGAAGGCATGGCAGCCCTTTTTGAATTACTAAGGTACAGGCTGTCTGCCACTCTAATAAGGACTTTTATATAGCTATGACGAACTTGACTAATGAATCTAATGTCCAGAGAGGAGGAATGAACGTGTATTAGTTAATGCTCTTGAAGGTTGAGAGCTATAGTTTGTTACACTGAGTCCTACTGTTCGTTTTGTAAATTTTTTTATTTTTCTTCGGTCCGTTGATTTACATTTTCTTTATGTACATTCAAGTGGGTGTAATTGTATTCCATTTGCATTGCTTTTTGAGTTGGGTACTTATTGGTTCATCGAAGAATTAAAAAGATTTTCTCTGAATAAAAATATTTTTGAAAAAATTAAAATATTAACATGGATAGAATAGAGTCCCAAAGGACCACTTTCTCGTTAGTGAGACCACAAATTATGGTTTATCTTAAGGGTCATCACACTTCGGGTGACAGGATGATGTTGAGAGGGTGTACCCTTCATGACAACCTCTGTCTGTGTGGGGAATTGAAAATGCGCTGTTGGTCCATAATACCACCAATTTTAGTGTCACCTTCAATTTTACTAATCATGCCTTATACATTCTGAAGAATATCATTGAAATAGATAATAAGCAACAATGGGCCCAGCACTGACGCTTGAGGCATTTCATGTGTTACAGGCCTCCAGTCGGAGAGCATCATTCCCTATAACCCGCTGTTTACTACCATCAAGCCAATTGTGCATCCAATTTGTCAGATCCCTCTGGATTCCATGCGAATCTAACCTTCCAGACCAACCTATCAAGAGTAATCTTGTCAAAGGCCTTACTGAAAACCATACAGACTATGTCTACTGCGCTACCCTCATCAACATTCCTGGTCGCTTCATCAAAGAACTCAAACAAATTTGTTAGGCATGATCTCCCACTCACAAAGTCATGCAATCGTTCCAGTCTAAAAACAACTATTAATAATAATTATTAAAATAAATAACAACAAGCAATAATAAATAATAGTAAGATGACATTTTCAATGGACAATAAATTATCCATGGTTTGTGGCATTGGAACGTGCATCATTGGTAAAGGGCAGAATAGATTTTGTTGGGAGAGTGAGGACTGCAGATGCTGGAGTTCAGAGATGAAAATGTGTTGCTGGAAAAGCGAAGCAGGTCAGGCATCATTAAAGAAGCAGGAGAATTGACGTTTCGGGCATGAGCCCTCCTTCAGGAAGGGCTTCAGATTGATTCCTGAAGAAGGGCTCATGCCAAAACGTCGATTCTCCTGCTCCTTGGATGCTGCCTGACCTGCTGCGCTTTTCCAGCAACACAGAACAGATATTGTACCTGTGTCATTGAACTGCGTTGAGAAAAAGCAAGGGTGGCATGGTGGCTCAGTGGTTAGCACTGCTTCCTCATAGTGCCACGAATCCGGCTTTGATTTCAGCCTCGGGTGACTCTCATGTGGAGTTTGCACATTCTCACTGTGTTTGTGTGGGTTTGCTCTGGGAGCTTCATTTTCCTTACACAATCCAAAGATGTACAGGTCAGGTGAATTGGCCACCGCCTTATGTGCATTAGTTAGGGGTAAATATAGATTAGAGGCATGGGACTGGGTGGGTTGCTATTCAGAGGGTCGGTATGGCCTTGTTGGGCCAAATGGCCTGTTTCTATACTGTAGGAAATTGAAAAAAAAATATTTCTAATCAAACCCTGTCTTTCCAAACGTGTGTATATCTTATCCCTCAGAATCTTCTCGAGTAACCTACCTACTACAGATGTTAGGCTTCCCGGTCTATAGTTCCCATATTTTTTCTTTGCTTCCCTTCTTGAAAAATGGCACAACGTTTGCTCCACTTTAATATTCTGGAACCTAACCTGCGGCTAACGATGATGCAAAAATATCACGCATGTCCCCGTAGTTTCTTCTGTAGCTCTTGCAGTATTCTTGGATGCATCTGTTTAGGACCAGGAGATTTATCCACCTTCATACATTCTAATGCATCCAACACGTCCTCTCCTGTGATATTGACTAACCCCAAGATATCATCACTACCTTTGTTAATCTCCCAAGTCTTCATGTATTTCTCCACGGTAAAGAGAGAGGAGAACTATTCATTGAGAATCTCACACATCTCCTATGGTTCCAGACATGCATGTCAACTTGGGACCTTGAGGGGTCATATTCTCATGTAGTTATTCTTTTAACTTTAATATACTTAAAGAACCTCTTTGGCTTCACCCTAATCTTCTCAGACAAGGCTATCGCGTGCGCTCTTTTCGCCCTTCTGATTTCCTTTATCGGTAAACTCCTGTATTCTTTGTACACCACCAGGGATTCCCTTGATCCCAGCTGCATGGACCTCATCCACACCTCCTTTTTGCCTGTCAAAGCCTCAATATCTCCTGACATCCAGGGTTCCCTCTTCCTACCAACCTTGCCTTTTATCCTCACAGGAACATACAGACCTTGAACTCCAGCCATTTGCCGGAGGTTCCTTCTCCTGCAAACAAACTCCTCCAACCAACCCCTACAAACTCCATCAAAATTCGCCTTGCCCCGAATTTAGAACTTGAACATGTGGGCCAGTTTTGTCCTTCTCCATAAGTATTTTAAATCTATGGTCACTGGTCCTAGCGTGCTCCCCCACTGTCACCTCAGTCACCTGTCTTGCCCTATTTCTTAGAGTAGGTCAAGTTTTACCTCTTCCCGAATTGCTCCCTCTACATACTGCTTGAGGAAACGTTTCTGAACACACCATCTCAATTACATTCTCAGTCAATGTTAGGAAAATTGAAATCTCCGACTATGGCAATCCTATTGACCCTACAAGTCTCCCCAATCTCTCTACATATTTTAATTATTGTAATTCCCCGTTTACTATTTGGGGGCCTATAGTACAACCCAAATAATATCATCATTCCCTTTTTATTTCTTAGCTTCCCCCACAAATCCTCACTGGATGATCCATCCATCAGTTATTTTATCTCTGATTACTGCTGTGGTACTCGCCTTAATCAAAAATGAAACCCCCGCACCTCCTTCCACCATCTCTGTCTCGCATAAAGCACCTGTACCTTGGTACATTAAGCTGCCAGTCCTGTCCCTCCCTTAGCCATGTTTCTGTAATGGCTACAATATCCCAGTCCCACGCACCTATCCACGCACTGAGTTCATCGGCCTTACCTGTCAGCCATCTTACATTGAAACAGATGCAATTTAATCCAACAGGCATTCCTTGCTGCCTGTCGTGTTCCTGCCTAACCTGTCTCTGCACTTTACTGTTTGTGATTACGGTATCTCCTTCCAGCCTCGCACTTGCCTCCCTGCTGTTGAGGATCCTACGCCGTCCCCCACGCCAAAAATCTAGTTGAAACCCTCCCTTGTAGCACTAGCAAACCTGTCATCCAGGAGATTAGTCCCCTTCCAATTCAGGTAAAACCTGTCTTTCCTGAACACGTCACCTCTGCCCCACAAAAGATCCGAGTGATCTAAAACTCTGAATCCCTACCTCCTGTACCAATTATTTAGCCACGTATTCATCTGCCATGTCAGCCTGTTCTTACCCTCACTAGCATGGAACACTGGAAGTAAACCGGATATTACCACTATCGTGGTCCTGTCTTTTACCCTTTTTCCTCGCTCTCTATAATCACTCTGCATGACCTCATCACTACTTCTACCTGTGTCATTTGTACCAATGTGCACAATGACTTCTGGCTGCTCCCCCACCCCGGTGAGAACGTTCTGCAGCCGCTCTGAGACATCCTGGACCCTGGCACGTAGGAGGCTATACATCATCTTGGATTCCCATTTGCAGCCATAGAATCTCATGCCTGATCCCCTCACATATCGAGTCTGAATAATTACTTCTGAAGTTATTCATCTCGCATAACCTTCTGACAATGGGATTTCTTCCTGAAATAGTTGTATTTGGCTGAATTACTTTGCTTCAGGCAGTGGGGAGATTCCAATGAATCATCATCAGGAATCCTCCATGAGTGGAAAAGACGACTAGGCTTTTTCTCACTCCCACACATTGCTGTGTTGAACGGCAGGGAAACAGAAAGGGAGCAATAGGCTGTTCCTTCACAGATAGACTACATTTTCCTATCTGTGAGTTAAATCATTCACGTTATCAGGCCCCAGACTGGACCATGTGAGCTCTCCTTGAATATTGTCCGAATTATATGACTCCATCACATTCTCGTCTCCAGGCCAGTGCATTAATGCTGTTGTCATACACAGAATCAAATCATTAACAATAAATGGTCCTACTTGTTTTGAAGATGTGTTAATATGTGCCTGCATAATGTAAACATTAGCGTTTGATGACTTCGCAATATCTGTGTTAAGATGAATATGTTTTATTCTTAAACAAATAGAGAAATTGCTGGAAAAGCTCAGCCTGTCTGGCATCAGATATGAAGAGAAATCAGAGTTCAATGTTTCCGTCCAATGACTTTTCCTTTGAACCTTACTTATTCTTAAATTATTTCCCCAATTTTATTCTCCCACATAAGAAGAACTATCCATCCGGTATTCACCAACTACACTCTTCTGAAGATGTTATACGGTCAATAAAACATTCTCAGGTCGAACTGTTCCTTCTTCGTAACGTAATGCCTTCATAACAAGAATGAGTAAAGAGAAAGATATTTGAAACGTTTCGAAAGCAATTTTGTTTTTATCAGTTAAGGCAATTATAACGACACATAATACATCAGATGTGATCTCAGCAATGCCCTGTACTGATGCAAAAAATCATCGCTAAGATCAAACACAACACCCCTTACACGGAACAGAATAATTCCATTTATTATCAAATCACCAGCTGCCTCTTCAGAGTAATTTGATGTGATTCATGTACAAAGACACACAGATCCCTCTGTACCACTCAGTTCTGCATTCTCCTTGCATTTAAATATTTTTCTGCTGTTTTGTCTATTGCCCAAAACAGAAAATTCCCATCACAGAAATGTTGTACTTTGTTTTCTGCTGAAGGTTTGCTCAAAACTGTCCTCTGTCTGGATCCCATTGCAGACGTGCAGCCCTCCCCTATCTTATCCCATTGCAGACGTGCAGCCCTCCCCTGTCTGTATCTCATTGCAGACGCACAGCCCTCCCTTGTCTGTATCTCGTTGCAGATGCTCTTCTCTCCCCCTGCCTGTATCCCATTGCAGATGCTCTGCCCTCCCTCTGTCTGTATCCCATTGCAGATGCTCTTCCCTCCCTCTGTCTGTATCTCATTGCAGATGCTCTGCCCTTCCCCTGTCTGTATCTCATTGCAGAAGCTCTTCCCTCCCCCTGTATGTATCCCATTGCAGATGCTCTGTCCTCCCCCTGTCTGTATCCCATTGCAGATGCGCTGCCCTCCCCCTGTCTGTATCCCATTGCAGAAGCTCTGCCCCTCTCCTGTTAGTATCCCATTCCTTACGCTCTGCCCTCCCCTGTCTGTATCATATTGTTGACGGTCTGCCCTCCCCATCTGTATTCCACAGTAGACGCTATGCCTTCCCCCGTCTGTATCCCACTGCGGACACGCAGCCCTCCCCTGTCCGTATCCCATTGCAGAAGCTCTGCCCCTCCCCAGTTAGTGTCCCATTGCAGACGCTCTGCCCTCCCCCTGTCTGTATCATATTGTAGGCGGTCTGCCCTCCCCCGTCTGTATTCCACTGTAGACGCTATGCCTTCCCCGTCCGTATCCCATTGCAGACGCGCAGCCCTCCCTTGTCTGTATCCCATTACAGATGCTCTGCCCTCCCCCCATCTGTGTCCCATTGCAGACGCTCTCTCTTCATTTGACATCTTATTGATTGACTATCCTGATGTATTAGCAAACTGAGCTCTATCCCCTTCATCCAATTCATTGGTATGGATTGTAATTTGTTGATGACCTCACACAGATCCCTGAAGAATTCCACTAGTTACAGCTTGCCAAAAATAAAGTGAGTAATGATCTCTTGTCTGTATTTCCTGATGCTGCCCAAGGCGCCCCTGCTCCTGCGTAACAGCCTGGGATGGTTATATGGCGTCCTCCTGTGCTGTGTAATTTACTGAAATGATTTGAATACTTCATTCTATTCCTGTCTAACCCCATGGAGGTTCATTATGGCCTGATCTTGCTGTATTATCACGATGCTGACTGGCTGAATGGGATCTTTCTCTCCCTCTGTAACAACCTTGTGGGTGAATTGACAGAACAACGGATGGAGTAGGAACAGCAGTTGCTCATTCGTCCCCTCCAAATTGCTGCTCAGTTTAGAAACATTATGGCTGGTCTGATTGTAACTGAATACCCCTTTCCTGTCAGTTCCCAATAAACATTGACCATCCTGTCCATCAAAGGTCAGTCAAGGTCAACCTTGAACATCCTCAGTGACACAGACTTCACTGTTCTCGGGGGATGAGAACACCACACATCGCATAATCCAAAGGAGAAAGGACCAACGTTATCTCAAATGGAAATAGGAGACACCTTTTATAGTAAAGCGTGTTATCCTCACAGCAAGTCACCTCCTCTTTTCAGAAACAAGGGCACAGCAAATAGGAACAAACATATACCATTCAGCCCCTCAAACGTATCCCACAGTCCCATTGGCTGTTCAGTCAAGTATTTATCAAACTTAGCTTCTACTGCACCCTTGGAAAATAATCCTGACACCTTAAGGCCACAGAGCATATGAAATTGGAATTAGGCCATTTGGCCCATCACGTCCACTTTGCTATTTGATCCTGTCGGGTGTGTGTTTCTCACACAACTTTCCCACTTTATCACTGTAACTCTCGATCGTTGTTTTAATCTAACATTTGTCTTAAAGACATGGTTACGTCAGTGTGTCGGTATGTGTGTGTGATTGCGTGTGTGTTTCTGTGTATATCTGTTTACTGGCAGGAGACAGGGTGGTGAGCATTGTCCCCAACATTCTGTAACTGTCATTCCCCGGGACGTTCTGTCCCCAACATTCTATAACTGACATTCCTCGGAACGTTCTGTCCCTGACATTCTATAACTGACATTCCCCGGGACGTTCTGTCCCCAACATTCTATAACTGACATTCCTCGGAACGTTCTGTCCCTGACATTCTATAACTGTCATTCCCCGGAATGTTCTGTCCCTGACATTCTATAACTGACATTCCCCGGAACGTTCTGTCCCTGACATTCTATAACTGACATTCCCCGGAACGTTCTGTCCCCAACATTCTATAACTGACATTCCCCGGAACGTTCTGTCCCTGACATTGTTTGTGAACGGCCGGACGTCAGTGAATTGAACAAACGATAAGATCCCGAGGGAAGAGATCCCGTTCCAGGGAGAAGGAGACACTGTTCCGAAGGACCCTCAGGCAGTTAAAGGGGGGAATACGTTTTCCATGTGTTTACATTTCTTCACGACACAGGATCGACCACAATTTAGACCAAAATACAGGAATTCCCAAACTCCGATTGTCTTCAGGAAACTGGGAGAGAATCCTTCAGGACAGCAACGTTTCCACCCTCCGTATTAGGAACTGGGAAGGAGTGACCTGTGTCTGTTCTCGAGCGATCGAGTGTGTGGGAATGTTCTAGAAACCATCTGTCCTTATGGATGTGTCTCTGTGTGTTTGGGGAGGGAGGGTTTCTTGTGGTTTATGTCACATTTTTGTCAGTAATTCCGACCTTCCCATTTGTTATTCCAGCTCCAATTATTTTAATAAATCCCTGAATACAGGGACACATTTTAAAATCTCACTGGGTCCCCGATCAAACGGGTCCCTTTGCCTCCAGGCTGATGGATAATGGGTTTGTTTTCCTTCCTCACAGTTAACATAGTGACCATCTACGTCCTGCTTTATAAAGATTGTGGATTGTCTCCATGTGTCAGACGTTACCTGGGGGCCATGGCAGCGGCGGATCTCCTGGTCATTATCCTCGACCTGATCCTGAGACACATTCCCATTGTTTATCGGGAACAGTTTTATTTCCTGAGGTACTCCGTCCCCGTGTGTAATATCCACACCGTCCTGCTTTATGCAGCCACTGACTGCTCTGTCTGGTTCACCGTCACTTTCACCTTTGATCGGTTTGTGGCCATTTGTTGCCAGAAGCTGAAAAGTAAATATTGCAGTGAGAAAACGGCGGCTGTGGTTCTGGGAGCAGTGACTGTGCTGAGCTGTTTAAAGAACATTTTCTGGTATTTTATGCTCGAGGCTCGGTATTGGCTGGTGAACGCCCCCTGGTTTTGTGATGTAACAGACGCTGTTGTATCCTCCATTGTCTGGGTCACAATCGAGTTCCTCCACCACATTCTAACCCCGTGTGTCCCATTTCTCCTGATTCTGCTGCTCAATGTTCTCACCGTCAGACACATTTTAGTGACCAGCAGAGCCCGCAGGAGACTCCGCGCTCACACCAATGGGGACGCTCAGTCTGACACTGAAATGAGAAACCGAAAAAAATCCATCATTTTACTGTTTGTGATCTCGGCCAATTTCATCCTGTTATGGTCAACGTTAATGCTGTATTCTATATGGAACCGGATGTGGTATTTTGGGTATCAGTCTGTGTATCTCCATCGCTTTGTGCAGGAATTGGGCTTCATGCTGCAGCTCCTCAGTTGCTGCACAAACACCGCGATTTATGCCGTGACCCAGACTAAGTTCAGGCAGCAGCTGAAGAATGTGCTGAAATATCCCTTCACCCAAATCCATCCATCCATCAAATTCCCTCGTTAATCAATCCATCCAGGATTTTCACATTTCAGTTCAGTGTTTCAGTGATGGAGCAGCCTGTCGCTATGGTAACAGACTTAGGGTAGCGCTGGTTTGTCCCTCCTTATCCCACAGGGGGGTTACAGGGAAACATTTCAATGTTTCTCACAACTCAGGGGCCAGTGAGAAAAGGCACCATCCCACTGACTGTATCCATCACTTCCATTTGTAACCAATAAAAATGTTGATTAAAGCGTGCCGAGCAGCAGAGTGACCGATGTTGTTGTGTGTCTTTGTGTTGGAGAAGCTGAGCTGGAGAGAGACAGCCTCATCCCCAAGTCCTGGTCCTCAGGGAAGGGGAGGGCACCGCGCCCTGAGCTCAGGAGCTGGGTTTAACTCCCTCTGACCCCCCCATTCCAACCTGGCCTCCCCAATTCCTCACCCCCACTTTTCCTCCTCAATTCACTCCATCTCTCCCTTCCTGCACAATCTCTCTTTCTCACCACCTCTCCCTTTCACTCTCTCTGGTCCCCTCTCAGAGCTCCCAACCCCAGTTTCTCCACCTGCCTCCACTATTCTTTCTGCCTCACTCTCCCCCCCACTCTCTCTCTCACACCCCCAACATGAGTTTATCCACCTGCCTCCATTCTTCTCTCCCCCCCTCACCCTCTCTCTCTCTCTCTCTCTCTCTCTCTCTCTCTCTCTCTCTCTCTCCTGCCGTCTCTATCTCCTTCTCACAATTCTGGCTCTTCCCCATTTTCCCCACCTCCCACTTCCCACATCTCTCGATCATCTCACACCCACAAGCCCCCCCACCACCCCAACCCCCACAAGCAGACTCACCACCAACCTGCAGTCTCTGGGTCAGAGGGCGAGGGAAGGACCAGGGAGACAGAGTGTGTCAGAGAGAGAGAGTAAGGGCGGGACAGAAGGGAGAGAGATTCGGTTAGAGAGAAACGGAGGGTGGTGGGAAAAGAGAGACCAAGATAGGGAGATCGAGAGTGAGAGAAGATGGAGAGAGAGCGAAGGAGCAAGGAAAGACAGAGAGGGAAGGGAGAAATAAGGTGAGGGAGGGAGGGAGAGAGAGAGAAATAGGGGAGGACATAATGAGAGAGGGGTCAGAGAGAGGGGGGGCAGAGAGAGAGGGTGACAGAGAGAGAGGGAGACAGAGAGGGGGGGCAGAGAGAGAGGGGAAGAGAGAGAGGGGGGGACAGAGAGAGTGGGGGACAGAGAGAGAGGGGGGCAGAGAGAGAGTGGAACAGAGAGAGAGGGGACAGAGAGAGAGGGGGACAGAGAGGGGGACAGAGAGAGGGGGGGACAGAGAGAGAAGGGGACAGAGAGAGAAGACAGAGAGAGGGGGACTGAGAGAGGGGGCAGAGAGAGGGGGGGGCAGAGAGAGAGGGGGACAGAGAGAGAGGAGAGAGAGAGAGGGACAGAGAGAGAGGGGGACAGAGAGAGAAGGGGACAGAGAGAGGGGACAGAGAGAGGGGGACAGAGAGAGGGGGGGCAGAGAGAGAGGGGGCAGAGGGAGGGGCACAGAGAGAGAGGGGGGCAGAGAGAGAAGGGGACAGAGAGAGAGGGGAACAGAGAGAGAGGGGGACAGAGAGAGGGGGACAGAGAGAGAGTGGACAGAGAGAGAGGGGGGCAGAGAGAGATGGGGCAGAGAGAGAGAGAGAGAAGGGGACAGAGAGAGGGGACAGAGAGAGAGGGGGGCAGAGAGAGAGGGGGCAGAGAGAGGGGGCAGAGAGAGTGGGAGACAGAGAGAGGAGGGACAGAGAGAGAGGGGGACAGAGAGAGAGGGGGGCAGAGAGAGAAGGGGACAAAGAGAGAGGGGAACAGAGAGAGGGGACAGAGAGAGAGGGGACAGAGAGAGAGGGGGACAGAGAGAGGGGACAGAGAGAGGGGGACAGAGAGATGGGGCAGAGAGAGCGGGGGCAGAGAGAGAGGGGAGCAGAG